>NW_016841755.1:1110417-1201079 GCF_001698545.2 Rhinopithecus bieti | reverse complement strand
AAATAATAATAAATAATAAAATTATTAATAATAATACACTGTGAGTCTCTCTTAGTAGAGATACTGAAATGCTCCACCGACAAGCTCCAAATTACCCCTCTTCACATCCCCCCAGATCTAAAGGGGTTGAGCAAGGAGAGGAGAGCATCTTAGTTTTCCAGGAGAAAAAATATCAAAGTGCAGTGACATTGAGAAATCCCTGGATGCTGCCCCTGGAATAGGAAAAACAAGAAGAGCTGCTGGGGTCCGACCCAGACCCACAGACCCCGCCCCGTCAAGGCCTCTCCCAGCAGGTGCCCAGCTGCACCTTTACCAGCTCTTCCAGGGGCCTGCAAGGGCTGCATGCAGCAGGTCACACCCTCGGGGGACCGCTGGGGCCAGCAAGGCCGCCAGTGTCCTTTAGCTGGGGGATGTCCCTGCAACAAGGGTGGTGAGGCCAGAGAGGTGGGGAGGTTTGGAGAAGGCCATTATGTCCACTCTGGTCTTTGTCTCCCTTGGAGCAGCGTCCAAACGTGTCCTGAGGACAATCAGGGACGCAGATACTGCCCGCCTTGTAGAATGGCCTGTGCAATCCGGCGACATGAGCCAGGCTACTGGCCATCCCTAGTACCTCTCTGCCCCGGCACCACCACCGACAGGCTGAATCACACCTTCGATTCCAAGCAAGTGGCCTGTCCTCAACACCTTAGAAAAAAGGTGGCCAGCAGGGTTGGGGAAGACCAGGAGGGGCGTGGCTGTGTTGGTTTTCATGGAAAAATTGCACTGTGCCAATTTCCTGAGACTATAAAACCCACGGAGTGAGACTTCAGGTTTGGCACCTGCTCCAGAACCTTCTTGATGAAAAAAAGGTTGTCTTCATTAAGAGCATTAATATTCATGCTGCATGGTAATTTTGACACAGAAAAGGTCTCTGTAACCTTTTCTTGTGTGAGAATTTTTTACTTCTCAAGGAAATTACAGTCCAGCAATGACTTAATTAATGCCGAGTTTCTTGGGCAGGTTTTGAAGAGCTGTCAGTTTGGGCTTGCAAAAACTGTCAACCAGGGAGCAGCCGGCTGGGGGCGAGACGGGGGCGGCATCCCATGCCGGACCGGGGACCCAGCACCTTCCCATATTCGTTTTAATTTAGCAGGCTGTTTTCCCTAATGCTGGGTCATTTATTATTGGGACAGAGGGTGCAGCTTGAATTAATAATCCATTTTTCACCCAGAATCTTTATTCTTTTTATTGAATGGTCTCATTCCTAAGCCATTTGCTTTAGGAAATTTGGCCCAGGCACGACGAGGTGGGTGGCCAGCACCCATGAGCGACCAGCCAGCATCCACTGGCTCACTGGTGAAGCCCCTAGAAGTGCAGAAAATCCATCTTACTCTTTACAAAAAAGCAACCATCACCACAGAAACGGTGCCAGGTGCGGCTCCTGTGTGATCTGTGGGGCTCATCCTCTTGCCTGTGCCTTTACCAGTGATGGGCCCAGGGGCGCTCTCCAGCCTCTCTCTCCCTCCTCTCCTGGCTTGGCTCTTCCTCCTTCCGTGGCCTTCCTGGGCCCCAGTGTGGAGTTATGTGCATTCGTGGGACTGTCCAGGAGGAAGATGCCACCTTAGGAAATAGCAGACCCCATCCAATGCCTCAGGGAGCTGGACAGTCATAAAGCGCAGAGCAGAGGGAACGCAGAGCACACCTCTGGGGGCCGTAAACCCACTGCTCACATGTCCACTTCTCTAGTGGAACTGGTCATGCTGCCATCTGCAGAGCTGCCCCCCGGTTTCTATTTCTAGAAGCACTGCCATGCGTTGGAGCCTTGTTCTGCAACATTCTCCAGGTTGAAATATGGAAAAGGAAGGCTTCCCGGAGCCCCTAAAAGTTGGAAGGCTTTGGGACAACGGGATTCTCCAATATCACAAGCAAAATGGAAGTTTCCGGAATGCCTAGGATCAGGGGCCTGTCTCCTTGCGCACAGGTCAGGATGGAAAGATGTTTGCTGCTTCAAGAGCCCCAGGGGAGAAGAACAAGAGTAAAAGGTCAGGCTGCAGCTGCAGAGAATAAATCAGGAGTGTTTCCATCGCAGGAGCGTATCGGTGTGTCCAGGCACATAATTCAGAGACAGCCTCTGACTTCCTCTCTCTCTCCCTGAACATAAACCAATGACTCCATCGGCCAAGAGGCTTCAATATTGGGTGGGGAGAGAAAAAAGCAATATTGCAGCAATGTGTGCACAGCCTTTTTATCTGGATCAAACCGACGGAGAAGTGAGGGAGGCCCATGGGAGGAGCTGGCTGGGGTCGGGGACAGTGGCTTCCTGGCCTCCACCCACCATAGCCTGCATAGGAACCAAACTGCAGGCACCCTCTGGTTGACAATGGGTAGGCTCAACCGGCAGGGTTGGCCTTTGGGGTTGCTGATGCCACCTTGGACGCTGCTCCCGGGCGTCAGGGACTGAGTGCAGGCAACCCAAGTCGAGTAGAAACGCTGGCTCCCCATGGCCCTGCTGCGCACTTAAATTTACATCTTTACAACCTGATGAAAAGTCTTCCCAGGAGGAAGGTGAAATCTCCCTGCTCCTCCACCTGTACTAAATTCTCTAGTAAACAAAATAAGCACAGCACAGAGAGTTGCATGCACACTTATTGCTGCCGAGCAGCGCCAGGCCCCAAAGGCCGTCTCCAAGGGCCGAGTATAAATAATGCACACTGCATTTCTAATATCGTTAGGTAACCAAATAAAATAAATAGTTTACACTGCTGGGGCATAACAACGCAGGGAAACGGACCAAAGAGGCAGAGCTGGGAGCCAGAGTGAAGGCGTGGAAACGCCTGGCCCTCGGTGGAGGCAGGGAGACCCTGCGAGGCTCACTGGGCTCAGACACAAGAGTTGAGATGGAAATTCTCCGCGGTGAAGAGTTTGTAAATAATACTATAAATATGCATAGCACATGATAGGAATCGGGAACTCTCTCCTCCCCTCCAGAGAGATCATCAAGGCCCAGACATGTTTCCAAGGACCGTATTTATTGGCTTGTGATGGGGCTACAGTAAATTTACTACCCTCTCCTCCAAAAAACAAACTTCTTCTTCTCCCACCTCCCATCCCCATCATTCCTTGGACATTTGTTAAGAATCAGCCATGTGAAAGCAGCAGAGTCACCAGAAGAAGCAATAGCGGAGCAGAAAGGAATCCTGCAATTCTAATTCTTCCCCCTCATTTTGCAGAGGGCAAAATGGAGTTTTCAGCAAGTGAGGCTGCTGGGCTGGTGGGAGTGAGGCTGCTGGGCTGGCAGTCCCTGGTGCAGGGCATTTCCCACCACCTTACGCTGCCTCAAGCTGTAAAGGAGAGGTTGGAAATGGAGTTTCTGTCTCACTGGTCTGGCAATCACCTGAGAGCACGAGGATGCTACCTCCAGCAGTAACTGCTGAACATGCTCCAAACACACGCCATGCACACCAAGCCCCTGACTGGCATCTGGTGTTAACAGAGCAACGTGAAGGAGAAGGAAGACAGTGACTGGGAGGGCTTTGTGCTGGGAAAGGTGAGGTCCGAGGTTCCCTGGGGGCCAGCGCAGATGGAACCGCCTGTCCCCTCTCATGCATATGGTTTCCCTCTGGGCAGCTGCGAATTCTGGGCTGGGGGAGGACATTGTCCTGGGTGTCCCATCAACTCCCAGGCTGGGATGTGGACTGGGCAGAGCCAACACGGACTGTGCAAATAAGTCAACAAGAGACAGAGGTGGAGCCGCAGAGAGAGTCAGAAGAGAAGCAGGAAGGAACGGGGCAGCTGCTGGGTCCACGCAGTGGGGTCCACACGGGGTCATGGTGGAACCCCGTTTCCTACTAACAGACCCTGGTTGTGTTTCTGGTATCAGGCACAGACGTCTTGATACCAGATTTGGTGAGCCCTTTCCTCCAGTCCCAAGGAGTGAATTAGAGCTAGTTTATTTGAAACGAGGTAATCTTTGTCAGTAACTGATCTAGCACCAGACACGTGACCCAGTTCTGAGCTATTTCCTTACCGGATAAAATGGCGGGGCTCTGAAGGATCCACCCCTTCTCCCTGTCCCATCTTCCAGGAGGGTGTGATGTCTGGAACCACTAAATCATTGTGTGGCCTGAGACGATGATCACAAGGACACAAAGTAGGAAGCTAGTGGCAGGGAAATCAGACGGCACAGGGAGCAGCAGTGGCCATCCCACGGCCACACCAGCTCCATGGCGTCTGAGCAGTTTGTCCTTACTGCCGAAGCCCCTCTTAGTCAGGTGCTGTGTCCCTCCTACCCTATCGTATCCCCTCACTGGGCAACTCCTCCAATTACTGGCAGAGCACCAGGGGACCAAGCTGCTGTGATCTGACTGGAGAAGGGAACGCGGGTGGCAGAGAGGGTTTGAGCTGGGAGCGCATCACAGATCATGGAAAGAGTATATAACTGTAGGGCAGAAGCCATGCGACCGCTCCTGATGCAAGATCAAACCCACCACATGGGCTCCAAGCGCCCGTAGAAACAGGTCTAGCGAATGGGCGGCCCAGCAGCACTGGAGGCTGTGGGTGACTGGGCAGGGATGGCATTGCCAGGATCCTGGTGTAATGGGTGGGGGGCCGCCTAGGACCCTCGATGAAGTGGATGAAGCTCAGCCAGAAAGTGTGAAGGACGCAGGCTCTCCAGACCAGAGGCTCTCCAGACCAGAGGCCCTCCGGGAGAGTGGAGTACCCAGGGCAAAGTCCGGAAGACCCGCCCTTGGGGCTTGGTGCTTGAGGCCGTGGAGGGCAGCGGCGGGCCTGAGAACAGTGTTAGAAAACACAGCCTTCCACTTCCCCACGGGAGGCCCTCAGGGCTCAGCACAGGGCAGCTTCTGTAAGTTCTTCATCTTGTGGCCTGTAGTTTTGTTATTTATCTAAGAGAAATGCAGAATAAATCTGCTTCCAGAGCCGTAGAGGCTGAGAGTCTGTTTCCCAAAACTGAAGTTCTTTCTCTGCCCCCTTAGAGACAACCCCGTCTTTCATTTGACGGGTTCCATGATTTTCATCCCTGGGCCGTGTGGCCTCACTAGGCTAAGCTCACACTTCTCCATAGACAAAAGCTCAGAGGCTGGAAAGGAGAAAACAGGGTAACTGCTGCTGCGGGTCCCCTCACCCTGCCTCAGCCAGGAGAGCTGGGAGTATCACAGGAAATGATCTTCACGCATTGCTTACATAACCCATTGCTGACAGAAATTTTTTCTGTTAACTACAATAATCATTCCCCAGCTATGTGGTAACCATAGGGTTGTACTTCATAGCTGTGACATCTTAGCCTTGAATTATGATAATATCCTGTATGAAAATGCTATTTTTGTTTTCAAAACACATCCTGATGTGTTCTCTTATTTTCATTTCAAAACATTTTTATAAGGACCCTGACAGGGTGAAAAGGCCATGCAGATGCTGGGAAGGCAGAGGTGGCCTCAGAAGGTTTTGCAGCTGGATGTCCTCAGGGCTCCTGACACCAGAGGCGGGCTCCCCTCTTGTTCCCAGTCCCACCCCGCCCCCGTGGCAGGTGGCAGAGGCTGGGGGTACTCCAGTCCTAGGGTCCCAGTTGGGGATGGCAGCCTAGGGCAGTCCCTGAACCTCCTTCGGATTCTGAGCCTCTGGGTATGGAGGTTCGAGGCTGCCTCCCAGGCACTGTCTTGAAATCATTTCTGTCGAACAAAAGAACATTGCAGAGCCCGGAGCTGAGCACCAGAAGGTTCAGAGCCTCCTTGGCATCTTCCTGTTTGCAGCCGGGGTGCCCAGGGCCCGGCTGGAGTGAGAGGCCCCCTGCAGTGAGTGCTGGCTGGGCTTCCCTGGGCATCAGGGGCCTGCAGGGGAACTAGCACAGGGAGAAGCAGCCCAGGCTCTCTGCTGCCCTCCTCCTCCCCTACCCTGCCCTGGAAGGTGGGTTTCCCTCGAGCCTGCATGCTGTCTCTCTACTCTGCATGGAAGCTGTCACGGGTCTCCTGCAGGTGAATGATTTGCAAGTCCACAGTCCCAACGTGAGCTCTCTTCCCAAGCCTTTATCTGAGGCATCCTGACCATTTTTCCCCGGAGGTCTCTTCCAAATCCCATCCTCAACTGAATGGAAACCCCGTCGCATGTTCACTAGGGAACCACTGGCTCCTCCACTGCCCAGATTTGTAACCGATTCCCATGCCTCCTTTCCAGCCTGAAGCCCAGGGCTCACCCTGCATGCTGTGCTCATCACGGGGTAAACACAAGCAGGACATTTCAACAAGCTTCCACGGAGCTTCCACAGAGCTCCTGCACGCTGTGCTCGTCATGGAGTAACACAAGCAGGACACGGATCCTACAATTAGCAACAGTAGACGGGCCGGGTAATTGAACGTTACAAACAGCCGGGACCCTGAAGAGCAGTAGGACTCCAACCTCTTGTTTTGTACATGAACAAGTGGAGGCCCCAAGAGATCAGAAGACTGCTCAAGGTCGCAAGCTAAAAATGGGCAGATGGGGCTGCAACCCCAGGTCTCCTCGGCCCCAGGAGTGCTCCTTCCTGTGGAGTCACAGCCTTTCCCTCTCCAGGCACTGGGTTGAGCAGGTAGGAACGGGAAAACACAGAGACAGAAACCTCTCGTCAGGACCTCCGAGTTCTGCGGTTTTACCCCATTTCATTGCAGAAATAAAACAAACACAAGCAAACATATTGGTGGGATGGCCTATCACCATCCCAAGATTTCTGAGAGCTAAACACAGGACTTGGCACACACCTAAATTGTATCTGATATGGTGTGGCTGTGTCTCCAGTCAAATCTCATCTTGAATTGTAGCTCCCATAATTCCCACGTGTTGTAGGAGGGACCCGGTGGGAGGTAATGGAATCATGGGGGCGGTTCCCCCATACTGTTCTCGTGGTAGTGAAGAAGTTTCACAAGAGCTAATGATTTTATAAAAGGTTCCCCCTTTCACTTGGCTGTCATTTCTCTCTTCCCTGCCGCCATGTAAGACGTGCCTTTCGGCTTCCACCATGACTGTGAGGCCTCCCCTGCCACATGGAACTGGGAGGCCATTAAACCTCTTTTTCTTTGTAAATTACCCAGTCTCGGGAATGTCTTTGTCAGCAGCATGAAAATGAACTAATCCAGTATCACAGGTAAAGAAACAAAAAACTTATCACTATCAAACAAAATGTTTACCATAATAAAGTTTAAGGCTTGAACATGTATTCTTTAAGATAATGCAAAGAACATACACTCTGGTAATTTTAATTTCAGCCTGAAATGTCCTATATCCACACTGTTTCCTAATTTCTTAGGGGGGAAAATCCTATTTAATCTGCACCATGTTCACTCCTCTGTCTGTTCTCTGCTGGCTACCCGGCTGCGGGAATGTCTGATTTTTCACTTGCTGATTTAGAGGCTCGTATGACACATTCAACCTTTTAAATAAATCATTCATTTTTTTTTAAAGGTTGGCTATGTCATAGTGTTGTGATGCACCCAATTTTTTAAATAACTGTTTATTTGATGTCAGGTACATCAGACAGAAAAAATAAATGTGACTTGGTAGAGCTTATTGCAAAATTTGATCTTTTGATTTGGATATACTTAGTCTCGATGAATTGAGACTATTTTTGGTTCAAGAGAAAGTGGGAAATTATGCAGCGTGTGTCTTCCAGGGCCTCCGGACTCTTCTCTCCACAGCTTTCCTCCCCTCTCTGAAGCCTTCGCTTTCTCAGGTGCTCATGGTCATCCAGCATTTTTCCCTCATCTCTGTTATCAAAATTGGCTCTTAGGAAACTATTTCAAACCAGCCATGCACAATGCAGTGTAGCTGTCCCTGGGGTACTTGGTGTCTTCCACAATGAGCAGGGCTGGAGCTGCAGCTTTTTATCTTTTCATCCCTACTGCCTGGGACTGTGCCTGGAACACAGTAGCTACTTAATATGCACTTACGAAATGAAGGAACGTCTACGACCATTTGCATCTTAAGGCTTAACCTCTATAAAATGAAAACTCAAAAGCGTTTCATGCGGATACATGGGCACGATTTGGGAAGAATACACTAAGCTCCAGTAAAATTGGGCAAATGAGAGGTAGAGCATGGGACATAACCGCCCCCCAGAGCCTGCTCCCTAGTGTCATCTCTCCCACAGTCCACATGTGTTTGCATGCTATAGGGCCCAGGTGCATGTCAGGGCTGCACTTTTATTCCAAGGCTTATAAATCTGGAACATGTGTATCTACACATGGGCTGTCCTCACTTAATACATAGGCACCCGTGATAAGGCCAGTGTGACTCTTGCTATACAAAGTTTAAGATGGCCCTGAGTGTGAGCAGACTCTTAGAAATACTTTGTAAATTGGATGCATCTGAACATAACAATGCCAATTATCGAACTCGTATTAGTGACAGTAGCACATAGTAACACTTGTAGAGAACCACATATCATTACTGCTACTATTTCCATATGTTACCATTCCTAGGAAGCCCTTTCCCACCCCTGCGGTATTAGGCCAGATCCTGGGCTAAGAAGAAATAGCACTATCATACATTATTCTCATGCAGGACACTCTGACCATGATTTTTAACTTGGGGACTTTCCCACCCATATGTGGCTGTAGTCAGTGTGCCGGTGATACGGTTCAAGTGTTTGTCCCCTCCAAATCTCCTGCTGAAATGTGATCCCCAGTGTTGGAAGTGGGGGCTGGTGGGAGGCGTTTGGGTCATGGGGGTGGGTCCCTTGGGAATGGGTTGGTGCTATCCCTTTAGTGATGAGTGAGTTCTGTCTCTTGTTCCCTCTCTTGACATGTGACATGCCTGCTGCCCCTTCACCTTCCACCCTGAGTAAAACTTTCCTGGGGCCTCACCAGAAGCCAAGCAGATGCTGGTGTCATGCTTATACAGCCCACAGAAGCCTGAGCCAAATACACCTCTTCTCTTTTTAAATTAAATAGCTTCTGGTATTCCTTTATGGCAATGCAACATGGACTAAGACAGAAAATTGGTACTGGGGTGGGGTGTTGCTCTAAAGATACCTGAACATGAGGAAGTGGCTTTGGAACTGGTTAATGGGCAGAGGTTGAAAGAGTTTGGAAGGCTCAGAAGATGACAGAAAGTTGAGGGAAAATTTGGAACTTTTTAGAGACTGGTTAAGTGGTTATGATGAAAATGCTGATAGAAATATGGGCAGTGCAGGGCAGGTTGATGAGGTCTGATGGAAATGAGGAAATTATTGGGAGCTGGAGTAAAGGTCACCCTTGTTATGTGGTTGCAAAGAACTTTGCTGCATTGTATTCATGCCCTAGGGAATTATGGAAGGTTGAACTTAAGAGTAATAATCTAGGGTATATGACAAAAGACATTTCTAAGCAGTGAAGCGTTCAAGATATGGCATGGCTGCTCCTAACAGCCTACAATCAGATTTGGTAACAAAGGAATGACTTAAAGTTGGAACTTATAATTAAAAGAAAGCAGAATGTGAAAATTTGGAAAATTTGCAGACCAGCCATGTGGTAAAGAAGAAAGGAATGTTTTCAGGCAAGAAATTTAAGTGTCTTGTGGAACAACCCTTTGCTAGAGATATTTGCACTGGGGCAGTGCCCAATGGAGCTGTGGGAATGGAACCCCATTCCCCAACCCCAGCATGATACAGCCACCAGCAGCTTGCAATCTCATCATGGAAAAGCCACAGGCATGAAATGTCAACTCTTGAGAGCAGCCATGTGAGTCGCACCCAGCAAAGCCACAGAAGTGGTGTTATCCAAGGGTTTGGAAGCCTGCCCTTGCAGCAGTGTGCCCAGGATGTGGGATACGGAGCCAAGGATTTTGTTGGAACTTTATGGTTTAATGTCTTCCCTGCTGGGCTTCAAACATGCATGAGGTCCATTGTCCCTTTCTTTTGGTGGCTGTCTGTCTTTTGGAATGGGAATGTTTACCCAATGCCTATACCAACATTGTATCTTGGAAGTAAATAACTTGTTTCTGATCTTATACGCGCATAGCTGGAAGGAACTAGCCTTGAGTGTCAGATGAGACTTTGGACTTTGGACCTTTGAGTTGATGCTTGGAAGAAATTAGGACTTTGGGGGAATATTGGGAAAGATGATTGTATTTTGCAATGTGAGAGGGACATGAGATTTGGGGGTTTGGGGTAGAATGATATAGTATGTATGTATGTTCCCTCCAAATCTCATGTTGAAACATAATCCCCAATGTTGGAGGCGAGCCTGGAGGAAGGTGTTTGGGTCATGGGGATGAATCGCTCATGAATGGCTTGGTGCCATCCCATTGGTGATGAGTGAGTTCTCTCTTTTGCACTCTCTATTGACATGTGACATGTCTGCTCCCTCTTTGCCTTCTACCATGAGTAAAATCTTCCTGAGGCCTCACCAGAAGACAAGCAGATGTTGGTACCATGCTTATGCAGCTCACAGAACCATGAGCCAAATAAACCTATTTTCTTTATAAATTATCTAGCCTCTGGTATTCCTTTATAGCAATACAAAATGGACTAAGACAGCCACTGTCACAGCATCAAGCTCCATTAGCCAATGAGTGGCCAGAGGCAAAAAGACCCTTGTTTTCAGTGTTGGTCTTTTGTTTTGAGATAGAGACAAATAGAAAATTGTAATAATCCTAAAAATCAATGAGATAAAGAGCAATAGCAATAGGTGGGCAAGGAACATGAACTGTAAATTTGCCACATGGGAAACCCCCAAAGCCCAAAAGACATGAAGAGCCACATCAGTAACCAACAAACAGATAAATAGACATGAACTGCATGACAACGATTGTCTATGAGGAGGGGAGGAAATGGAGATAAAACGAGATGAGCACAAAAACAAACCAAGCAAACTGGCCTTATACGGACCAATGACAATAATATACCATGAAATGAAGAAGATGACCAATATAATCCTTTTGATCTGAGGTAAATAAATACATGATACTTTTTAAAAAATGAAAGAGGGGAGGGGTTTCTGGATATCTGTCTGGTGCATATTTTAAAGTAATTATATTTCCATAGAGCAGAAACAAAAATTAAATTAAATTCTAAGATGAAGTCACTTACAATAGCATCAAGGACATCAACTATCTAGAAATAATATAATACAAGACCTTTGCAATAGACACTCTAAAACATTTTGAGAGACAAAAAATTTAAGATAAAATAAATAAAAGAATGTACCATGTTCATGGATCAGAAGAATCAATATATTAATGATGTTAATTTTCCTCAAGTTAACTTATACATTAAATACAATCCCAATCAAACTCGTAGCTGCTTTCCACCCACAGAAATTGACAAGCTGATTTCACATACACACACACACACACACACACACACACACAGGACTAACGAAAACCAAGACAATCTTGAAATGGTGACAAGCTAGAGAACTTATACTACCTGATATTAATACTTTTTATGAAGCTATAGTAAATAAAACAATTTGGTGTTTGGAGTAAGTTGACAAACTTCCCAGGGGAACACAATAGAGAGCCAGGACAGGTTTACACATTAACCACCCGATTTGTGATAAAGGTGATATTGTAGTGTGGTGAAGAAAGGATGTTCTTTTCAATAAAAATGCTAGGTCAATGGAATATCCATGTGAGAAAACAGGAAACCTGAAGCCAATATAAAAGTCAATTCCAGAGGGGTCATGGATCTATGTATGAAAGATTAAAGCACGTTCAGAAGAACACACAGAAAATATCTTTGTGACACTTGAGATAGCAAAGACTTCTTAAACAAAATAGTAACCATAAAAAAGCATTAGTCCTCAAAAAAGCATTAACAAATTGACTACATTAAAATTTAGGACTTTTGGCTGGGCGCGGTGGCTCAAGCCTGTAATCCCAGCACTTTGGGAGGCCGAGATGGCAGACTCACCAAGGTCAGGATGATCGAGGACCATCCTGGCTACGGTGAAACCCCGTCTCTACTAAAAAAATACAAAAAACTAGCCGGGCGAGGTGGGGGCCCTGTTAGTCCCAGCTACCTGGAGGCTGAGGAGGAGAATGGCGTAAACCAGAAAGCGGAGCTTGCAGTGAGTCGAGATCGGCCACTCACTCCAGTCTTGGGTGACAAAAGAGACTCCGTCCTAAAAAAAAAAAAAAAAAAAAAAAAAAAAAAAAAAAAAAAAAAAAAAAAAAATTAGGACTTTTATTTATCATAAGACACTATTAAGATATTAAAAAGGCAATCTTCAAAGTGAAAGAATATGTCACAATACATATTTCCAACAAAGGGTTTAGTTGCAGACTACATAAATATAAACATGGATAGAAATGTATATATCCCAACACACACAACTCCTACAAACCAACAAGAAACAAAAAGACAGCTCGATAGAAATACATGTGAATGAAATGAACAGACGCTTCACAAAGTGAGAGCAGAATTTCTGAAATGTGATGGGAAGAGCTTGGTGAAACTCTTCCCCAGAAAAACATCTATTAGACTGATCAAAATTAGCAAAGGCAATCGTTCAAATGCTGGAGATGAATCAATGAATTTACAACAAATTGAGAACCATTTACTCAACAAAATGTATGGAAACTTGGTAAGAACAAGAGATGGGCATGGCATTCAGGCTATGGGGCACTCATTCCCCATCCATCTCCCTTTTGTGGGAGAGCTATTCCAGGAGGCTTAGCAGCCAAGTGGCAGTTCCCACTCCCCCACCTCCTTGGGGTGAAGATGTATTCTGGTGGATAAAGCAGTGGCTGAACACTGGCAGATCCCACTTTTTCACAGATCTGTGCTCCCAAAACCTATACCACGTAGGTAGTGGAAGCCAGGCTCTGCCCACATTCCACCACTCCCAGTGCCCAATCTGTAAGAAGGACTCGAGTGGGTCAGCACTCATCCCCCAGTGAGCACTGCTCTATACTATGAAAGAGCAGTACAAGTAGGCCCAACAGCTGAGTGGCAGCCCCCATGTCCCCTAACTTACTGGAGTGGAAGAGCTACTCTGAGCAAACATTGAGAAAATCCATCGCCCTGACTGTGTGCTGAGGAAGATCTATGACAGGCCATGGTGGCAGGGGGGCAGTAGTGCCCATTCCCAACCTCCCCCAAACCCCACAGCTCCGGCTCTCTAGGGGGATCCAGGTAGGGCATCTGTGAAGCACAAGCTCCCCTTCGCAACCTCCCCCTTCCCAGCTCCTGCTTTATAGCAAAAATGTTCTACCTAGAGGAGAGTAGAACAAGCCTCAAAGACTGGTAATACCCTGTCGCTGTCAATAGGCCCAACTTTATCTGGAAAAGCATGTGGAGAAATTTATACCAGAGGGCATTGTTGAAAACAATAGAACCATCAGCTAGCCAAGGTCAGCCAAGGTCAACAAGCAGTTGTGACACCAACAGAGGCAGAGCATCCAGCAGTCTCATGGGAAGATCAGGGAGATAGTCAAAGACAGCCCTGCTAAAATCAGTCATCTGTGGTGTTCCAACAGGCTGGTGCATGCTCAAGACTACTTTCCGAAGAGCACTGGAGAGGGAATTTCTGAACTAATTCTAGACCCTGGCTGAGCAGAGTACAAACTTGTAAACTTCCTGTGTGTCTCCAAGGCACACACAGGTCCAATTGTAATGCATGAAAAACTTACTGGTTCAGGGGCTTAGGGACAACTCTGACTAGTCGGTGGCTGGCTACTAATCTGTGTTGAGCAGTGATGATTCCTAGGAAGTCAGGTTCAAAAATTTTAAATTAAGAAAAAATTAGGCCAAGCGCGGTGTCTCATGCCTGTAATCCCAGCACTTTGGGAGGCCAAGGCAGGTGGATCACTTGAGGTCAGCAGTTTGAGGCCAGCCTGACCAATATGGTGAAACCCCGTCTCTACTAAAAATACAAAAATTAGCTGGGCATGGTGGCACACACCTATAATCCCAGTTACTCAGGAGGCTGAGGCAGGAGAATCACTTGAACCCGGGAGGTGGAGGTTGCAATGAGCCGACTTTGCGCCATTGCACTCTAGCCTGGGCAACAGAGTGAGACTCCATTTCAAAAAAAAAAAAGAAAAAAAAAAAGAAAAGAAAAAAATATGAGCAAGGACATTAGAGGCTGCACAATTCAGGGGAAATAGACTTCACTGAATTAGCCCAGCCACATAACTAAACATAAACATAGCAATGAAGACAACAACACATTTCAGAGGAGGGTATTATTGTACAGAGTTGCAACAATATAATATATAAAATATCACGTTTTTAAGAAAAGTTTACAAGACATGAAAAAAAGAAAGTGTGCCCCACAACATGACCCACAACTAGGTGTGTGTTTTTTTTTTTTAAGAAAGTAATAGAAACAATGAGAGAGTCTAAGATATTGGACTAAGCAGACAAAGACTTTAAAGCAGCATGATAAACATGTTCAAAGAATCAAAGACTATGTTTAAATAATGAAAGGAAGGTATGATGACAGCAACTCATGAAATAGAGAATATCATGAAAAGATGTAAATTATATAAAAGAATAAATTGAAAATTTTAGGGTTGAAAAGTACAATAGAAATGAAAACTTTACTAAAATCTATTAACAGCAGATTTGGGCTAGTAGAAGAAATAATCCAAGAATTTAAAGTTAGAGCAGTCCAGACACAGTGGCTCATGCTGGTAATCCCAGCACTTTGGGAGGCTGAGGCAGGAAGACCACTTGAGGCCAGGAGTTCAAAACCAGTCTGTCTCACATAGCGAGCCTCCATCTCTACCAAAAAAAAAAAAAGCAAAAAAATTAGCCAGGCACGGTGGTGTATGCCTTTAGTCCTAGCTGCTCAGGAGGCTGAGACCAGATAATTGCTCGAGCCTAGGAGGTCAGGGTTACAGTGAGCCATGATCACGTCACTGCACTCCAGCCTAAGCAACAGAATCAGACCCTGTCTCAAAAATAAATAAATTTATTAATTAATAAATACACAAAGTTTGACCAATAGAGATTAAGTAGTCTAAAGAACAGAGAAAAAAACATAATAAGAAAGACAAAGCCTTAGAGAAACATGGGACACTATTAAACTGACCTTACCTACATATCCAAGACCATCAACAAACCACAAGAAGCGAAAACACAAAGAAATCCACACCCAGACACAACATAGCCAAAATATTCCAAAGATAAAGAGAAAACCTTGAAAGCTGCAAGAGGAAAATTGTTCATTATATACAAGGGAATTCCAACAATATTAACAGCTGACTTCTCATTAAAAATAATGGAGACCAGAGACAGTAAGATGATGTATTCATCTCACTTTTAGTCCAAAGGACTAAAAGAAAAAAGAAAAACACCTGTGAACCAATATTGCTATACCCAGCAAAACTATCTTTCAGAAAAGAATGCAAAATAAAGACATTTTCAGATAAACAAAAGCTGAATTTATTGCTAGAAGACCTGCCTTACAAGAAATACTAAAGAAAGTTCTTGAACCTGAATGCAAGCAACACCAGACAGTAATTCTATACACACACAGAAACACTGGCAAAAGTAATTTTGTACATAATTATTAAAGACAGTGTAATTGTACATTTCTGTTTCTTATCTCTACTTATTTAAAAAAGCAATTGCTTAAGACAATACATATGTAATTATATTATACTGTGGCCACTATAACATATAGAAATGTGACATATTTGACAATAAAAGAACAAAGGAGGTACTGGGAACAAAGCTGTTCTGTGAGAAGAAAATGACACCAAATGGTAACTCAAACCTAGAGGGAAAAATGAAAAGATTCAGAAATAATAAATAAGATTAATATAACAAACTATATTAAAATCCTTTTTCACCTAAGTTTCTTTAACAAACATAAGATTATATTATATACCTAATAATAATCACAAAAATGTGTTGTTGTTAGTAAATGTATGACAATAATGACATAAAAAAGGGAGGAGGAAATTGAGTTATAAAGGAAAAAGGCCAATGTATCTTACCAGAATTAAGGTAGAACATATCTGATGTGGATTTAGATGTGTTGCAAAGCCTCGAGCAAGCTTTAAGAAAAGAATTTTAAAATATATAGATTTAAAAATCATTAGCAGAATTACAAAGTTATACTAGAAAATATATCAATTAATGCAAAAAGGTAATAAAATAGAAATAAGAACAGAGATACAAAAAAGGTTAGAAGTAAAGGGATGAAAAAATACACATAACATACAAACAGCAATCATAACAGACCTAGCATACTTTACTAACATCAGAAAAAGTAAACTTTAAAACAAAACAAGTTACTGAAGATAAAAAGGGACACTTTATAGTAACAAAAGGTCAATACAACCAGCAGATATAATAACTATAAACATACATGCACCTACCAACAGAGGCCCCCAAAATGTGGCAAAAGCTGATGAGGTTGAAGGGAGAAATCGATAGTTCAACAACAATAGTTGGAGACTTAAAAACTTCACTTCCAATAGTGGATAGAAAAACTGCTCAGGAGATCAACAAATAAGTAAAAGACTTCAACAATATTATAAGCCAATTAGTCCTAATAGATATCCATAAAGTACCCCACACATTCTTCCCAAGTTCAATAGCAGAATATGCACTCTTCCCAAGGGCATAGAGAATGTTCTCCAGAATAGACCAAATGTTAGGCCATAAAAGAAGACTTAATAAATGTAAATAATTGAAATCATACAAGTATGCTTTCCAAACACAATGAAACAAAATTGAAAACAGATAACAGAAGGAAATTTGGAAAATTAACAATATGTGGAAATTAAAGAATACACACCCAAATAACCAGTAAATCAAAGAAGAAATTACAAATGAAATTAGAAAATACTTTTAGATTAATGAAAATGAAAACACAAAATACCAAAACTTATGAGATGTGGCAAAGCAGTGATCAGAGCAAAATTTGTAGCTATAAATGCCTATATTATAAAAAGAAGTGAGCTCTCAAATCAATAATGTACTATTCCATTCTAAGAAACTAGAAAAAGGAGAAACTAAACTTCAAGTAAGAATAAAATGAACTAATAAAAGTTACAGCAGAAATAAATGAAACAAAAAATAGAAAAACAATAGAGAAAATCAGTGAAACCAATTTGCTGGCCTTTGAAAGGGTCTTTGAAAAGACCTACAAAACTGACAAATTTCAGCTAGACTGGTCAAAAAAAGAGAGAGTAAACTCAAATTACTAAAATGAGGAATGAAAGCAAGAACATTACAACAAACCATATAGAAAAGTATTATAAGTGAATACAATGAAGGACTGTATGCCAAAAACTTAGACAACAAAGACAAATTGAGCAAATTTCTAGAAAGACATAAACTACTAAAAGAAGTAGCAGAAATAGGACTGGGCAGTGGCTCACACCTGTAATCCCAGCACTTTGGGAGGCCAAGGCAGGTGGATTACCTGAAATCAGGAGTTCGAGACCAGCCTGGCCAACATAGTGAAACCCTGTCTCTATTAAAAACACAAAAATTAGCCAGGTGTGGTAGCACACGCCTGTAATCCCAGCTACTTGGGAGGCTGAGGCAGGAGAATTGCTTGAGCCTGGGAGATGGAGGTTGCAGTGCGCCGAGATGGTGCCACTGCACTCCAGCCTGGCCGACAGAGCGAGACTCTGTTTCAAAAAAAAAAAAAGAAGAAGAAGAAGAAGAAATAGAAGATCTAAACTTGTAAGAAGTAAAGAGATTGAATTGGTAATTTTAAAACGTTCCACCAAGAAAATCCCAGGTCCATATTGGCTTCACTGTAATTTCTACCAAATATTTAAAGATTTAATACCAATCCTTCATGCAATCTTCCAGAAGGCATAAAGGAGAAAACACTTTCCAACTCATTCTTGAAGGTCAAAGTTTCCCTAATACCAAAGCCAGACAGACACATCATGAGAAAACTACTGACTAATATCTCTTATGAATATAGATTTAAAAAATCCTCAATAAAACACTAGCAAACTGAATTCTGCTGCATATAAAAAGAATTATACACCATGATCACATATGCAAGGTTGGTTTTATACTCAAAAATAGATGAGACACCATACCAGTACGATAAAGAAAAAAACTACAAACCACATGATCATCATAATAGATGCAACAGAAGCATTTGACAAAACCAAACACCCTTTCATGATTACAAAAAAAAAAAAAAAAAAAAAAAAAAGAAAGAAACCTAAACAACAGCAACAAAAATCTCAACAAATTAGGAGTAGTTGTGCACATCCTCAACCTGTAGAAGGGCATCTGTTAAAACCTCACAACTAGCATCACATGTAATGGGAAAAGACTGAATCACTTACTCTTAATATAAGAAATGAGACAAGGATGCTCACTCTTAGAATTTCTGGCCAATATTGTACTGTATGTCCTAGTGGGGCAATGAGGCGAGAAAAAATAATAACAGACATTTGGATTGGAAAGAAGTAAAATTATTTTCTTTTACAGATGACATGATGTGATATGTAAAAAATCCTAAGGAGTTCACAGAACTTTTTTAGTGCTAATAAATTATTTAGCAAGGATAATAAGATAGAAGATTAATATACAAAAATCAATTGTGTTTGTATACACTAGTAATCATCAGAAAATAAGAAAACAATTACATTTATAATAACATTAAAAAAATACTAGGAATAAATTTAACAAAATAAATGCAAGACTTGTACACAAAAGCTACAAAATATTGGTGAAAGAAAGGAAAGAAAATCTAAATAAATGGAATGACATCCCATACTCATGGATTGAAAAAGTCAAAATCGTTAATATGGCAACATCCCTCCCTCCCCTGCCAAATTGCTCTGCAGATTCGAAGCAATCCCTTTCAGAATCATTGATGTGATTTTTGCAGAAATGACAAGCTGGTCCTAAAGTTCATCTGGGGATGCAAGGGACCAAGAATAGACAAAACAATCTTGAAAAAGAACAAAGTTGAAAAGTCCCAGTTTCCAAACTGAATACAAAGTTGTAGTCATCACGACATTATGCTACTGGTATACAGACATAGAGATCAAAGGGATATAATCAAGAGCCCAGAAACAAACTCTTATGTTAGTAGTCAATTGATTTTCGACATGGGTGCCAAGACCACCTGTTGAAAAGAATAGCCTTTTCAGGCTGAGCTCGGTGGCTCACACCTGTAATCACAGCACTTTGGGAGGCTGAGGTAGGAGGATCACTTGAGCCCAGGAGTTTGACACCAGCCTGGGCAACATAGCAAGTCTCCATCTCTACAAAAATTAAAATAAAAACTTAGCCAGGCTGGTGGCTCATACTTGTAGTCCCAGCTACTCAGGAAGCTAAGGTGGGAGGATCCTGTGAGCCCAGGAGTTTGAGGCTGCAGTGAGCTATAATCGTGCCATTGCACTCCAGCCTGGGTGACAGAGTGAGACCTCCTCCCCCAACAAAAAAGGTTGTTTTTTCAACAAATGGTGCTGGGACATTCAGATGCACATGAGCTACCCATGTGCAAATAATGAAGTTGGATCCCCACTTCACACTATACACAAAAATTAACTCGAAATGATCCTAATCCTAAATGTACAAACTAAGATAATGAAGTTCTTAGAAGGAAACAGGAGATTACTGGTTGCCTGTAACTGGGGAGTGACTGCTGTAGGTATAGAATTTCTCTTGAGGCTGATTAAAATTAGATCCTAGTGGTGGTTGCACAAATCTGTGACTATACTAAAAATCAGAATCGTATGCTTTAAATGTGTGAATTGTATGTTATTTTGAATTATACCTCAATAATATTATTTTTTTAAAGTATAAAAGGGATAGTGAAGGGTCCAATAAATATATGAAAAACTGCACAGCTACATTTATCACTGGGTTGCCCTGGTTGGAGGCTGTTGGCCTGGGAAAGCTGGAGGTGGCTCCTTAGAAGCTGGGCCTCCTGTGTGACTGGGGAGGGGGGCCTATTTGGCCTACTCTAACTGGTCCTAAGTTGGAAGTGGGGACAAAAATGAGGGGAGCTGTCGGTTAATAATCAAGTCCTGGCCATGGGGATTGATTGCTACAGAGGTTCTTGTTTAGCTTTCTGGAGAGTCCCTAGAGCTAGCAGCCTGGCTTCCTGCAGGTCTGTCAGACAGCAGGCCGGCTTCCCAGGTTGTTTCTTGGAGGTGAGGGCTTGGTATCCTGGGCAGGTTGCTGCAGGCTGTGGTCAAAGTCCTATTTTCTGTATGGCCTGGTCATCAGCCACTCAGATACCCAGGCTCTCAGACACACCCTTCCTAATGCTGTAGGCCATCTACCCACATGCTATGGATGGCTCTCAGGAACATGACTCCGACAGCCAGGCGAATACGCACTGTCTACACTGCAATGCTGTCAGCCATCTACCCACATGCTATGGTCGGCTCTCAGGAACATGATGCTGACAGCCAGACAAATATGCACTGTTTACACCGCAGGATTCCATTTACACAAAGTACAACATAGGCATGATTCACCTGAGATGGTATTGGAGTCAGCTAGGTGGGGCCCTTGGGTTGTGCAGGGCAGGTGCAGGTCTCGGTGCAGGGACCTGGCTGGGTTCCGTTGGTGAAAATGCGCCCAGTTTCACACTTGGAGTAGGTGCACTTTCCTGTATCTATGTTACACCTCAGTAAAACACCAGAAAGGAATTGGAGAAAGAAATCGTTCAAAAGGAAATCTGCGGGTTACCTTTTTGTTAAATATTTTGTTAAAGATGATTTGGTGTTGAAACTGTCCGACTGACCTAAAATTAGATGCTAGTGATGGTTGCACAAATCTGTGAATATACTAAAAATCAGAATTGTATGCTCTAAATATGTGAATTTTATGTTACTGTGAATTATACCTCAATAATGTTATTTTTTAAAGTAAAAAAGGGGACAGCCAAGTGGTCAATAAACATACAAAGACTGCACAGCTACATTTATCACCGGGCAAACGCAAGTCAAAACCCCACTGCAATTTTACTACATGTCCACCAGAGTGGCTAAAATGAAAAAGACACAATACCCAGTGTTGGCAAAAATACGGACCTATGAGAATTGTCTTCCTTTGAGACTCAGAATTATTAAAGAGCAGTGATTACAATCTCAGTGGTTTTGGTAACGTCAGAATGAACACTGGGACTGTGCGCCTGATGGACAATCAATGGCTGTGGGGTAGAGGCGCTGATAGCAAAGCCCAGGAAGAAAGAGAAGCGAGGTCAACAGGTGACAGCGCCCGGAATGGCCACGCTTTCAAATGGACTTTTCTCTTGAAAGAAAATGGAGTCCCACCCCCCGAAGGGTCCAGGCTGGAGTGTGTTACAGCAGAACTGGCCAGGCCGGCACTGCAGGAAACGCAGCGATGCCCCAAATCCTGCCTTCCAAAAGCACCACCCGAGAGCCAAAGGCACAGCACTGCCCAGGTACAGAGCCGCCGGCCTTGCCCTGAGTCCGCATTCTCACAGGGTCTCTGTGTGCTTCCGGGAACACCACAGTTTGAGAAGCTCTGTTTTAAAGAATGCTGCTCCTTTTATGGTCACTGTGGTTCCCACTGAGAATTCCTCCTGTCCTACCTAGAATGCTAAAACCCTCCCAGGCTCACCTGCAGCCCTCACGCCAGGCTCTGAGGCCCTCCCTCTGCAATTCCTATTTTGGAGCTGCTGGGGCCCGTCACATCAACACTCCTCCAGCTTTCCACGCCAACAGCCTCCAAGCTGGGCATGCCTGGGGCCTTCCGTGTGTCCCACTGCAAAGCCTTCCCACGCCTCTGCCGTGAGTCTCTGCTGGAACACACGTGAGGGTGGCGGGCAACCTGGCAAACTGATTCAGTCGCCATTGCTTTCTCATTGTGTTGGTCTTCATTCATTTCCACAATCCATATTATGTGTTTCCTCCCCCTCCTACCACCTCTGACTGTGCTCTCCCTGTTTCTTTCTCCAGCCAAGGACGGAGCGCGGGGCCTCTGTGCCTCTGCCTGCCCCGCTTGTGGCAGGAGGGAGAGGGCGTCCCAGGGCCGTCATGGCCACCTGGGGCCTGTGTCCGGACCTCCGCCACCGGCTTGTGCCTCAGATGGTTTTCAGCTGTGCCGGGGCCCTTCTCTTTCATACTTAGGAAGGCCTGGGAGGTGCCCAATGTCCTCTTGGGACTCAATCAATGGCCCAGGATAAACAGAGACCAAGAAAAACGTACGCACGTCTCAACTAGGTGGCTCTGAAAGAGTTTCCTGGCTGGTCTAGTGCCTGTTTACACTTCTTATGGCTGTTTTGCATTTACTAATTGCATCACATGGCTCTAGTCATCATACGTAATTTTTAAGCTTTGCAGAACATTTCCCGCTCCAAGGAACTCAACTTGTTTCCTGTTTGTCCTCAGAACTGCCCAGTGATGTTCATAGTGAAGGAAGCAGGAACGGGGAGATACTAAACCTCATCTCACGGAGGCTAGAGGTTAACTGCGCATGTCGCAAATACTCGAACTGCCCAAAATGCACAGATCTTTACAGAAACTATTTAGAAGTCTATTGAAACGGGTTACTTTAAGATTTTCAATTGTATTTCTAAAGAGTGGTAGGTGGCATTCTAGTTGATGGATCGGCAAGAAGTGAAATACCTGCCCTGAATTCTCCTGTGCATTAGAGACAGAATGAAAACCGAGCCGGTCAGAGGGGCATAGGGCACAGTGGGCTTCCCAACCCGCCCCTCATCCCACAGACTTCTGCCTGTAAGACAGTTGCGGAAGCCATGGCCACCTCAGCCTCAGGAGGCTGGCAGGCTGAGTGTGTGAGCATTAATCCTGCTTAGGCCTCGAACCAGCTGCCTCCTCCTGCCCCTGTGGACCTGGATGTGATATTGTGATAAACAGGCTCCAGGCGGCCTCTCTAGTTCCAGGGCCTGCGCTCGGCTCCTGAGTGTACCTGGAAAAGGGCTTCCAGCCTCTGCTCCCATCCCCGGAGATGCACCAGAATGCCTTGCTTCATGCACACAGCAGGTGTGAAGAGGGAGGAGCACGCACCGAGCGCAGGGCCCCTGTGGACTGAGAGGCTGGAAGGGTCCCTCAGCGGGGACTGCCACCATGGGCTTCTCACTCTGGAGTCCTCCCGGGCCAGGCCAGCCTGCATGTCCATGCTCAGAGCAACTGGATACCGAGCACGGCCTCAGCCATGCCGTGCCCCACGCAGAGGACACTGGCTAAGGGGTATTTCAGGCACAGGCCAAGCTGTCCAGAGGTGCTGAGTTCAAACGGTCCCACGGGGTGGAGGCCCTGTGTGGCCTCCATCAGAACAGTCCCAAGAACCCCACCCAGTAAGCAAATGTCTAAACCACAAATCTCCCTGAGCTCCTGGGGGAAGCCAGGCTCTACCAGTCTCCAAATGGCAAACTCGTGTATCAGAGGTGAGCAGTAATGTGCATAAACCTGCTCCAGCGGACACCCCGAACCTGCAGGCAAGCATGGGGGGAGGAGGTGCCAGGGAACCTAGAGAGCTCTTCATAAAGGTGACCCTGGGCCATGAAGGTATATTTTAAAATTATATGAAAAAAAAAAAAAAAAAGAAGGAAAGAAGAGAGAGCTGCAGTGGGAGCTGTGGCTAGCCTCTTCCTTTGGTCCTGGGGAGCTGGGGGTGAGATGGGTGTGAGCTGGGTGTGGGATGAGGGTGGGCTGGGTGTGAGATGGGTGTGACCTGGGGTGGGATGAAGATGGGCTGGGGTAGGCTGAAGGTGGTCTGGGGTGGGCTGGGTNTGTGGGTTGGCCTGGGCTGTATATTCCTTGCACGTGACAGTTAAAGATTTGAACATAAGGGAGCATTTCCTTTATCATCTCCCATAAAAATAACAATTTGCTGGGGCCTTGCAGCCCGGCATGGAAGTGGCGCGTCTTCCTGATAATGCGGGATGACAGTTATGCTGTGCGGAGCTCCGCACGCCCCGATATGCAGCGTTCTCAGTGGTGAGCAGCGAGGGGAGGACAGGGCCGCACTCCACCTCCAGTAGCCAAATAACTCAGCCCCGGCTCCGCAGTTGCACTGTGTGAAAACATGGGATTAATTAGACGGTGATCGAGTGCCGTGTCATTAGAAGCTGGGCGCCCCTGCACCCGGGTGCGTCCTGTGCACACCTGGCCCGGACCATCTGACCTAAACTCGTCCCCGCCCTCCCACTGGTGCGGGCCTTTGTCGTGTGTCTGCTCTTCTCACCTGCTCGACCAAAGGCCACACCAACACGGGATGATCTGTGCGCAGAAATCCTCAGTTTGTGGCCCCAAAGGCAGGGAGGGAGGTGGCGGAGGAGGCTGAGCACCACTCCCCGACCAAGAGCGTGGTGTGGGGAAAGGGACACCATGGCCATGTGGGCCGTGGGCCTGAGACTTGAGTGAGAGAAGGAACCACCCTGCTGGGAGAACCTTCCAGAACAGCGAGTACAAAGGCCACGGGAGCCAGTTCGGAGGCTCTGGTACAGTCCCTTGCCCAAGGCTTTGTGGCCACACACACTCACTCGAGGCAGTGCGTTTGCTGCTTTGGCAGGGTGGGATCTGAGGCCCAGCCAGGGGACATGGCCAGGCCCTCAGCTTCCTCCTAAAAACCCACTGTCAGCCTAAGGCAGCGAGGACCCCCACTGCACAGAGGTGGAGGCTTTCAGCCAGGACAGGACCCTTACCGTAGTCAAAGGGGAAGCCCAGCTCTGCAGAACTTGGGAAGCATGCACTCTGCTCCAGGAAGAAGCTGGGGACAGAACTTTCTGGAAAGACCCAGGCAGTGAGTAATGTCTCAGGAGTTGAGGCAGAGCCCAGGGTCAGGAAGCCCACCAGATGGTGGCTTCCTGCTGCCACACACATGCACACTCTCACACAGTCACACACGTGCATGCAGATGTTCACATGCATACTCACACGTACATATGCATACATATCACACAACACACATTCACACGAATATGCTTGTGTGAGCACGCACACGCACCACATGCATGCACACACAGAATCACACATATGCACATTCACACACATGCCCTCATGTGTACAGTCACACACGTATGCACACATTCACATGTACACAGATGCACACATGTACATGTGTGCATTCACATGCACATCTGTGCACACATGTTCAGGTGTTTGTGCCCACACATGCATACAGTCACACGTGTGTGCACTCACATGTACACACATGCACACGTGTACACATGTGCATACTCGCACGCACATCTATGCACACATGTTCACATGCACTACACATGGGCATGCACATTCACACAAGGCATGCACACACATATGTGTAAATATGAACACACTCAAATGCTTACATATGTACATTCACATACACAGGCTCACACATGGATTCGGACATGCACATGCTCATATGTGTGCATAAATGTTCATGTGTGTAAGCACACAGTACACTCACGCATGCACACACATATGCACACACTCATGTGTGCACTCACACATGCATTCATTCACATATACAGCCACACACATCACATTCACACATGCTCACTCTCACATGTACACTTACACACAAGTGCACATTCTCACGTGTGCACTCATGCTCGTGTGCACACACAAGTGTACTGAGACTTCTGTGTGCCCTCAGACTCACGTGTGCACACACACTTCCACAAGTGTACACACAAGTGCACACACACATGCACACTCTCACGTGCACTTCTTCACAGGCCCAAAAGGTTGGGGTCGTCCTGATGAGCCTCTCCCTCCTCTTACACCTATGTTGGGGCATCAGCATTCCTTCTGTCCTTCCACTTAGTAGGACCGCCATTTGCAATTTCAAGTCCACCCGCTGAAATCTGTTAAGAGTAGGTTTCATTCAGGGGAGGAGGCTGTGACCCTAAGACCACTCCCCGATCTAATATCCCACAGGAGATGCAGAGCC
Source organism: Rhinopithecus bieti (assembly GCF_001698545.2). Lineage (NCBI taxonomy): Eukaryota > Metazoa > Chordata > Mammalia > Primates > Cercopithecidae > Rhinopithecus > Rhinopithecus bieti. The sequence continues at coordinate 1,175,314 of NW_016841755.1, read as the reverse complement.
AGAATCTAAATCCACATCCTAGGGAGCCCAAGGAGCCAGCAAGGCGGCTGCTGGTGACGGAGGAGAGTTCAGGCCCCATGTGAGGTCCATTCACATCCAGTCTTGATGTTCTGTTGGTTGGGAAACCCATTCACTCCCAAGTGCCAAAAATAAAAACAACAATAAAGATTTTAGAAACCAAAAAGTTTTCAAAACCTTGCTAAGCTGGAAGCTGAACACCATTTTACTCCATGCGGGTAGTGGCTGCCATCATGAGACACTCAGCGGTTCTGGAAAGTATCTGGACAGCCTAGCACACTGGGCTCGCTGCTGTGATTCCTGACACACTGAGGAAACAGCAGACTTTATTTGTGGGGTCTCACACTCAGGGCTGGGATCTTAGTTATGTTTGTAGGTATCCTAGAAGGCACCCCAGCCTCTGACCCCAGCCTCCATGGCCAGGCAGCGAGCACGCAAATCTTAACCTTCCAAATAACACCCAAGAATGATTTCATCCAGCCTCATCAGGAGCTGTTGAGAATGGTCCCTGAGAAGTGAAACTTAGATGGGGGTGGGTAGGCAGAGTGGAGGGCCTGGGAAGGAGAAAGGGATCAGAGAGAGAGAGAAAAAAATCCAGTGATGAGAAAATAAAGTAATTTAAGCCGAATTACACTTAAAATGACCTTTGCAATAGGTAATAGGCAATCCAAGACAGGAAGAAAGAGCTGAAATTCAACAGACTGAAGTCCGCCTCATGGCTTGAAAAATGGGAAATCCGAGGGCAGGAAAAGAGAACAGGGAAAGCACGAGAAGTAAAATGAAGGCTGGCGAGGGAGAAGTCATTTTGTGGAAGGTTAGGATCATTAGCAAACGGAGAAATGATTAGCAGGAAAGTTCTCAAAATTAAAGAGACTTTTTAAAGAAGAAGAAAGAAGCTTTGTGGAACTTGACAATCATAAAAATGATATGGTGCAGAGAGTGTCTAAAACGTCTGAAATGAACACCTTTATAGGCATCATGTGATCATCGGGCCTCACCGGAGAGAAGCCCAGGTTTTTGGCAAACTAGATCTTGTTCTGGGTGAGTAGCCTTGATCTACTTTGGATAAAACGCTCAAGGAAATGTGAATCTTTTCAGCAAAGACTGCTCTTCTGGAAAAGAATTTATTTCCATCTTCTTTCAGCTCATTTTGTAAAGGACCACTACTACTTTATCCCCACAAAGTCCTTTTGGCTACATCTCATTTTGCCAGGATTTAATTTCTTAGTGGGGTCATGAGTAATTTTATGTTAAAAGTTTTGGTAAATTTAGAGAAAAGCTAAAAACATAACTTTGAACTCAAATTCATAAATGAAAAAGTGCACATTTGTTCTGTGGGATTCGTGTAAAGGAATTCATTTATCATGTGGTTAAAACCATAAGATGCTAGAACGGCACAATGCTCACCCCAACAACAGGGAAGGAGAACTTCCTAACACAGCTTCTGAGTTAAAACGGTGACACCTGCCTGATCTGGGCTCACCAGGTTTCCAATGAAATGAAATGGGCTGAAGTTTCGAGCTCATTGAATTTCCATGTCAGGCACTGTGGCTGATACGATGCCACACAACTGCTCTGGCAGAGCCTCTCACTTCCATGCCTGGGTTTGCTGGCTCCCTCCAGTCAGGCTGTAGGGATGCTCGGCCTGGAGGCCAGTGTGGTGGGGCAGCAAGGAGCCTGCTCTCCAGGAGCTTAGGGTCGGGTGGTGGAGACACAGTCAACAAACGACAAAGCTGCTTCCTGACACTGATAAATGAGGAGCACTATTTTAAATTTGATGTCAGGAAAGTCCTCTCAGAAAGAGGGAGGTCGGGGCTAAGACTTGAATGATGAGAAGGGATTGGCCTTGACAAAAGAACCTTCTAGAATAGCAAGTACAAAGTCCTCAAGTAACCAGGGAGTAGCAATGCTCTGTAGGTTTGGTGTGTTTGGGACTGAGACTTAACAATTAAAGCCAGGAGGCAGGCGTAGACCTTGAGATGGTGAGTGGCTTAAAATATGCTCACAATTTGTTTGACATTCCCTATAGAAGGTGGAGCCAGATCCTCCCCACCCTTGCATGGACTTAGTGAATCATTTCTAACAAATGGAATAGGCTGAAGTGACAATGTGTGACTTCTGAGGCCAGGTTTTAAAAGACACTGTAGCTTCAGCCTGTGTCTTGGATCACTTTCTCAAGGAAAGGAGGCTGCCATGTTATGAGGATGCCAAGCAGCCTGCAGGAAGCCACACAGTGAAGTCATGTGAGTGAGTACACCACCCTGCCCGTGGCTCCTCTGCCTCTGTCGAGCCTTCAAATGACGGCAGCTCCTGATGACACCTTAACCCTGAACTGGACCCACCCAGTTTAAGCTGCTCTAGAACTCCTGACCCACAGCAATTGTAAGGGATAAATACTTGTTATATTTAAGCCACTACATCTTGGGATAGTTTGTTACACAGCCATAGATAACTCATGCAGATGGGAGGGACGTGATCTGACTTACTTTCGTGAAAGATCATTCTGGATTGTAGGAGGGGAACAGTAGAAGCTGTTGCAGTGGTTCAGGTGAGAGATGATGGTGGCTTGCAGAGGCAGATGACTGTGGAGACCTGGGGAAGTGACCATTTCAGATTCAAAGCACGAGTCAGGAGGATAAGGGTGAAAGAAAGAGAGGTCAAGGATGGCTTCTAGTTTTTGTCTTAGACAACTGAGAGAACGTGGTGCCATCTACTGAGATGGGGAAGCCTCTGGAAAGACTAGCTGTGTGTGGATCAAGAAGTGAGGCCAATGGAATGTAGCCGGGACAATGAGAGATGAGACCAGCCGGAGGTCCAGGGATCCAGGCAACAGGTGCTGATAGCTTCCATGAAACCGCTCTCCTTTTCTCTTCAGCTGGGTTAGATCGATTCACAGAAATGATGGGCATCCTTACTAATATGCAACGTAGTGCATATTAGTAAGCCTCGTTAGCCTTGGATCTGAAGCCAAGCCTTTCCATCAGCTTATTCACAATAATGCCCACACATCTTTGCATGCTACTTTTCAATTGGTTCTGAACTTGGAAGAAAAAAAGGAGGGGCATTATTTTTAATGGGCATTATTTTTACCCTTTAACTCCCCAAAGTCTAATCTTCTATTTTAGCTCTTGATCTCCCGCCTACAATAAGAGCAGTAAGTGACACTGCTTTTATTGGATGTCTTAGCCGTCATCCAATGGATGATTAGCCGTCATCCCTCCCAAGTGGCTACTTGATGGAAGGGCTCAAGCCCCCTCTGCCTATAGACTCCTCCCTGGCTCCCCTCCAGATAACAGACAACATCCTTGCCTTGTGCTGTTGGGTTTCTGTTCCTCTCTGACAGAACTCACCTGTAACAATTAGCCTCGAGGAAATCCAGACAATTCGTGTCTGGACAATTTGTGTCTAAATCCGTGACTTGAGATCCAAGACACGGTTCTTGAACCACCTGCCATGCAGGCAGCCTCTTCTTCTCTCCCAGCACCCATTTAAGTCTTTCAGGGAGCGAAGTGGATTCTTGGGTGTGTCTGTCCTGAGTGGAGTGTGTGTGTTTGGGGGGGGTTGCACCCTTTTCAGCTTTCCACAGTCAGCTCACATGGGGTGACACAGTGAGCATGTGACCTTTCTTCACCTACGGACCCTATGGGGCCAGACAGTACCCATTCTCCTTTAAGGACCAGTTGAGGCCAGAGCCAGAAGGCATCCTCAGGACCCTGCAGCACAGCCACAGCCACTGATGGATAAAGACGCCCAGGCCTGGGGGCTAAGATGATTTCCCCCAGGTGACCCAGATGGAGTGACCGTTGACTGCTCCTGTGCGGTTGCTGCCTGAATGCAAATGTTGGCATTTCCATGTATCACTCTGCTCATCGTGATCTTACTTATTTGGACTCCAGGCAGAGCTGTGTCGCTCAATTCCCTTTGAATTTCTACTGTACTTTGTCTAGTGCCAGTCTTATGGCAAAGGTTGCAACATAGGACAGCTGACTGCCTGGGTATTTCTTCAGGTTGGTCGCAGCAAGGACTTTCTGGTTGATATTTAAGAAAAAAAAATTCAGCTTTTAGGTCTCATTTTAGAATCAGTCTTGGGGGTGGGGCTGGGGAGTCCAGCCTCTGGATACGCTGATCTAAATTCGAGTTGTCCTTTGCTACACCTTCAGTGAGGCCATGCTGCTCCTTTTCACCATGTGTACACTCAGTAACAGGTGAGTGCTGTGCCTGTGCCTCTTCCCAAACCCTGCTCCAAGTTCCAAAAGACCCAGCTGCTTCCTGTCTTAGGATGCCGTGTTGTGGTGGCAGCAAGGTTCATGTTCTCTCTCAATGCTTCTCAGCCTCAGGACTTTGGGGCAGAAATCTAGAGAACTCACCTTCAGTGTCACTTACTGCTCTTATTGTAGGCGGGAGATCAAGAGCTAAAATAGAAGATTAGACTTTGGGGAGTTAAAGGGTAAAATAATGCCCATTAAAATAATGCCCCTCCTTTTTTTCTTCCAAGTTCAGAACCAATTGAAAAGTAGCATGCAAAGATGTGTGGGCATTATTGTGAATAAGCTGATGGAAAGGCTTGGCTTCAGATCCAAGGCTAACGAGGCTTACTAATATGCACTACGGCCTCTCCATCCTGCCATGCCATGTAGGCCCTGGGTACCTGCCCAGGGGAAAGTTCGGCTCCACAGAGCAGATCACTATTTGAGATAGAAGGGCAAATTGCCATTTATTCCAGACTTTCAATCAATTAATTCCAGTAGAAGTCCCTTCATACGAACCATGACACTAGGAAAAAAGAGGGCCCCCCACCTATGTTGGAGCATCAGCATTCCTTCCGTCCTCCTACTAGTAGGACCACCATGAGCAATTTCAAGTTCACGTGCTGCTGAAATCCGCTGGGAGCAGGTTTCATTCAGGGGAGGAGGCTGTGACCCTAAGACCACTCCCCGATATTCCATGAGAGATGCAGAGCCAGAATCTAAATCCACATCCTGGGGAGCCCAAGGAGCCAGCAAGGCGGCCGCTGGCGACGGAGGAGCGTTCAGGCCCCACGTAAGGTCCATTCACATCCAGTCTTGATGTTCTCTTGGTTGGGAAACCCATTCACCCACAGTGCCAAAAACACAAACAACAGTAAAGATTTTAGAAGCCAAAAGTTTTCGAAAACTTGCTCAGCTGGAAGCTGAGTACCATTTTACTCTGTGCATGTAGCTGCTTCCATCATGAGATGGATGGAATTTTCCATTCCATGTAGCATTGCACTCCTGGAAATAATTCATTCCTGCCTTGGCTATACCATATATATACTGCCATTCTGTCTCTTTTTACATCCCCAAACTGACTTGTGCAAACAGACCCAAGATGGCAGAGTTTGTCAGTAAAACCATCTGAGACACAAAGTGTCTACTGGTGGCTCCTGTTTCTGAGTATAAGTATATATTCTAAAAGTTATTTGGTACGCAACGGTATGTAATTTTGTCTCTTGCTCAGATAACTAAACGTGGCCAGGATGATTATTATACCGCTAATTGGTAGGAATTATCGTCAGTCCATTTGAAGCAACTGACTCAATTATTTTCCAATAGCCAAAAAGGAGGAGGGGGCATTTCCAGCACGCACATCGGAAGCTGGGGAAATCAAGTGCTTTCCTCCCACGGACTGTGGACTGGAAGCCTCTCTTTGTTTGGACATCTTGCTCCATGGCCAGTGAGTTGGCAATGTCCTGATGCTGTCAGATATCTCTGGGCTCATTCCTCCAGGCACAGGGACAGACAAGCATGGCACAGAGCCAGACTGCCGGCCAAGCATAGCAAGGCAAATGGGAATCCACTGAATTCCCTTGGTTTCTTGGATGGAGGGAACTGTCACTTTTTTTTTTTTTTTAAACATAGAATGATTCAGCCAGGTGCGTTAGCTCATGCCTGTAATCCCAGCACTTTGTGAGTCCGAGGCAGGTGAATCACTTGAGGTCAGGAGTTTGAGACCAGCCCAGCCAACATGGTGAAACTCCGTCTTTACTAAAAATACAAAAATTAGCCGGGCATGGTGGTGAACACCTGTAGTCCCAGCTACTCGGGAGGCTGAGGCAGGAGAATCACTTGAACCCGGGAAGCAGAGGTTGCAATGAGCGCCACTGCACTCCAGCCTAGGTGACAGAGTGAGACTCTGTCTCAAACACACACACACAAACAACAACAGCAACGTAGACTGATTCACTTCCTGCATCATCATAAAGTATCTTAATTTTTTTGTGTTCAGACAACTATAGCTGTTCAAGTACTAAGTTTAGAGGCAGCCCCGGAGGAGGAATTCCCAGTGTCATCCTGCAGTCTGGGGCATGTGGCGAAAAGGCAGGGAGGAGCGAATACCCACGGCCAGCACTCATCTCTGTGGTCCCCTCTGCACTTCACTGAGGCTTTTGTTTCATTTGGACTCTACCTCCATGGTCTCCTATGCCAGGATTCTGGGCTGTTGCCCCAGGCTTCTGCCATGAGGGGTCAGGGAACAACTGTCCCAAGGCTTTTGCTGACCAAGTGCAGATTTTGGCTGCTGTTCTTGAAGTTTTTCTTGAAGAATGGCAGTGGCCTGGCTCTCTCCCACTCTCTCCTCCCCAAACACCAAGCTCAAAACAGCCTGCCAATATGTTGTTGCTATTTCCTAATTCCGTTTCCCGCCATAGGCTCTCCAGAGCTGACGCTGGGAGACAACGCAAGTTTGCCATCTAGGTAAGAGATGGCGGTTGCAATCTGTGGATACTGAAAGTGATATGTCAGTTTGTGACATTTTCTGTGAACTTCCCATTAGGACAGGCAAGGATTTAGTATTCTCATCTTAACACTTCTTATTTACAGTTTTAATTGAACTCATATTCAATGTGAATACTGCAACTGTAAATATTGTTCATTGTTGAACTAAGTATTTTCCTGTAGTATAATCATATAAACATGATTATCTTTCTTATACACTTGTTTAGTTTTTTTTGGGGGGGGGCATTAATAACTACCTTACTGTTTTTATCACAGCTTGTTTTTTTTTTTTTTTTTTTTTTGAGACAGAGTCTCACCCTGTCATCTAGGCTGGAGTGCAGTGGCACCATCTCGGCTCACTTCAACCTCCACCTCCTGGGTTCAAGCAATTCTTCTGCCCCAGCCTATCGAGTAGCTAGGATTACAGGGGCACACCATCACACCTGGCTAAGTTTTTATATTTTAGTAGAGACGGGGTTTCACCGCATTGCCCAGGCTGGTTGCAAACTCCTGAGCTCTGGCAATCCGCCTCCCTCAGGCTCCCAAAGTGCTGGGATTACAGGAGTGAGCCGCTGTGCCTGGCCAGCTTGGTGTTTTTACAAGCTGTCACTCATTCCTTCCCAACTATCCAAATCTCATAATATGTTTTCTATACAGCCGAATACACCAGGGCATTGATCAGTTCTATTCCTTTTTCCTCAGAACCTTTCCTTTCCTTGCTCAAATAGTCATTACTCAGGACATCCCCTTTTTTCTCTCCTATGTTGACCTGTTTCTGAATCCCAAGACTAATCTACCCTCTTCGAGAGCATATTTTTCAGTAGCTTCATGCAAAAGGGTGTAAGGGAGGCAAATGTTTGGAGAGAGAGAATATCTGACAAAATCTTTATTGTACCATTATACTTGATTGATAGTTTAGCTGGTAATAGAATTCTTATTTGACAAAAATTTCCGTTAGGATTTTGAAGAGATTCCTTTTTTAACTTCTAGTACCCATTAATGCTTTTAGAAGTCTGATGTCATTTTAACTTTCATAGTGTGACTTTTATTCTGCTTTTTTTTTTCCTGACAAGGATTTTAGTATTGCATATTCTTGGGTTCAGAAACTTCATGACAACCAGTATGAGTCTTATTCACTCATTTTGCTGGGTACTTAGTGAGTTCTTTCAAGCTGGAAACTCTAATCCCTCAGTCTTGTCAATTGTCTTGTATTCACTGTTTGATAATTTCCTTCTTTCCATTTTCCTCATTTTTCTCTTTCTAGACCTTCTTTTAGTCAGTTTCAGATATCCTATATTAATACTTTAATTTCTGATTTAAAAAATCTATATTCAATTTATTTGTCTTTTGGTCCTACTTTGTGAAAGCTTTCCTTGACTTCATCTTCCAACCCATAGTTATCTACTGCATTTTTAATTCCCTGGACTTCTTCTTTTATTTTTTAAATCAATATAAAAAACAATTATCATTTCATGGAAGCATACATTCTCTTGTTATTTGACTGCATTTTGGAGGACTTTTCTTCAAATTTTCTTCTGCTGAGTTCCTTTTCTCTCTCTTATTATTTAATTTTTGGGTCTCACTGTGTTGCCCAGGCTGTTCTAGAAGTCTTCTAGAAGTGATCATCAGCTTCTCCAAGTGCTGGGATCACAGGCTCTTATTTATTTTTGATCTTTTTAATTCACATGGGTCCCTAGCTTCATGTGTATAGCTGAGGGAGGCGTTGAGGCTGATTGAAGCTCTTCGTGGGTACATGGGACTTCCTGGCGACGGGCCCTCTCTTCAGAGCCGTCTGACAGCAGTCAGCTCTTCCACTGGAAAATCCTCGAGTGTCTTCTGTGGAGGGCTTCTCTCTGGAGTGGTTCAGTTTCTCCAGAAACGAATCTTCTAGTCTCCTCCCTGGGGGTATATATTTGGCTTCCATGGTACTAGAAGCCTAGCCAGGGAGGCTGGGGAGGTGAGTCTCACTGCTCAGGGGGTTGAGCTTTTCTTAGTCCCATCTTGTGCTTGGCATTTCCTCCACTCTGCTGTGTCCCCAGCTCCAGAGCCTTTCTGGTTGGATTTCTCCAGATGAAAAAAATGTCCTGCTGTTTCTTGGTTGGGGAGTGGGGCTGGGGGTTTGGCTGCAAAAGTCCCATAGAGGGAGGGGCCTGCTTTTACCCTGTGGCTCACTTGCATCCCACAGAGCCTGCTTGAACTGGGCCCTAGAGCCCGGCTGCCCGCTAGCACTGCCGGGGTGCCCCTGCCAGGAGGGACTGCGGCCTCTGCTTTGCGCCCTTTAGTGTCACTTCCCCAGCCATGTGTGCCTTTCCCAAATCTCATCTCTTCTCTGCTCCTGCCTCTTCGTTTGTTCCCTTGGTCTGTTGGTTCTCTGACTCTTCACTGGGCTTGGGGTAGGGAACAGGGACAACGTGTGTCCTATGGGGCAGCTGTTCCTGGGAATGGAGTGGACTTTGAGGCTGCACTAAGAGCGGGGATGGGAGGAACAGGAGCTCGGACTAAGGATGTCTTGTGACCTCACAGGATCCTCACACAGTGTGATGCCTCCCAGGAAGGCCACAGCTGTGCTCCTGGGGGTGACGCAGAGGAAGCTCTCCCTCCAGACCAGGAAAATACAAACTACTTAGAACTGAATGAAACTGAGCTTGGCTGGGCCTCACCACCATCTCACGTCAAGGAGTGGCAAGAGCAGACAGCGAGGCTCTGCATATTGGGGTGCTCTGGGTGGGGGTCACCAGAGAGGGGTGTAGACAATCCACTGGTACAGAAAAAAAATGCTAGAACTTCTATTTGTATGTATTTTATTTAAAAAAATCAGAAGCAACTCCAGGGACAGATGACAGGGGCCTCCCTGGGTCCCATTGACCCTGGGGTCCCAGCCCTGAGGGCAGACGGCTCGTAGCTCTCAAGTCCTGCTAGGCATTGCAGACTTGCACCGTGTGGGGCTCTCCCTGAGCTAATCCTTGCAAAACGTCCTCAAAACGGCAGCTGAAGAGTGACCTGAGGATGCCAAAGAGTGGCCCATTCCTCCTGCTCCTCCTCCTCCTCCCTCTGCTCAAGTCCACCACCGCCCTGCGGCTGGCAAGGCTGATATTCCAACACCTCGGGAGGCTCAAATACGTTAATATGCGTTTCCATCCACTTACGGCAGAGACAGACTTTGTCCCAGTGTAGAACAACAGCATAGAGCCTTTTGGGGGAGCATGCACACACAGCTTTTTTTCTCTTTATTCTTTGAACGGTTCTGCTGTTGCGTGAGCAGTGTCTACCTGGACATTGTGGGGACCAGGAACCATGGCCCAGCTGGCATGGAGACCTCCAAAGATGCTCAGGCCCCGGGTACATTGTTCCACAATTCAGGGGTGCAGGCAGCTGAGCCCAAAACCAAACCACAGCCTCTGCAAAGATGCGAGGAGCAAAACCCAGGCTTCGGGGCCTGGGGTCCAGTGGACACCGTCCTCAGAGCAGCACGTCCAGGAGCAGAGGAGACCGTGGGGAGCGGAAGCCAAGTCCAGGCTGCAGGGAGCCGCTGGGGGACACAACCTGAGGGTTCAGGGAGGGGCCGCGGGTCTCCAGCCTGTCCCCCCAGGGAACCCCTCCAGGGAAGGGAAGCACCCGCCTGGGACTGCCCTCCCACCCTCCATCCTCCCCACGAAGGGTATTTCTTGCCTCAGCATCCACGAGGGCGGGCACTGGTCCAGCCCTGTCCTCTGCAGGGAGGAACTCCCAGGACTGTGACGTCAGGTGGTGTTGAGAGAACAATGGATAGAAAAACACATAGACAGTGGCTTCTGGGATCTACAGGTGGAGAAATAAGTGAAGAAGCATCCGGAGAAAGCCGAAAGGAGCCATCAGCTTCCATGCCCTGCTGTCCCCACTGTCCCCAGGAGTGCAGCCTGGGTGTAGACATCTGGAATCCTAGATCTGAGGCTGGAGGAGGCAGTGTCTCATGCTGAGTGGCAGCACGTGGTGATAGTGGACAGCTGGGCTTCGGAGATCCCAGACTCTTGACAGGAAAACAACAGCTGAGCCTCCCTCTTGGCCCCAGGGCAACCTCTGCCAGCCTCCCTTCTGACCCAGAGCGACCTCCACTAGCCTCCCTCCTGACCCCAGGGGATCTCTGTCAGCCTCTCTCCTGGCCTGGGGGACCTCTGTCAGCCTCCGTCCTGGTCCAGAGAGACCCTCCACCAGCCTCCCTCCTGGCCCGGGGAGACCTCTGCCAGCCTCCCTCCTGGCCCAGGGGACCTCCGTCGGCCTCCCTCCTGGCCCCTGGGACCTCGGCCACCCTCACTCCTCCCGGCCCGGGGTACCTCGCTCAGCCTCACTCCTGGCCTGGGGGACCTCTGCTGGCCTCCCTTCTGGCCTGGGGGACTCAGTCCCAGCTCAGTCCCAGGGACAAGATGTCAGAGTCTTGTCCTGACATCCGTGTGTCCATTTTGAATTTGTAGAAGTGGTCACAGGCCTTTCTCCTCTATTCTGAATAGGGATGGACATTTTTCAGGCTCATCCTTCTGACACTTAGTGACCATGACCTGTCCCCCAGGGTGGGAGGCACACAGCCCACAGTCAGTTCACTGCACGCAGACACCAGGGCCGGAGGATGCCTTGACGACTCATGCAAATTCTCCAGATGGGAGAGGAAATCAGGGAACGTCCCAGACAAAAGAGAAAATAGTGGCAGGAAGTGGAAGTAGATCTCATTGGAGGGTGGCCAAGGCTTAGGGTGAGATGAGCCCTCATCACTGACCAGCTAACCTGAGAGCAACATGTCCTGTAAGTCCTCTGGCACAGAGATGGGAGATGTATTGGGCAGGACCACCAGGTTCAAGGGCTTGCTTGGCCACTATGGATGTGGAACCCGGTGAGGGGCCTGCCTCCCTGTTCCACTCCTCATCTGTAAAATGGGTCCATATCCACAGCGCTAAGCTCAGAAACCTGTTGCAGCCTGAAGTGAGCTGTGCATTGTATTAGTCCATTTTCACCCTGGTATAAAGAAATACTCAAGACTGAGTAATTTATACAGGAAAAAGGTTTAATTGACTCACGTTTCCAAATGGCTGGGGAGGCCTCGGGAAATTTACAGTCATGACAGAAGGCAAAGGGGAAGCAAGGACCCTCTTCACATGGCAGCAGGAGAGAAAGAAGAGAAAGCAAAGGGGAAACAGCCCCTTATAAAACCACCAGATCTCGTGAGAACTCCCTCAGTATCATGAGAACAGCATGGGGGAAACTGCCCCCATGAGCCAATCACCTCCCACCAGGCCCCTCCCTCAACACCTGGAGATTACAATTCCAGATGAGATTTGGGTGGGGACACAGAGCTGAAGCATATCACGCATTAAAGCACTTTGGGCAGGGCCTGACGTCTCTGTTCTCCGTGGTGTCTGCTGCTGGCACGAGTGAGGAGTGAAGCCGTGACCCAAAGCTGGGGATGGGGCCCCGTCACCTTCGCTGTGTGTCACTGGGTGAGCTCCTTAGCCTTTCTGAGGCTAATGCCACGTGCCCTGTGGGGTTCAGGAGGCAGTAGGGAAGGTCATGTATCTGGAAAGCTGCGCACAGGGGGCTGGCTGAATGGGGTGGGGCCTCAGGGCCGTGTGCTGTCATGTTTGGAACCTGATGGCATAGGACCGAGTAATCTTTCTCCTTGGTAGCCTGCTTGGGTTTCCTCTGGATAAAGAGCCAGAGGATAAAGACATCTGTCACTGGCTCGACAGAAACGAAACACAGATGTACGTGGTCCAAGCCACAGACGGTCCTGGGGCCCTGGCCCTGTCAGGCTGGACCCTGCGAAGCCCAGCCTGCCACGCTCTGTGCTGCCGGGAGGAGGTCGGGCCTTCAACCCTTGCTTCATTCTCTGTACCCTCAGGTTCCAGGAGGGACTCCCCTTCCCTCTGCCGGGCTCCAGCTTCAACAGGAGCGACAGCAGTGCGTGTCACACGCGGAATGAGCAGCCGTGGCTGGGGCATGGCGTGGACTCTCTTCGTCCTGCATCCCAGTTCCCTGGCTTCTCCCGGGCATAGAGGGGTCGCCTTCACCTCCCACCACCGGAGGGTGTGACCTGAAGGCCCCGGGAGACGGCGTGTGGCTCACCGGCCTCCCCATATCCAGGGGCTCACTTGGCCATGCTAGTGCGCCCAGGCGGGGCCGTGTTACCCTCATGTGCAGCAAATCCTAGTTCTCTCCTTCCCTCAGAGGAGTGGAGCTAATGCCAGCAGGCCAGCTTATTTCTACATTAGAAACAGAGCCATGTGTTCTTACTGGAGGCGCCCGGTGATACGGCAAGCCCAGAGGAGGGCACATAGGGGACAGGGACCTGGGGCGGGTCTCCCTGGGCTCTGGTGCGCATCCTGGGCACTGTAGGGCTCAGCAGTGGCCTGGCCTTCACCCACCACACATCTAGTTGTGGCAACCCAGACTGTCTCCAGACATGGCCACTTGTTCCCTGGGGCCAGGCCACCTGGCTGAGGACCCCTGGGGCAGAGGACTGGGCTGCTGGGAGCCTCTCCACGCAGGCAGTGTGGGGGCCTTGGCCACATGCCTCTGCCTGCACAGCCCTGCTGTGAGCGTCTGCAGCTGCTTCTCTGAGCCTTCCTTCCCCTGTCCGCCCATGGCCACCCGCGGGCTCTGGCGTTCTCTCTGCAGGTTCCTCAATGTGTTCAGTCAGGTTACAGTCCACGCTCACTGCCCTGGGAGACATTCTGCCCTCAATGTAACTAAGACTTGCTACACACCTCTCAGAAGCCCACCTTGTATGGATTTCAGCTTCTTTGGGGACACTTTGCCATCACTGCCACGTCCAGACCGTGTTGTCTTTCTGATACTCTCCTTCAACAATTCACGGACGCTTGCTGAGACTTGTCCATGTCATCGAAGGGCTTAGAGCTGGTGTTAATACTAGGGTCTATCTATTCTCAGCCTCCACTCTGCAGAGGACCCACCAGCCTCAGGATGCACAGGTGACTCCTCTGACATCACAGCCGTTCGAGGCCAGCTCTTATTCATAAAATCGAAGGCCTGGAATGAAGTCACGGTTCTCAACTCAGGACCCAGTCAGCAGATCCGCTCCCCAGAACTGCAGAAAACGCCCTGGTGGCCCCAAGGCCAGGGGGGCCCAGCGAAGACAGCTTTCTAGACTGTGCGTCTCTGTCGAGCCCACCAGCCTCTGCTAGAGTCTTCCAGGCCTGGAGGGCGCCTTCTCTCCAAGAGCAGCCTGTCCATTTTAGGACTGCACCTCTGGGACCTCTTGGTCCCTCTCACTGAGAAAGCGTGTGTTTTGCCCCACTCCAAATGCCTCAGAGGCCAGGAGCATGCAGAGCCGTCTTCGTTAGGCCTTAAGAAGTAACGGGAAATTCAGCACCGTCCGCAGCCTGCTGGGCCCCCCTCGGAGGGCTGGGCGCCGTTCTGTGGTACGTTTATTGTCCTTTCCGAGGGAGACCCCACACTTCTCCTTCCCCCAGGACTTGCTTCACACAGATGTATGGTGTTCGTTACATCTGAGACACTCTCGCTGCATCTCGGTTGCAGAGGCATGGAGAGGCGAGGGGCATGCCTTCGGGAGTAGACGGACAGGGTGTTATTTTCTCCTCTGGTGCTCTTCTCTGGCTTCTGGCGGACCCGCTTCATCGCAGGGCGCACCAGGAGACGACCTGTCATGAGATGCTGCTGCGTGCACAGCAGGCCCTGTGGCCCAGGGCCCTCTGCACCCCTGCTCACCAGGCTCCTGTGAGACATTTCCTGCCTATAGTCAAAGAGCTCTCTCTAGAGAAAAGAAAGTCCCCATTATTCAAGACTGCCCCAAACACCAGCCTTCTTTGCACAGCAAGTCGAAGAAGGAATAACTGTGCCATGAACAGCACCGGCCCAAGTCTGCAGGGCGAGGAAGAAGTCAGGACATAAGCAAAGACAAATATTACTAGAAACAGAACGAACTTGCAGGCTTCCCTTCAGATGATGATGACTGCAGGTGAAGAGGAAATCCTCTTCCATCGTCTCTTCCTGTTGGTGGAAGCTGCAAGTCACCTGACCTCACATGACAAGACAGTGTGACTCAGATCCAGCGTCTGCCATGAAGTTTGGTCTCAGGGCCCTGCTCATCAAGAAATGTTCTGGAAAAAGGTGGAAGTAGGTAGAGGGATGTGCTCTGAACCAGTGTGGCCAAAAGACATATGTTCACGGTGCATTCATCTGATTCAATTCTTGCCAAAGGCTTTTGTTATTTGAGAACATTATGACTAAACCAACAGAAAGGAAGGTGAGTAAGCAAACAGGAAAAACTGATGACGAACTGACAATCCATGTATTTATCCATCCATTTAAAGTAATTTGCTGAGCGCCTGCCTAGCTGCACTAGAAGCTCAGGGCCTGAAGATGAATGTGCAGAGGCTATGTGCAGGGGCGGGAGCTTACAGCTGGAATTAGAGATAAAGGAAAAGGCACCTGAGCCCTGTGACATGCAGGGGGGTCAGGGGAGGTGGGCCACATGTGGCCTCGTGGCCAGAGCCCCACCTGTCTCCCAGGACATTCTGAATATGGGGGAGAGACTGCGCCTTGGACAATCACTGCAAGTCCCGACCCTTTCACCAGAAAAGTCACTTGCGTCGTTTCCAGGCGTAGGTTAGGAACACCATGCTCTCTCATGGGCTGTGCGTTGCAACTCTGATATGAAAATGTCTTCTATCTCCTTCAACTGTGGCAGGAGCACAGGGGAAAGAGGGGCGCCGAGCCGGGGGGAAGCATGTGTGCGTGAGTTATGGCTCTATTTACAGATCAGTCTTGATAGCTCTGCAGATGTGCTGGGGCTCTGTGGAGCAGTGGAGGCGAGGACAGAGGTGGCCCTGCTCTGGGAGGTTCCTTCCTGAGGTTCCCCGACGGCTTCCTGCACAGGAAGGGCCCAACGCCGGCAGGACAGGCAAGGAGCCCAGATCAGCCTCGGAAAGCTCGGGCTCCAACCAGAACTCAATTTGGAAATTAAAAAACAAACCTTGACTTTGTGTTGGGTTTTTATTCTTCCACTTGAAAAGTTATTTGAAGCGTAACGTGAGATCCTGGAGAGGACTGAAATGGCACTGTCACTGAGGGCTGGTCCTAGGTTCATGTTTATCCTGGTTATAAATTGTCTTTTTATGAAGTTGAAAGCCATGTTGAAATTAGGTCATTTTAAAAGAATTTATTAAAAGGTATTGAAAATGCAGAGCCATGGAGGAAGTAAATGATTCTTTGCCTGGGAGATTTAGAACGGATTTATTTAATTCTGGTAATGGGCTTTGTGACCACGGCTGTCTTCTGTCTCTGGCTGGTGAGCTCTTTAGGGGGGCATCCTTCGAGTCCAGCTGAGAGAAAAGCAGTCGTGTCCTGTGCGCAGGGTGCAGGCATTTGGGTGGAAGGTTCTTGCCCTCATGCTTACTCCTCAAGCATGAGGTTCAAGACCCACCTCTGCCTTGTCGATTTTACAGATCCAGAGTCCAAGAAAGCCAAGAGTCATCGACGTGTCCTGGCCTGTAATGGGCTGGGTCCCTTTGTTTTCTCACCAGAGGGTTTCAGGGTCCAGACGCGGGGCCCGGATTCTAGAGGCTCGCATGCTAAACCTTCAGCAGATACCTCCTTCATCCAGTGAAGACCAGCACGTCCAGCCTGGTATTTCAAAGCTGGCTTCATAATGCTGATCTCTCATTTCCATCTTCAGGATATTTCTTACAAAGTGTTTTTTCCATCTTGTTGGGTTTGCAAAGGATGCCCTGTGGAGGTGCAGCTGAAGGTGGGGGGCAACGGAAGCCAGACTGAATCTCGCCTGCTGCCCCAGGCCCACCCCTCCCACCCGCCTGGGTTTCCACGGTATTTATTTAATGGGTTGCTTTCTCGTGGTGATGAAAAATCATCCCACTATGGGAATCCTGAGTTCCAGTCATGAAAATCGCCAAGGTGACCATGGAAAGGAGGCCAGCAGGCATGCGCTACCTCTCAGGGAGAATGCCAGGCCCCGGGCCACTCCCATCCCAGAGGGAGCAGCAGCGACCACCCTGGACCTGGACACAGCCAGCCAGGGCCACGGCCTCAGGCCACGGCCACGACCACGCAGAGCTCACAGACGCACACCAGCCTGCAGACCTGGGGGCCCTCCGCGGCCTGTTTCTCTGCCCTTTCTTTATCTCCAATTATAAAGCAGCGCCAGGTTTTCTTGTCAGCCTTCGCCATGTCTCCAAATGGCTTTTCGGTGTCAGGCCCATCAGGAAATTAACTCATCATGCCGTGACAGCTGCTAATTTTTTCCCCTTACATGTCAGATGGATCGCCTGCTGAAGCTAATAATGAATCACCCATCCCTGATTAGAAGGTGCTTCCGAAACGTATAACTGCCATCCGAGAGAACTTTTTTCTTCATGTAAAATGATATCACCCTAGAGGAGTAGAAAACGAATTGTATTCTTCAACAAGATGGAACAGGAGGAGGTTGCTTAAGTGAGCTGTGTGCTCTCTTAAATTATGGGCTAATATTAAACAGTAAAAGAAGTGAAAACTTACAGCTTTTTTAGTTTGCTAAATGAATGACCTTTCTTGTTCCCTAAATCTCTTACTAGAACCAGCTCTGGGTTAGAAATCCAAGCTGGTTCGTGGATGCTTTCCTTATGCCATCATTTCATCTTTTGTTCAGGAAAAAGAAGTTTGGTAGTACGGAGACACAAATGCCACGTGGGGAGCAGCCCCTTGCTTCTTATAGCGGAGGTGGGCGGGGGCTGCCTGGCCCTGCGGAGGCCTCGCTGTGCCCCACAAGGGGATCGGGTAGAGACGACCGGGACTTGGGTAGAGATGACCAGGATTCCTCCCCATCCAACTCCTAGACTTTTGATGAGGTTTGGTTGACTGAACTTTCCCATCTGTGCACTTCCTTGTAAAATCTAGTTTCAGCAAGAACCCTGCCAAATCGGTTCAGCCAGAAATCCTGGCGAGAACCCTAACCTTAACCCTCCATGTCTGCTCACCCTTGAGATCTAACCAGGTTCCTCAGCCTATCACGCCCCCTCCACCTCAGGTGGAATCTGATGGCCCTGGCCTGGCTTCAGCAAGAATCCAGTCCTGTGGGTTTGGGCAGAATCCCCTTCCCCCTTGCGACCTTTTAGTCATCTTCCATCCATCAGTGCCTGCTCCCACTTCTTGGCTGTAAACCTTCGCTTGCTACTGTATTCAGAACTGAGCCCAGTTCTGTGTCCAGGTCTTTTCCCCCCTGCCATTTTCCTGAATAAAATCTGGGTTTCACCTTTCCAACTACTGTCCAGCTCTGGTTTTTCTGCGATACTCCGGGGTTCCATTTCTGAACAGAGCTTATAAATGGCAGTGGGGCTTCCAGCACCGCCCTGACAGAACCTTGTAAATGGCAGTGGGGCCTCCAGCGCTGCCGACAGAACCTTGTAAATGGCAGCGGAGCTTCCAGTGCTGCACTGACAGAACCTGGGCACATTCACCTGGTTCTTCAAAGCAAACCATGTAGCGAAAAGGATCTCCATATCAGGTGATGCGAGCTTGCCTGCTTATTCCGCGGTGCATGGGACATATTTTAGGAGAGCATCTTCCCCTGCTCCTTCCACGTCAACTGCTTGGTAGGCCTGGGGCATCCCAGAATGATGCATGTTTGAGCCTATTTCATGAATGTGACCTCACGTGGCTACAACTTCCTTTGTATGGAAACTGCTCTCTTGCGTTGTTACTCTCCAGCATATACAGAGAGCACTGCTCGACTCCCGCCATGGAAGCTGAGGTATGAACCATTTCTATCTGCTGCCTTGGGCGGTCTGGTCTTCCTTGCATGCCAGACGTCCTTGAGGCTCCATCGTTTAATTGGCTGCAGCTTAATACCAAAGTGGCCTTTCTGGATTAGTCTCCAAGTAAATATTTCAATTGCCTTTTTTTTTTTTTTTTTTAAAGAAACTTTAAAGTTCTGTCATATACTCTGGCAAAAATCACAAGGAAAGTTACAAGCTTCTTGTCTTTTTTATAGACAATCCACGCCACAATGAATGTCCCTTGCTCACAAAACCTGCTATGCCTCATTATTCTGAGGCACACATTTGTGTATGTGCTTCTCAAACCCCCTTACATTCCAATAGTTGTGTAATGAGAGAGAAAAGAGAGGTAACATTAACCTAGCTCTATGGGTAATTACAGGATACAATGGCTTAGTGAAGCCTCCACAATCCTTCTGAGCCTAGAAACACCTTCTGTACAATTTTTTTTTATGCAAAGGCCTGCTCTTTTCATTGTGCATACAACGTGATTGCTGGTTTGACACTGCAGGCTACACTGGTTTTATGAAGGATTAAATGCCACCTGAGACATATTTATCCTAAATAAATCACCAACGGTAAACTGCAGCATGTCAGTGTCAACACCCTGGACTGCAGCAGAAAGGTTAGCCATACAGGACTACGCACGGTTAGGAATTAGCATCCGAGCCGAGGACCGTGTGCTACCGCTAACGGGAGGAGTGATCAAGAAGAAATATTTCCACTGAAAAACATCCCCCCCACCTTTTTTTTTTTTTTTTTTTTTTTAACATGTATGAGAAGCCTGGCGAGGGCCATCACTTTGTAAAGGTCACCTTGATCCTGTCACTGTTTGCTGAAGACAGTGTTTAAGAAGCCCTGAATAGCCCTGCCATTGTTAAGAAACATGAGGAAGTCATACTCAGCTAATTATGGATCTCAGTGTCAGCCTTGAAATTTTACCTTCAGTTCTCATTTTTTTGGAGGGGTGGCTGTCTAAAGGGAGGTGGCCCTAGAGTGGACAGAGCTCAGCAGTGAGAAGGGTGCTAGGAAGAGGCCGGTTCCACTTCTGAACTGGCCAAAGCGTGAGCTGGTCTCCATGTTCTCTCAGGAAAAGGTTTTAAACGGCGCTCGTATTTAAACAAAAAAGGTACCATTCTCCTTTCCTCTCATGTCTGCTCTTCTCAATTTCTAGATGCTATCCATGATAGAATATGTTATTGTCACCAGAATGCATCTGGGCCATTTGCCAGACGCTGAGAAACAGTATCGGGCTGCAGGGGACGCGCGGCAGCGCTCCATGGCGTCTGGAGGCCACGAAGGAGGGGGAAGCCAGCAGCCACGAGCGCCGGGGTGCCCCTCAGTTGCCACAGCTGCCCACCACTGGCTGCTGAAAATAACATGCCATAATGATCTTTTAATGCCATAATTTTATTTCAAAGAAAACAGAAAGAGAACAAAAACAACCCTTGCATTTGAGGGAGGAGATTATTTTACAGTTTTGGAAAACAGTAAGAGCAACTGTATCAGGAAACAAACGACTGCGACAGAAACTCGCATCTGACAGTTGCAGTGAATCCACAAGGAAACACAGACCATGCTGGCGGCCACCGCAGGGCCACAGGGCACAGTCTCCATGTGTCAACGTTTAATGTCAGCATTTTCAAATGGACAGAAATCACGAAGAAATCCTGCAAAAATGATATCAATATGAACAAACCCTTGTTATAAAAAGCAAAATATTGATACGAACAATATCTTCCAGAGTGTGCATTTCACATATAGGCTTTATTGTATGAAACTAAGTCACAATTAGAAGCGCTGGCTATCTTCACCAACATATATTTTAACTGAATATAAACTTCAAGGCTTTTCTTAATCATAGGCTTAAGAGGATTTCTTTTATGCAGAATGTGACCAGAGCAACGAATACACCTAAACTGTGTGAAGATGGGAAATTTATACATGAAATGAGCTAGCAGGCTTCCTTTGGTCTGGGGACACTGTTATTCTAAAATTAAAAAAAAAAAAATGATGGAAGTAGACTGCTTCGAGACGGTAACACTTGTAGCTGCAATTTTTAGCCCAGTAGAGAATGAAATGTAAAGGCAGCTACATGCTGACTGCACGAGCAGGCGCACCCCAAGCCACGAGGGGGATCTTCACCACTTTCCCCACGGCCATGACCTCCATGATAACTGAAACGGAAAACACCTGTGAGAGAAAAACCTGCGGACAACACTTGGCTTCTCTTCAGCACAATGGCCAGGACAAAGGGGGAGGCCACTGACTGAAGGGCCCCAGTGGACCAGAGCTCCCTGTGCGGCCTGCGCCCGGCCCTCCCATGCACCCGGCAGCCTGCTCCCCGAGGCCCCACCCACGGTACCCTCTGTGGACGCCTGGCTAGTGGCCGGTGTGACTCTCGCTGGAAGTGCACGCTCAGGACTCATGGGAGCCTCGTCCTCACGGTTTTGAAGGTTTCAGATGAAGCTCAGGGAACACAGCCCCCCACCGAAGCTGGACATACCCAACCTGCCCTGTGCTGAGTAAAGGTGCTGCGCGTCTCACGCTTCCTGGAGTTCGCTGCTTTCTCTTTGGCTCTGAATTGCTGCTGCGGCCGGGGAGCCCTCCTGGGTGTAGATGACCACGCTGGCCAGCTGCTCTGCCCTGCTTGGGGCCCCGGCCTCTGTGCCCAGCGTGGCCCCGGCCTGCAGGAGTTCCTGCGAGTCTGCAGTCTCCAGCACGGTGTGGGAGTACAGACCCGGCTCGTCCTGCACCCCTGGGGGCAGCTCTGTCACGATGTAGTGTGTGGCACCCTCGGAGAAGCCGCCACTGGACTCCTGCACCATGGCCTGGACCAGCTCCTCCGTCACGATGATCTGCGAGATCTCCCCGTCGGACTCCACCAGATCCATGTGCTCGCCCTGCGCCTCCTGCATGATGATCTGGGCACCCTCCCCGGCCACCATGTGGACGGCACCCTCCTCGCTCACCACCACCTGGGTGACACCGTCCTTGACCAACTGGCCGGCCGTGGTCGTGTCACACACAGCAAACTGGAGGACGCCCTGGACCATCTTCTTGAAAGCCACCTGTGCCCGCTCCTGAGAGGCCATGGCTGCTGAGGGATGCACCACCTGGGTGAGCACCTCCACGGCAGCCGGGCTCTCCTGGGCCTGTGGGAACATCTGGATCTCGGGGGTCTCAGGGTCGGCAGCCACATGGGAGACCTCCTGGCCGGGCAGCTGGATCAGCACGTCTTTGGGGCCAGGCCTGCCTTGCTCCTCGGGTCCAGCCCTGCCCTCCACCTCTCCTAATTCAGTGACCGCACAGAGCAACGCATCCAGGGCTGAGGATGCCTCGGGGGGAGCGACTCCAGCCTCCGAGAGGTTTAAAATCTCTTGCTTGGTCACCTGTTGTATCACAGTGCCACCTGGACTGAGGGACTCATCCATGCCGTGGCCTTCCATGGAGCCTCCCACGACGACCACCTGGGTGGCTCCATCAGCCAGCTGCTCGGGAAGGATGGGCCCGGGCACCACGCTGCCTACGTGTGCCCCGCTCTGACTCGTGGTGATGACCTGGCCATCCTCTGTGATGTGTACCACCCGGGCCACCTGGCCGGCCATGGCCAGCGTCTGCAGCGTGGCGGCGGCCGTCTCCTCCACAGAGGGGTCCAGGGCAAACTCCCCGTCGTAGCCCTGGAAGATGATGACCTGCTGCACCTGCTCGGGGGGCGGCGCTGGCCTCCTGCTGCTTCTGAGGGGTTTCTCCTTGACAAGGGGCTCTTCTGCCAGGGCTGCCGCGGTGAAGGGGCTGTCTGTCTCCACAAAGGTGGCTCCTTGTCCCTTCAGACGGCACTCGTAGGACTTGGAAACAATGCCTAAGGGAGACAGGGACCAGTTAGAGCCTGGAGAAAGGACTCGTAGGCGTACAAGTAAGACCCTTCTTCTGTAGAAGCGCTAAGCTCTCAGCAGAGACACCATGACCCCCTATTCCAAACTCTGAAGAGCTCTCTACAGTGCAAGCTTCAGCGGGGCCAGAGGCCTCCACGGGCATCTGCAGGCAGGCTCTAGGCTCAAGGGCACACACAGTTAATGCTGGGAGTGCACCTCCCCAGGGTGAGCTGCCCAATACAACTCTTTGCAGGGGTGAGTGCCTCTCCAGTGCCCAGGGAAGGAGGCTGGATACCTCCCCCTACCACCATCATTTCTCTTGTAACAATGCATTCGGTCACGGGTGCTAAGTAAAGTTCAACAAACAGCCAGCAGCAGTATCTCCTAACCCAAAGGAAAATATTTTTTTAATGACCAAATATTATATATGGTATATTTGTTTATTCAGCAAAAAGAATGAAAGCCTTGCATATTAAATTTTTAAAAATGTCATCAATAAACACAGCTGTAAAAGTTTAATACAATAAATATTTATTGAACATCGACGTTTCAGGCGCTCAACCCAGGCAGGCGGCCTGTGTGGTCATGTGAGTCGCCGTGTCCTGGCAGCATGCAGGGCGCTCTGCAGGGTAATGGGCACCCGCAGACACGGGGTTCTGGCCACTCAGGGGCTGAGAGGGGAGTCTATACTGCAGAACTGGGTGGTGGGCTTCGAGGGGCCAGACTCGGCCTTTCTCCTCTCTGTCCATCTTCCGGACAGTGCCTGGGATGGAACAAGTAATCAACAAAGATGTGTTTGCTGAATGTCTTGGATACAATGTAAGGTGACAAGTACCGCACAGAGACAAAGAAGCCATACATTCAGGAAAGAATATTCAGGGAAAGATGGAAAAAAGAAACAACATTGTAGCCCTGTCTTCGGGACAAGATTCAAGCCGTCTCCTGCGGGCTGGGAGGAGAAGTCCCAGACAGAAGCAGCGAGGCCCAGGCAGAGGCAGGAAGGCCTCGGGGCAGTGGAAGGCTCGGGCTGTCAGGAGAATAGGTTGCTCATCTCAGAGCAGGTTGCCCAAGGCTTCCTCCACCCTGCGCTAAGGTACCTGGGCTACGGGCTGCAGAGAGGAGCAGCGTGCTGAATGTTTTTAGCAGGAAAACTACAGCACTGTAACGGAGGGTAAGAAATTTTGATCTGAAGCACCAGCCCCAAATGCCTTAGTGAAAACACTGTGTGTAGAAGATACCATAAGCCCCTTGGTGCCCAGGCAGAGGCAATAAGGGGAGACCAGGAGAGAAAAGAGGGGCCGAGCAGGGACGAGAGTGAGGAGGGGAGAGCTGGAGCTGGGCACATCCCCTGGTCTGGGGCCATCTTGTGCCCTTCACCGTCTGCCCTTGTCAACGGGATACCCAGGGCAGGCGGGCAGGGCACAGGGCTCAGGTGGGCAGCAGGATTCTGAAAGGCCTGGGCTGCTGCAGGAGCGCTGAGCCCATCTCAGAGCTCTCGGGCCAGGGGCTTCGGCTGCCATCTGCGCTGTACAAGGAAAACTCGGGCATGGTACAAGGACGGTGGGGACGGGAGGCGCTGCACGAGGGCACACGGCCAGGCGCACATCACATCTTCCTCAATTGGCGACTCAGGGCAATGCCTGCCGCTCCCTGCCTTGCTGGATAAAACAGGGCTGGAAATGGTAAACTTTATTTCACATAAAAGAAATGGGCTCTTAAAACAGACTTCCTGCTTTCTTCTTTAAATCCCAATTTTCCACTGGTTTCTAACCGACTCCATCCCTCCTCAATAAGAGAATGATCGACAGGTGGCCCACAGCGAACATTTCCATATTTCAACAGCAACCACATATTTGAGATATTCTGCTTTATTCTCCTTGAGGGGGTCAGTTTCTTAACGGCATCTTTTAACCTTAACAAGAGGGAAGAAAGGATTAAGAATTGTTAGAGATTATTTATCGCCAGGATCTCTTAAAGAGAGTCAACCATTTTGCTTATCGTGTTGGTGGTGTTCTGTAAGAAAGCGTTTCTTTCAACACCAAGTTCATTCTGAGCACAGACCCCAGACAGGGCCTGTCTTCCAGTGGGTGCGTCTCAGGCAGGCTCAGCAGAAACCGTTAAATCACATTTACCAAGAGGACATGCCCCAGCTCTCACTCAGGCTGGAGGAACACGGTCCTGGATTTGAAAGTATTAATTAACTGTTAAGTACTAATTAATATATCTTCTTTCTCAGGCAACTCTGTAAAGTGTGAATCTTAGAAAGGGTATGGAATTTTAGGTCAAGAAAAGAGCTGCAGGGCCAGCCAGGACTAGCTCCCCTACCAGGAGATACTCCTGTGTACTCGCTCTGCACCCATGGAACCCTAGCATGAGCAGGTGCAGTCAAGCTAGTGAGCCGCAGGGGTGAGCCAGGCCTGGCCTAGCCCTCCTGCACCAGGCAGAGGAAAGCACTGCGTCTTCAAGGTCAACTCACCCTTACCGAAGAGGGGCCAAAATGTTCATGAGTCTAGCTGAACAAATTCCCTAATTATAGTGCATCCTGTTTTCTCATGGTTACCCCCAACCAAGGACAGAGAACAACTGGGTAGCACTAAATGGGGCTGCTGGCTGGCCCCTCCGTGTGCTTCAGGTAGCAGGTACTTCCAGAACACGACTTCCTCTTCCTGAGGCTTGGTGGTGGCAGTTACAGGTATTCAACCTGTGGTACTCATGCTGTGTGAATGCCTGGAGACTTTCCAAAGGTCACGTGTGGTAAGTTTTGTGGTAGCCACTGCAGAGCCTTGGAAAGGGTCTGCTTGGGCACGTGCCTGGGGACAGAGCTCCTGACTACCTGCATTTCCCCCTCCTCCCACTTTGCAGAAAGAACCCGCACCCATCCCCGCCTGATGCCTTGCCCTAGGGAAGATCAGGGTTTAAAAGCTAAGCTGAGATGAGGGTGGGCGTGCAGCTCCGGGGCAGGGGTTGAATCGCTGCCTGTCTCACGGTTGTCTTGTAAACTTCGATCCTCCTATATTCTCTCCTCAGAGAGGTCAGAAGCCTCAGGAGGGTGGCGCCCACAGCTCCTGTATTCGCGCTCCCTTTCCGCCTGAGCATAAGCTGGGCATGTGTGGCTGGTCCCCAGTCAGTCCGCCATCTGCTAGGACCTCTAGATCTTTGCCTCCTGTACTTGCCAAATTCTTTCTCTGGTACGCTTGCAATTTCTCCCCAACCCTTACTTTCCTACCCAGTGCCATCTTCACATGTCAGCCTTGAATTGTTTCTGTTCATTCTCTAATTTTAATGTCATTTTTAGTCTAATTCAGAATTTGAAAACAAGGGAAATAAGGGCACAAAAACAAAGAAGGCAGCCTTCCGGTCATTCCCCTCCCCGACTGATTTTAATTACAGAAGAGGACATACTGCCTGTATGTTAAAAGACAGGAGGAACTACTGTAGCTGGGAAAGGAAGAACAAACATCCTCTTCCTCGGTAGTCTCAGGAAGAAACGGTGCACGCTCGAGTCCGAGCAATTCTGTTCTTTACTCTGTAACTGGACAGGAAATCTCTTGGGTGTAGAATTATCCTTTGAATCCCTTGCAGCACTGATAATTATGCTATTCTGAACTACTTACTGAATGTATTTGAATCCAGAGGTGGGTTAAGCCACTTCCAGACCATTAATGTAAACTAAATGGGTAAATACTGCTGTCAGTGTGGGGTGTGACGAAGCCTAGCACCATCAGCGTCCTCACCTCCGCGCACGCACAGGCCCAGCGAGTCCATCACAGTTCATAAATGCGAGCGCGGGTCCATCTTTTGATTCAGCAATTTAATAACTTCGAGTGCTGTCAGTACGGCTTTGAAAAATAGCACCTATAAAATGTAACAGCCTCAATCAGACTGAAAAAGATTCACCCACTGAAGATTCTTCCATTTCAACCATAATGAATTAATGTTGAGCTATGTAGAAGTTCAAGTGTCATTTAAACTAATGCGAGTCTCTTCTGTAACTTTCAACTCCAACTGGGCTATGACCAGGAATTTACTGGGCACATCAACCTCCATTTTTGAGCTCTTTCTGGTAAATATGAACCGTAAAGCTCACCAAATGCAAATGGCCAAATGGATACGGTGTTTAGAAAACAGGTACGTGGTACAGGTTGCATCCTTCACTGCTTAGTCACTGTTATGTCTCCAAAAATCGCACAAAGCCTTAATGGGGCATGGATGCTCCATGTAGTATTTGTATTATGGCACCTTTAAAAAAGACTGTCAGATTTCAGTACAGTAACAGCAGCTAACCAAACAGTGTGCCTAAAATCATTCTTTTTTGGGTGTTTCCAATAGGGCGATAAGCAGCTTTGCGTAGAAGGCACAAGTGACATTAAAATGCAGCCTCGCGCCCGTCTACAAAGTCCTCACTTTCTGCCCGTTTGCTTTTGCGAGCACAAAGACATTTTACTCCCTTCTCAGAGCTGAATGCATTGAAAGTTCAGGGGCTTGGATGGAATAAAAAGGTAGTTACTGGGGTGTCTGAGGATTTGCTTTTGGGGAGAGGATTTTGAGTTCGGCTCGCTGCTCTGGGTTGCTGTTATGAAGCTGCAGCTCCTTCTGCACGCTCGAAGCCAACATCTCCAGTGTGGAAAAACACAAGCTCCATTACGCAGGGGTGGAGGGGTGAAGCCGCACAGACTCCGCTCCCCAAAACTGTGCTGAGGGCTCTGTTCTGCTGGCTGGTGTGCTTCCGGGAAGCAGCACGGGGCTGCGTACCTGACTCCTTCCTCTGTGTATGCTGCTCCTTCCTTACTGTCATCACTTTTTCCGCAGAATAAATACCTTACGCTTTTGTTAAGCTTACATTTAATTAAAATGTACAGAATTTGTGCAGTAAACCCGAATGGAAAAAATAAAACAAGGGCCCCCTCTCTTGAAGGCATACGTTGTGAATGAAAAATGTCATTACAGACTAAAAAATTTTGCAGTAAACAGGGCCTACAGAGAGAAGTTTCCTCTGTAATGACATCCATAAAATACACAAATGGCACTTTTAGTACCATCCTGAATATGGCATTTTCTGTGCTCTACACACAATCTAAATGGTTTGATCATAGAGCATAATACTCCATTGGGTTTATAGAACAATCAATGTTCCATAAAATGATGTATTTATCCAATAGTAGGCTCAGCAGTTACTGGTGTATGACATTGTAGGACACAGGCTTGGGCTCCTCGGCCGCACACATGCTGGCTGTAAAACTTATCTAACACCACTTCAACAACTTCATCTCATCTGTGGCAAGTAATTTGTGGAAGCCTCAGCTTGGTTTAAAAAAAACTTGTAATAAAAATTCATAGAATTTTCAGGAGAATGAAAGCTGATGACAATAGAAAGGTCACATTGTGTCTCCACTAAAGGGGTCAAAGGTTGTTAGCAGTTCTAAAACTGAAAGTAGATTTCATGCATCACGTAGCAGATAAAGATGGCATTATTAAAAGACATGTCGTGGGGTGAAACGCCTAATGCCTACAAAAGCCTGTGCTAATATCCTATGTAAACCACTTTGTTGCTACAAGTCAGCATTTATTTTAAATTTCTAAGCTTCTCTGGAAACGGTACTAAATGTTGAT
Organism: Rhinopithecus bieti; assembly: GCF_001698545.2. Classification (NCBI taxonomy): domain Eukaryota; kingdom Metazoa; phylum Chordata; class Mammalia; order Primates; family Cercopithecidae; genus Rhinopithecus; species Rhinopithecus bieti. Next base: position 1,147,303 of record NW_016841755.1, on the reverse strand, counting down.
ACATTGCTAGGTTACATCTCAGACACTGGATGCACTTTAGATTTTCTAGTTTGGTAGGCCCAGTAAGCTTGAGAATGCTGGGTTGGTTCACTGTCATAATGAGAGCACCTTGAATACGATGTGATTAAACAAATACTTTTCTCATAAAAATTTGGGACACACAGGACATTGCAATTCTTAAGCCACATATAATTTTTCTTGGCTTCAATTTTAAGATGTAATTTTAACAAGAATGTTAAGAAATCATACTTAATGTCTATTAAAATGAAACAATATTAACAGATTATGCTAATAAATTAGAGCCATATTTTAATGTCACAAAAGCTTATAAGTTTCCCAAGTGAAAGCAGGAAAAATGACAAATTAAAATTCAATGAAATATAACCTTTTAGAAATTTCAAAGCAGGGAATACATTATTCTTACAATAGCAGTCACCAATAGTTTAGCCAGTCAAACTGGTATCAATAATTGCTCCATAATTTATTCATCTTATCGACAATAATAATTCCCTGGCATTATGCAGGACGTCCTGTTACAGAGCCCCCACTGGACTCTGGGTTTGAAGAAGTGATGCTTTCCATGTTAACACTGGTACATAGTACGGGGGACTCCCTGCCTTTGGGCTACTTCTTGCACTAAACAAGGTGAACTTCCTCAAGTTCCTGAAGGGGAAACTCCAATCAAGTGGTTTAGGGACTTGGCTAGGATCAAAGAAAGTATGAATCTGGTATAGCATGGGACAGAGTAAGCTCTTAGTTTTATACTCCAGCAACCAAATGGCAATTTCTCCTTTTTTTAAAAAAAATTTTTTAAGAACACAGGTCGGTCAGTACCTCATGTCTCCCATTATTTTCAATGGTTAGAAACACATTCTGGTCAGTGTTACTAAAATTGACACACAAAATAGAAACAAATAGGTTACTTGAAATACAAGATTAAGAATTATTTTTAGCCTTTGACATGCATGTTAAACATGGTAGCTAAACTAGTGAGATTTATCTCAGAGCACAGATTAGTTTTGGTCAGCTGACAGGAGCTGGCCTAAGGATGAGTTAAACATATCACAGCGTAATAACTGAAAGGAGTTTTGGTAACTATCTGCTGTATACCACATGTAAACATATACAAATATGTTGAAGAAGGACAGTAAAGTCTTTGTCATGCCTTGCATTTCATGAAGGCCGCTGTTTTATAAGAAGAGATGGGGAAATTGCTTTTCTGTAAAAATTAACTGAGGTTCACACCATTTCTGGAAAACTCTTTCACATAAATTCAAATACACAATTTCTTTGGATGCACCATGCAATTTTTAGTGAAGGAATATTTACAATAAACCAGGGCAGAAATTTAAGTACCAAAAGTTTTAGTCCCTTTTTCTTAATTGCCATGGGTGCAACACTTAACACTGGCAGCAACTGAAGATAATCATATAAAACCCCTGAAAAGAATTCTAGATATTGACAAAAAATGAAGACAAAAGTTTATCTCGAGTTGGAAATACATAATCATGCAGGTTTCTAACTTTACCAAGAATAGTCTCCATGGGCCTAGATATTTCCATGGCCACTGAAGAGTGACAAAGAACAAAAGACAATATTTTACCTTTAAAGTCACAAACCCTAAGAAATGTTGTATTATATCAGACCCTTAGGTATATATTATCATTTTCATGCATGAAGATCTAACAGTAATGGAAGTGATGCACACAAATCTTACTCAGTAAGATAAGAATGCATGCTTTAAGGTTATCTTGACAGGCTTTGTGGGGTGGAGAGGAAGGGCAGCCGTTAACTGTTTCTCTGCTGTGCAGAGGCCTGTGAGCTGCACCGAGATCGCGACGCACAACCATGTCCCTCTGGAAATTGAACTCAGGTGACAGAAACAGTGTCATCGAGTTTCATGGAGGGTGATGAGATGGCACTTTATTTTTATTTATTTATTTTTTTTGAGACGGAGTCTCGCTCTGTCACCCAGGCTGGAGTGCAGTGGCCGGATCTCAGCTCACTGCAAGCTCTGCCTCCCAGGTTCACGCCATTCTCCTGCCTCAGCCTCCCGGGTAGCTGGGACTACAGGTGCCGCCACCTCGCCCGGCTAGTTTTTTTGTAGTTTTTTTTAGTAGAGACGGGGTTTCACCGTGTTAGCCAGGATGGTCTCCATCTCCTGACCTCGTGACCCGCCCGTCTCGGCCTCCCAAAGTGCTGGGATTACAGGCTTGAGCCACCGTGCCCGGCCGAGATGGCACTTTAAAATCAGGCTGGGAAGGGCTCTGATCTAGTCATTTACCCATGAACAGTACTTCTTAAGAACTGCCAGTTGATGTGCCAGCAAAAAGTGCTCAAAAGTCTTCAGTCCTATTTGGAACAAAGCAAGGGGAGGAGTGGTGGAGGGGAACCCTTACAGGTATCAACATAGGGTGCGTCTCTCACTCTGCACACATTTCCGGGTGTTGAGGTCAGAGCCCTGGCCCACGGGAAGGGGGGTGTCCCTCTTGGAGGCACCCTTGCCTCTCCTTCCAGTGCAAGCCTTCTGCTCCTGTGCCCCGACATGCGTGTGAGCATGAGGGACAACGGCTGAGAACACGTAATAGTGCCCTTCAGGCTTTGCATGGGGGTGGAACCCAGGCTTGGAAAAGGGCTGTGGAATGTCAGTCCCTCAGGAGTGAGGCTTCCAGAAGACCTTCGAACTCTACCAGACAAATAGCAGCCCCTGCTTACTGTAAGGCTGCCTCTGTTTGACTTAAAGACCTAACAAACTGGAACAGGCATTCTTATGGAATCAGAAAATCAGGAATCCCAAGCACCTTTCCCTAAATGTCCTCTGACAGTCTATGAACTCCCAAAGCAGATAAACAGTATCAGGAGACAAGGCCTATTTTTCAAAAGTTGTATACATTATACATACCTTAAAAGGTAAAATTATGCAAATAAGACCAGCCAAGCCTGCTGGAGGGCAGGTCTCTAACGAGGCTGACTTGAAAAGGCTAACAAGGCAGATTAAACTTGTTTCTTTTTTGGTTTTCTGGAAAAACCCTGTAAAAAAAATTCACATTCACCTTTGTAGTCATGTTTCTATTTCCTTTATATTATAGCATCTTCATATTGTTCCCAAGGAAATGAGAGGAAACAGACATTTGTCTTCATTGTAGACACTTTTGTATGAAGGTAGAAAGCAAACCGCTTCTCAGTAACCGCACAGAGGCACCATTAAAATCAAATTTACAGTAAACAGAACCTACGGCTGGGGTAAAACACTAACAGTTAGTATTTTAATGATCAGCAAAGCTTTCGGAGGTCTAACATCTGCTCATAGCCAAACGACAGCAGCTGCTTGTGTATACTTGAAACAATGCGGATTTCTTCTTTATGCCTTAAAATGAATCATATGTTCTGGGCACAGGGCTGCTCTTTCCAACAGAGCTGGTGTGTGCCAGGGGACCCCCAGCACCCTGTGGATAGCAATTTGGGAAGGCCCAGGCTCTTTCAGGCAGGAGATCCAAACCCGCAGAAATCCCTGAGTCCAGGAAATGAAAGCGGGAGAAAGGGTGCAGAGGCCACCACTGGCTGGGCAAGGCTGTCAGGTGTGGGGGAAGCAGAGCCTCAGGAGCTGTCACCGCAGAGCAAGCCAAGGGGAGGACACAGGGCCATGAAGGTGAGGGGACGATGGCCCTCAGTCCTTCCTTGGATCTACCTGGATGGACCTGGGAGAGCCTCTGTGCCAGGCCATACCCAGCCTCAGCCTTTTCTACACACGGCAGGGCTGAGGGGGTGGACTGGACGCTGACACTGTCAAGGTAGAAAATGGTAATGCATTTTCTTCCTAACCAGTAGAAACTAAAATCTTTATTTTCAACATTTTCCTAAATATCTAAGTTAAATTCCTATTGAAAGCTGAAGAATATCTGTGGCTTGGGTCCTACAGAATAACATACCCCTGGGATAATAAACCTTAACAAAAATCTAACAAAAGACAAACTATGAGGCATGAACCCTGACTCTGCAATGAGCAGAATGAATAGAAACTAACTTTCAAATGGAAATCCTCAGTGAAGTCGCAGCCGGTGGAACCCACAGTCAGGCAGCTTGGTGAGACAGTATCCGTGGTTTCCCTCCACACACCTGACCTGGCTTTTTTGAGAAGCAAGGGAAGTTCAGAGGGAGATCCTTTTAAAAAGCACAATTCAAATGAATATTGACCCCAGGCCTGTCGGGGTCCTGTCCACCTGGTGCAGTGTGCACATCTGAAATGCCCAGGATGAGGCGACACAGGACCCAGGTGCGGCTGGCACTAAGGCCTCGCTGTGTCTAGAGGGAACAGTGCGCCATTATGTCTCAGCAGCTATGCACAGCACATTGAAGTCCTCCAGAAAATTTCCACAGTAGATTTTTGAAATAGGGTAGTAAGTTCAATGAGGTAATAATGTGTCATGGAGCTGGGGCCACTTACAGGACCACATGATTCCACTGTGTTCCAAGATGGCGCAAACAGGAAAACTATCTTTAAAAAAAATTATCAGTAGTTTATTAGGGAAGTTAAAGATTTTGTTAAACAGGTGGCACTATTTTGCCTTTTCACTAAAAGCCTGCTTGAAAGGAGTTGGCTGGCAGGCACACATAGCAACGAGCATGCGGTATGGATCTGAACGCTGATCAGGGAGTCACATCCACGCACGTGCGTCCTTCCACCCAGGTGCACGTGCAGGAAAGCGGTAGCAAAGCTGTGTACGGGGTGCCCCACAGGCACCCCCAGAAGGCACTTTGTGTGGGAATGGTGACATGAACAAGTGGAAAACTGAATTCACCATGTGTAATCCAAACTCAGGCACCCAAAAAACGAGCTCTATCAATCAGGCAGCTGATGCCCGGGTCCACTTGGCACACAACGAGTTGTCCACTTGACATAATCTTCAACAAGGGTTAGAAAGGCAGGACTGGGAATGCTTTCGGGTGGAAGGTCTAAGGGCCACTTCTTCTGCCGGAACTTCTCAGTCCCAAAAATAAAGCTACAGGCCTGGTCCTGGTGGAGGATCTTCAAGAGACATGGGAAGACCAGAAGGCAGGCCCCTGAGCTCCTTCATGGAGGGAGAGCAGTGGCATTCTGTCTCATTCTTCTCTTTTTTTTTTCTTCTTCTGTGGATCAACAAATGGCTCACTTTGATATTCTGAAGGGGCAAAGCCAATCTAGGACAAGCGTGCGACTCCTGTGGCAGGTAACAGCGTCAGGTAACGTAATTATACAATGGGGCATAATAGGCTAATTATTAATACTGTTTTCTAAAATTTAAACACTTTATATGCTTAATCAAATGTAACATCTCCATGTTTTCTTTAAATATACACATACACGTGCATACATACAATTAAGCACACCCGAGCACACGCCTTCGTGGACATACACACATACGCAAGCACAGCCAGCGGCGTTCAACAAGGGTAGCCTTCCATTTCCATTCTCATCACATTCCTTATCCAAAGGTCTTCCCCAGAGCCTCTCCTGAGTGTGAATCTATGGCATACTGGATGGAGTAGAGACATGAGGTAAGTAGGCAGAGTCTCTGCCTTCCTAAACTATGTTCAGGACTATGTCAAGTGGGCAGCTAGCTGGCTGTGTGTCCAATGAACCTGGCCTTCACTTATGAGAGTGCCTGATGACATGTGGTGGTCTGTGCTTTTTAGGGAGTTCCCTGGAGAAAGGCCCCTCAGACATGTCTCACATAACTCCTTACCTGATGACCAACCCCCAGACTAACAGCAGCATGGCTGGAATAAGTCCCGACACACAATGTTTGAGCAACACTTGTTAATTCTTTAAGAGCTGTTAAAGTTTTTAAAGGGTAGGACATCTAAGGACTGGAACAGTGTTAAAACCTCCAAGGTTCAGAGATTCCATTCCATATCAATTCTCTCTTCCCTAGAACCCTGAATATGTTTCTTTCACTACTCATGTGGTTCTGATGCTATTACTCTACTTCATTAAGAGTGACTGTGATGGGAAATGAAATCGCACTGCTGACAGTCCTGAGATCTTAGAGGGAGTCAGCGAATGAGAGAGAAAGGCAATGATCTATTTTACTTAGTACCATAATTAGAAGAATAAATACCCACTGTGAAAATCAGTCGCATGACTACTAGTAGAATTTTTAGGTTCCATAAGTGAGCACAGGAAGAATGCACTCAGGTGCTTTTGTTGTTTGTCACATTTATCATCTATTAGAGTTTCCGGGTAAACCTAACAGAAAAACCTAGGTCCTAAGTGACAGCATTAACATAGGCCCATAAGCAACTGGATACTTACATGTGTCTTAATTGTACATTTATTTAATTTGAAAGTTACGTTAGGTTTTAGAGACATTAGGTAGACACCCATACAGCCTGTTGTACATAATTCCAGCCTATCACAACGAATCTTAATTATCCATACATGTGCTTGTCTTTCCTGCTACACTGAGAGCTCCTTGAGTGCAGGGCTCTATTATTTGCCATGGCATCTTCAGTGCTTGGCATATAATAGGCCTTAATAAGTATTGCTTTAAAAAGAAGACAAACCTAAAGAGGAAGGATGGACTAATCTTTAAAACATCTTCCAGGTAAGAGAAAGAGCATGAGCTCTGGTGTCAGCATGCTTGGGTTTGATTCCTCACTACACCTGGAAGTTACTATAGAAAGAGAAATCTCCATAGATCTCTGTGTTTTGGTGCTTTTTGTGAGCTGAGGTACTGACTACCTTTATAGTAGATTATCTTTTCATGGATGTTTCTAGAGAAAATAGCCTTGGAAGAGAAAGAGGGTGTCTTCTTGCAGAGCAAAGGGCAAAAAGATTCATTGTCCATTATAATAAAAATAAGTATTCCTCAGCTGGGCGCAGTGGCTCACGCCTGTAATCCCAGCACTTTGGGAGGCCGAGGCAGGCGGATCACGAGGTCAGGAGATCGAGACCACCCTGACTAACACAGTGTAACCCCGTCTCTACTAAAATACAAAAAATTGGCCAGGTGTGATGGCGGGCGCCTGTAGTCCCAGCTACTCGGGAGGCTGAGGCAGGAGAATGGCGTGAACCCGGGAGGCGGAGCTTGCAGTGAGCCGAGATTGTGTCACTGCACTCCAGTCTGGGCGACAGAGCAAGACTCTGTCTAAAAAAAAAATAAGTACTCCTCTTAGGCAGAGAACAGACAAGTTTACTGCTCGTAATAAAAGATTTGGGCTCCCTGAATTCAGTGTTCATTGCCTGTACTACAACCCACTGTGTGTACAGATGTCACCAGCCTCTTCATGTCAGCCTGCGGGAGTTGGGACTTGGGAAACTGGGTCAGATGCTGACCCTTTGGTTATAACTGTTGCTGTGATTAATAAAGTCCTTTATCTCTGACCCTGGAATCTCGTGTCTTCTGCTAGTACCCACAAACTGTGGCAGAATAGCTCATTTGCAAGCTGGATAAAATTTTAGACTTTTCGTAATTCTACGTAATTTCTCCGTAATTCTACAGTTACTTAAATTTATTAAATCTTGTTTTCTTAATCAATAAAATACGTAACATAATACTTATTTTCTTAAAAAGTAAATGAGACAGCCTATGTATAATACTTAGCATTGTGCCTGACACATAGGAAGGGCTCAATATATTAACACGAATATATTATATGGTAATAATAATTAGTATTATTTTAAGTTTAATGCATTATAATTCAGTTCAGTTCATATCACCTGAAATTGGTATATAATGTAACTAATATCTATGAATACACAAAATAATCTTGTATGACTGAAATATTTGAAGCACATTATACATATAACAAAATTAAATTTAATGCAAATAAATGTAAAGTCCTGCAATCAGTAGTAAAAAATTGCCCAAAGTATGATAGGAAATGACTTCCAAGTTCTAGCCACTGGTAGGATCAATACACTGACGCGGCTACATCAATACAAGTACAGAGTTCAGGTGAAGAACGGGAATAACATGATGATGAGCTGGTCAGACCAGACTTAGGGTGTTGCGTTTAAGCTTGAGCTCCATGTTTTAAGAGAAACATTGACAAACAGCCATGAATATAGAGAAGAGAAACAAAAATAATTGGGGACTTAAAATGCAAAAAGAATGGCTTCAATTTACAAATACTTAAAGGACTACCATGCAGAAAGAGAACAGGTTCATTCGGCATGGCTCTAGAGGGCACAATGTGGAACAGCAGAGGGAAGTGACAGGAAGAAAACTTCGCCTTAATCACACTGATTCAGAAACTGAAACACGATGCCTTAGCATCGAGGCTGCCAGCAAAAAACACCGGAATGACCGCTTTTTGGAGATGCTGCAAAGAGGACTCAAATGAAGGGCTCCAGTGTTCTTGTTAATATTTAGATAATGATTCTAGAACTCCCAAAGCAGGGAGCAGAAGTTCTGCTGAACACGGATGGCCCTATCAGAGCAGACAGTGCCGGGGACCCACGTGTCTTCAGGGACCGGACAAGTAAGCATGATCCCAGGCGAGTTAGTGAAGCCCTATCAGAGCAGACAGTGCCGGGGACCCACGTGTCTTCAGGGACCGGACAAGTAAGCATGATCCCAGGCGAGTTAGTGAAGCCCTGTCAGAGCAGACAGTGCCGGGGACCCACGTGTCCCACGTGTCTTCAGGGACCGGACAAGTAAGCATGATCCCAGGCGAGTTAGTGAAGCCCTATCAGAGCAGACAGTGCCGGGGACCCACGTGTCTTCAGGGACCGGACAAGTAAGCATGATCCCAGGCGAGTTAGTGAAGCCCTGTCAGAGCAGGAGGCTGCGCTGTCGGACGCCAAGTGATCCATCTGAGCTCCATGATGCCGGGCTCTGGCCTCGGCTCTCAGCCACCCAACACACTACCTGACGCTCAGTTCCTTCAAATGCAAACAACATGAACTTTCTGGGCAATTACCGGATGTCTGAATCTGCCTAGTTCTGTGTGCAATTATGTATCACGCCAGCTGACAGTGAGATCGTGATGAACAACTCCCCCACCCCCCAACCAAAAAAAAAAAAAAAATACTACTGGCCAGAGTGTTATTTGGAAAGACAGCGAGGTTGCCGTGAGCACTCATCACTCAGATTTCCTGTCAAGGAGCATGGCTGGCAGCACTGCCCCCACTGCATCCAGGCTGGCCAAGGGTGACTCCACAAAAGGGTCCCCACCAGGCCCATTCCTGCCAGCCAGGGAGCCTCTCGCTAGGTGACTCTGGCTTGGTGGCCCTACAGCCTGAACACTGCCTGCTCAACCCTTCTGCCCCTTCCAACCCTCCAATTTAATTAATTTTTTCAGTTTTTAGGAATCATAACTGTTCACAAGCAAAATATGTTATTTGTAAATACATGTTTGCAAATAGGAGGCCTTCACATCCTGTCATTCTAAAACAAAACAAACATTTTAAACATAATTATAAAGTTGATGAAAATAATCTAGTTGATTTTTTTAAAGACAGAAAGTGTCAGGATTCCAATCATTGGCTCATGAAAGCATCTCTCACTTTCGTATCGAGCTGAGAGTTAGAGTCCTGTCAGTCATTATTGGCAACACGCTTCAGGCCTGGGAAGGCTAGGCTGGGTTGGAAACAGACTTCTGGCTATGATGAGAACACAGGTAGTGGTCCCAAACAGCTGAGGGTTGAAGTCACCTGGGTACTGTGTGGGAGGCTGAGAACCACCCTGAGGAAAGGAGCTCCAGGGGATACTGGCAAAGAAAGGTCAGAGCCAGTCAAAAAGGCTGAAAAGTCAAGACCTGAGTCATGGAAGGGAAGAAAGAAGAGAGGGATCGACCATGGCAAATGACAAAAAGAAATACCATGTAGACAGAAATCAGGCCTTTGACACATAATTCCAGAAAGACCACAAAATTAATCAGCGAAATCAGAATACTATGGAGAGCAAAAAGGGCGGTGTCTGTACGGGTCACTGGGAGAGGAGGCGCAGGCCCGACGCTGCTGACAGCTGTCAGCCTCAGTTCCATTAGGATCTAAGTCTATGATTCTGGCCATTTTCCTCTTGAGCACGTGGTTAGTGACTTGTGAATACCAACACGTGCCATATTCTATATAACAACCAATATAAGGCTGTCTGATTAGTGGCTTCATGACTATAACGAAGAAAAAAAACTCATGTGAAACTTGGCATGATGTGTGCAGAAATATGGACATTCATATGTTTACCTTCGCCTCTACTCACTACTAAACGTCATCAGGTATTTTTCTCAACAAAGATACTCCACTCTCTTCTGCAGCAGCCAGACAATCAGAATGACAGCACCGAATTAATTCCTCATTTGCTGGCTGAAAGAAACTCAAAGCAGAATTGCCAAAGGGCAAAACAGAGAGAGTGACACTATACATCTCAGCTTTTATATATGTCCATTTGATTACTGTGCTTGTACGTTTGCGTTATCCTGGTGATCTAACAGTTACTGTCTTACTTAATTTACAGAGTGCCACGGTGTCTATTAGTAGGAGCCATGCTTTGAAAAGCATTACTAAAATATCTGAAAGTCTTATTAGAAATTCCAGAAAGTACAGTAGGTAAACTACATACAGAAAGTGAAGGGGAAAAAAATCCTCTTGCAAAAGCCTCTATTACAGAACCTGCTTTAAAAAGCTGCCACATGACTGCAGTATGCTGGGCCAGGGTGCTGGCAGGAGAATCACCTTCAAAGTGAGGCCGCAGAAGGCAGAGGGTCCCTGGCTCCGGGTGCTGCTGTAACTCGCTCACTCATAGGGCAGTGGTGGAGGAAGGGCCGTGCCTGCTTTTTTTAGTGTTATGAGTACCTTCTGTTTTCTATGCCTTCCTTTTACTAGTAACTCCTACTGGCTAGAACAATGCTACTTGCTTTTTTTGTTCCAATTTTTGACATCGTCCTGCTAGTCATTAAACCCCCACAGAGCAACCACACATAATCTGTTTCCCAATACGTCATACAAGCAAAAAACCGATTCCTCTAACACTGGGCTTGGTTCTTTCTTAAAACATGCTTGCATTATTCAATATTTGGCTTTGTTGTCCAGTTTTTAAAATTCATATAAACAAATCAGAATCTCAAATATTCTAATAGATAAATCAAAATTAGCTTAGATTTTGGATATAGCCCTCTTAATAAAGAAGGTTTCCTTCCCTTTTCTTTGGATACTTTTAACCTACAGAGAAACTACCATAAACATAATTTATTTGACTTAAACTCGACTAGTATATATGGAAGGACAGAGGTCAAGGGACATTCGGGAGGCAAATGCCAAATCCTGACAAGAGACTTTTGGGTTTGAATCTACACAGAACACATGCAAGGAGGGAGTGAGGCAAGGCTTTTTTTTTTTTTTTTTGTCTTCAACTCTATGAAAACAAAGATTCTCTGCACAGCCGCTCCAGGGAGTAAGTACAGGAGGATGCCGCTCATTCGGATGGGCCTGGCTCCACGGGGGCAGGTCCCCTCGGTTCGGGTGGCCACGATTCGGCTGGGTACTGGCTCCACTTTCTAACTGCTGGCTTATGAGTGGATTTTAATTTTTCAGCATCAGAACTATTAAAAATCTCCCCAAGAACTTCACAATGTAAGGCAGCTTTTAAAAGTGAAGCAGTGTTGACTAAAATGAGTGGAGGGATGCGCAGCGACTTGGTTTCCTGTTCATCTTTCTCAGAAAGTCTAGGCCTCTGAGGAGTGGATTAAATCCACTGGTTCGATGTCTCTAAGCTCCCTCCTACTGGTAGAACGCTGATGCCTGGCCATGCTGATACTCTCAGAGGCGGGCTGGGAAGCCTGGCTCTGCTCACCGCTTCGTCTATAGGAAACAGGACACAGTGACTGGTCCCGTGTTGCTGCAGTTTTAAAATTTCTGTTATGATATGAACATGTAACATACCTCACCTCCACAATATATAGCAGCTGACTGTGTTATTTAGACTAAAAAATTAATGGGGTAATTGTAGCATTATAGTTCAAATACATTTACCGTTACCACATTTGGCCCAGTGTGATCTTAAATAAGAATTGCTTCTGATCATTTGAATGGAAATTCAGAATCCTTAAAAGAAGCCATGTTGGAGCTGGTTGGTTCATCATATGCAAATACTGTTGCATTAAGATGGGAAATGCCTAGTCATGAAGATAATGAAAACTGACACAAATATAATAAAATAAGTGGTTTATAGATTCTGGGACTTCCATAGCAACATATTTGATCCTTCTGCTTAAGAGTATAGTCATCTACCTCTCCCCAGTTCATACTTGATCTGCAATCCAAAAACAAAGCCCACTAGCCTCATAGCACGAAACCTTATAAGCATTACTCAAGATTCTCAACATCGAAGTTTCCATTTTTTAAAAGAAGAGGGTGCGGGGGTGACAAGTATTATAACAGAGAACACACGGTGCGGCAAAGAAGGCGGCGGATCAATGGATGCCCCCAGACTCTGGCATTCATAAAACAGCCACATGAATAGCACCGTGGAGAACAAAAGACAATGATGATAAAATTGGGTGCTTTTGTTTCATAAGGCTGGCACAGATGGGTCTGGCATGCCTCATGTTTCATTTCACGAAACTTTAGCCACATTTCCAGGGCAGCATTTCCACTGTTTGCAGGCAATGGGCCTACGTGCAGGAGGCCAGGGACTTGACAACTGTCTTGCTGAATGCCCCAACTTAAGCCTGAAAAAGGAATTTAAACACTCAGATAAGTTGAGTGCTTATAATCTTATGCAAACAGTGCAAACTGAATGGTTCCGTTATTAGCATGAATTTTAATTAAAATGAATAACTTTTTACCACCAGTTAGGCTATATTTTCTTTCATCTCCAGTTATATTATAAAACTTCCTGCTGAGACAATCACATCTGCACATTTTTACAGACACAGGCATATGTACATGTGTGCACACGCACACCCCATGCACCCCCACACTCACGTACACACACCCACACCCACCCATACCCCCCACATACACACCCACACCCCCCCACACCCACATTTTTCCTAATCAAGCTGAAAATAACTTCATTCCTTATTCAGAAACATACTGCTGACAATGTACTCTTTTTCTTTACAATAACATCCTAGAAGAAATTCTTTGCCGTAATGGAATTTGCACCAATGTGTTTAAACTGAGTGTTGAGTATGGTGAAGTACCTGGAAGAACTATGATGTACAAATAAATCTTCAGTGTTGATCAAAATATTAGGTACATGGTGATCTTTAGCAGAAAAGAAATTTTAAACAACAACACACATAAAAATAATGTGAATAGTTTTTTTAAATAAACCAAATATCATGTTGCTTTAGTCATATCTTACATATTAATATAACATACTTACAATAAAATATATTTATGTTAAACCACTCATCAAACGTTATCAATGAAAACCTCATAATCACAACAATCTGCAAGTTTTTGACATGAGCCATAGCAATGAGAATAGTTCAGGGTTATTTTAAGGTCAGATCCACTTCATGATCAGAAACATTAACTAGGGTTGTTCCTAATACTGGAGGAATAAGAAATAATGACAGAACAAAAGCAAACACTGAATCAGTACGAACAGCGCCCAAGGTAACAGAGTCTAGAAACAATACAGAGTCTTCTAGTGGCTTCTTGTAGTCTAAGCCAGAATCTTCAAGGAGTTCAGTTCTAAAGACCTTATCCCATTAAAGGAAAACAAACAAACAAACAGAAACCCGTTTTTTTTTTAAAAGAAAGAAAAAAACTTCAACAAACCCTTTCATGAAGCTCCAGTATATGTAAACAAGTGAATATAGTGTTGTTTTTTTTTTCAAAAGGCGAGACTTTCCCCCAAATGCTGCTATATATTCCTAAAAGGGGGAGGGGGAGATGATCACTGGATCTAATATCAGTTCTGTGAATTACGAAAACCTTACATAAGATTCTAAAGATGTCAGAAAGGGTCAACTGCTCTCATTTCCAGAGGTTTTCAGTGGTGTTTGACATTGTGGCCCCAGGGTTTAAAATCTTATGCTGAGCATATTTGCGTATATCAGTACTTTTTTACAGAAACATATAGTAGATACCAAAAATGAAAGGTAATCAAAATACTTCATAATTGCTCAGCAGCTCTCAGCGTCCAAAGTAAATGGAGTGGTTTAGCAATTTAGAAAACTCTATCATTGATTATCAAACTAGCTGGTTCCCCTGTAAATATTTTTATAAACTGATACCTGCCAATTATATGTACTTAGTTGGATGGTGCTGTCAACCTTGTAATGCAGGACTCTTTATTGGCGAGTGGAGCATTTTCATCAGTACCATGGATAAACCCTGTAATGCAGGACTCTTTACTTGGCGAGTGAAGCATTTTCATCAGTACCATGGATAAAGCCACAGGGTCAACTTGTTAAATTTGCCCATGATGGCTGCCACGGAAGCAAACCCAACCTTTGCTGCTTTAAGACAACACAGCCCTTGCAAAGCGGAGCACTGCACTCAGTGCCAGGAAGCATGTTTTAACAGAGGTGTACAAATGGGAGCACATCCACAATGACGTGATACAGGAGCCAGAGGGTTGGTGCAGAAGCCACAGCAAGCGGACAGCGATGGGAGGGACGCAGCGGGGCAGGAAGGCAGGCGAAAGGAAAGAACCAAGCAGGCTGGCTTGGCAAAGATAGATTTGAGGGGTGGAAATAAGGACAGGAAAAAGCCTCCAAATATCTGGCAGGCTGTCACGTAGAGCAGGGCGTGCACACGACCTGAGCAGGTCCAGAGTGTAGGAGGACTGCTTTAGTTCATTATGAGGAAGAATTTTTCTAAAAATCAGAACAATTTACACACAGATACATGAAAAGATGTTTGGTATCATCAGTCACTAGGAAAATGCAAATGAAACTATGATGAGATACACAACACACCCATTATTAGAATGGCTAACATTTTAAAAAGACTGATTGTGCCAAGTGCTGGTGAGGACGCGGACACCTGGAGCTCTCACGCATTGCTGGTGGGGGTGTGGAATGGCACAGCCATGGTGGAAAACAGTTTGCTGGCAATTTTTCACCACATCATCCCATGACACCATTCCTAAGAAAATGAAAACACGTGCCCATACAAAGACCTGCTGCCAAACGTTGATAGTATGGTGATTCCTAATCATCCACAACTGGAAGTAGCCCAGTGTCCATCACCAGGAGACAGGCAAACACACTGGTACACACATGCAACGGAACAGGACTCGGTGACAGAAGGGAACACATGAGCGGTGGATGCACCAATAGGAATGAAGTTCAAAAGCATTATGCCAAGTGAAATAGATGGCTACATGCCACCGATGTGACATTCTGGAAAAGACAAAACAATAGGGACAGCCAAGGCCTGAGTGCTGGAAGAAGAGATTTACTGAAGACTGGCACTAGGCAACTTTTTGGGGTAATGGAAATGTTCTCTAACTTGGTTGTGGTTGCATGATTGCAAACATTTGACAAAATACATCCAACTGTATACCTAAAAAGGATTAAATTTATTGCATGTAAATTAAATCTCAATTTAAGAAAAGTGAATGCACTCCATATAAGCACAGAACAGTGTGCCAATCATTTCCTGTCAAAAATGCTGTGGGGCACTCCTAAATTCAGTGGGCAGTTACATCATTTTCTAACTCTACAGACTCCTAGGACTCTAATTACACAATATTGTGACTCTTTTCTTCATCTTTAGATATTTAGACCAATTCAGTGACTTATTTTTCACATCTGAAAACAAACCTGATCTGTCCAGTATATTTATTTTCTAGATAAAATGAAAATTATATGTAATATAAATCTAATGGTTTATATACTCTTCTGAAGTATAATAAGTACAAAAATCATAAGGCTGAACTGTCATTTACTTCTATGTTTTATTTTTACTGTTGTTACAGAAATGAGAAGGCTGGCCAGGTGTGGTGGTTCATACCCATGATCCCAGCACTTTGGGAGGCCAAGACAGGAGGACCGCTGGAACCCAGGAGTTTCAGACTAGCCGGGGCAACACAGTGAGACTCTGACTCTAGTTAATAAGAAAAAAAAAAGGAAAGAAATGAGCAAGGCTAATTCAAAGGGCAAGGGATATTCAGAAAGGCCAAATATGTACCAATTAGATACCTAAAAAGAAAGAAAGGCAAATTATCTAAAGCTGAAGATGGGCTTCTACCAGGCTAGGCTTAGTGTTACATCTGTGGGAGATACTCAGAGACTGTCGCTGGTGTTTGTATCGACATTTGTGAATGCATGCTACCCAGTGTTTAAGGACAAGCTACCTCTTAAATGAATGTGACTTTCTATAAAAATGGGGATGCTGATTGTCCACTAGGTGGCTGTAATTGTGGTCAATTAACACACTGTTCCTTAGTTTCTACTGATCCTTCAGTTACACTAGGGCTGCACATTCGTTTTTGGCTCAGTGTGTGTGTGTGTGTGCACGCGAGCACACACACATGCGTTACAGTATCAGCCGAATGTGAGATCTACAATACTTTTCCACTAGGCCTGAGTGATCTCATGGCTAAAATGACATCGTAGGAGCAGATTTCAAGGTATTGCTTGTTTAGATGGATTCTGTGTGTGTGTGTGTGTGTGTGTGTGTGTGTGTGAGAGAGAGAGAGAGAGACAGAGAAAGAGTGTGTGAGAGGTAAGGAGAGACGGAGAGTGCGTGTGTGGACAACAGTGTTAACTCTTTTATGGCTGAAGAAAGGCGGGAAAACCCTACAGCTTTTCCTATGGTCGTTAGTGTCTTCTTTTTTATAATAAGAACTGGCAATCACTTAGGAATGTGGTAAGGCTTTTAACTGTCAATAATGCTATCCTTTCTTTAACAATGTGATTTTATGTAGACATTAAGACTCAGGCAGATCTAGCTTAAAATCCATGCTTAGCCACTAACTAGCTACATATGCTTGGGCAGCTTGTTCCACCTCTCTAAGCTTCAGTTTCTGCGTCCATTGCACAGGGCACTGACACCTTGCGGGATACTGTGAGCATTAGGAACAGACTGCATCAAGTGTCCTGTAGTGCGTGCTGGGCCTGTAGCAATGCTCAACACAGGGAAGAACCCTTGTTCCTCCTTCCCTTCAGAACTGCTTGCCACCAAAGTAATTACAGCTTCTGAAAAAGAAATTCCTACTTCAGGAGCAGGACACAGCATTTGTAACAGTGCTGGCCAGCATCACATGTGGAGTTCTACTATTCCCCATGTGCCTTGTCACAGCATGTTTCAAAGCTGTTTTTCACAAATTAGAATGTTGTTTAGAAGTCTGGATTAGAAGTATTAGAGTGTAAAAAAAAACCTCACTGAGTTTTTAGTTAGTTAACTGTAGCAGCATCAATGTAGGCTAATTTAGATAGTTTATCTTTTAGGAAAAGAGTTATACAGTGGGCCACTTTGTGTTCCAATTGGCAGAGGGTCTATGGGCAGAGTATCACATACACACACTCAGTACAAGTCATTCATGAGCTCAGAACGCCTAATAGTTTGATTATGTTGTGGTTGAAACCACGTGTAGCCAATTCGATCTCAGCAAGCATAATATGTAGAGATGTACTGTAAATGCGGGACACACTGACAAGATATTAAGAATATAAAGGTATATTCCACTTGATAAAATTTAGAGGAAGACAGAATCTTCCACCCCATCTTAAACACAGATCAATACCCAGTGTCTTTTTCTAGTATATTAAACATGGGGAATCAACCTGTAGCCACTCAATTGAAATAAAGTTCTTGTTATATAATTGTTCCCTATTAATATCCAGTATCTAATATCAACACCCTACTCCCACTTCAGCCTGGACTTTAGGCTCCGAAGAAGCCAACATTGGCAGCATTCTCATGACTTTGACAAAAATTTCTTTAGGCAGGAAGAGCACAACCCTCCATGCACTCAAAGCTACTTCATCCCAGTTCACATGAGCTACCTGAGGATCATAAAACACAGCACAGAATTTTGGGGGCAGTCGTCAATGAATGACATGGTGTGAAAAATGGGCCCCTGCTTATAGGAAGTTAAAGGCCAAACGTTCTAAATGAAAAAACCAGAGAGAGACCAACGAGGTAGCTGTAAGCACTACAGAACCATTATCGGCACCTCTCCATGTCATGCCCAGCCAAATTTAACTGCATACAACTCACTTCCATGGCTTGAAAACAAGAAATTCTGCTTATGAGAAAACTGAGATTGAACCAAAAAAAATTCTCCAGGGAAATGTATGAAATTGAGCCTTTTCTTCATGACTATGATTTTGAAACTATAACCTGCATTAACTCAAATTACTATCAAATGCCTGAAATCAATTGTCAGGAAAGACTCTGAAATGGATTAAAAAAAAAAAAAAAGCTTGGACCTTGTGCTTAGAAATAGGCTGAGAGATAATCTGCAAAACTCAAAACTTTCAAGTATTCATAAGATATTTAAAAAAACATTTAAAACAAATGATTTGACAGCTGCAAATGCAGGATAACACCTAGCTGAATTATGGAAACAGTGTGGATAATTACTTTTTTCAAACGTTGGGGCTCTGTGGACCAAGGTCCTGTCAGAATTTCCCTGCAGCACCGTTACGGTGCAATAATACAAGTCCTGTTGTCACAGCAGCCTCAGTCTCTTTATCATCCACACATCAGTAAGAATGATGAGACACGTCCCATGATTCTAGCAGTCTTTCTTTGAAGGATCCACACGTTAATTACTGCACTAATTATGGTTTTTGAATAACTAAATGAAGTAAGCAGTCTATGGAGGTACAGGCATAAACCTAAGACTGAGAAAATACTAGTTACTGAAATCATCAGTGTAAACTGTCACATCGAGCAGGTTTAGAAGAAGTGGAAGCAGTAGATTTTAAAAGACAAGCATCTTAAATAATTAGGGCTCCGTAAGGCAAAAAGAAATGTTATTTCTTAATGGCAAGTGCATTTAAACTGTTATCTAAAGATCTGAAGGTAAGCCTGCTTAATTCACTGCTTCTTCTTTTGTTATTAGGAAAACATAATTGTTCCAAATAATTAGCACTAGAGTACATCACAAGCTGACAACAAAATTATAGAAATCTTCATATTCAGATCCGTCTAGCTGGCTATTAGGAACAGTTTCTGATCATAACCCATTAGTTGAAGTGCTGTGAGTTCTTGATTGCCACCAAATAACCTCAGATATCTGCCTAAGTTAACAGCCCCTATTTATTCAGAGTTTTCTTGACAGTAAAAACTGCCTAGGATTTTTACAGCTGCCACACAAAGGAACAGTATTCCATGTGTATGCTTGCAAGATTAGGTGATACAATAATTGAAACATGGATTTTAAATACACGTTTAACTCCTAAGTTTCTAAACGAAACTCTGAAAAGGCACTTTTCCATTGTTAATGGTGGTGTCATTCTGTTTCTTAGAAATTGGCCCCATTTCATGTCTTTTGACGTCCATGTTAATTTTTTGGTCTTGCATGGTGCTTCTTCCTTTACACAGTATCACCTTTTCGTTGTCCCTAACACTTAATAATTGCTAGATATGACATTTCACACTTTTTATTATCGATAAAACATTCCTCCTTATGAATAATGTCAGGTGTACACTTTGGCTTCCCGCGAACCCATTTTAAACTTGCTAACTAGCATTCTGTGAGGCTAAGAAACAAAGGAGTACAAGGTAGTTTTAAAGACAGTCAAACCAATTACCTGCTTGCCAGAAATCGCTGTATTCGCCTCCCGTGAAGAAAACCTCAGACGCTATGGGGAAGTTTCTGCTTTGCTGGTTCCCCATCCAGCTCCTGGAAGCAGCTTATTGACAATGGAACATGTGGCCAATGAATACGGGTTTGAATCATCTAATAATTTTGTAATCGGTAATGTCATTTGAAGTTACTCTGGAAATTCTTCTGTGCTAACAGCTTAGCTGATAAACCCACAAAGCTTTATGTTTTATCCCATGAGGGATAACTTTGATTACTCTGGTAATTAATGATGTTGGAGAGTAATATGGATTTTCTGTTAAGATTTGAGTTTGAAGTTAATTAGTCTTCACGTTATGATTTGCTGATTAATTATGGATATTTAGTTATAAAGAGAGATGTTAATTATTAATCTCAAAAAAAATCATCTAGTGTAATTAACTAAAACTTTGACATCAGTTAAAATTCCCAATGAGTATAACTTCTAAGATTATCAATTACCAGGGAAGAGCAAGGAGCACGTGCCCCCCTGAGAAGGGACACATCCTCTGTTCATACAGAACACAGTTGAGTCAAACTGCCATGCAAAGGGCCTGCCGAGTTTCTGTACAGAAATGGAGCTGTGTCAAGGCACAGATCTCAGTCTTTCATGGCAAATGCTCAGTGTGAAAAATCTCATCTCAGAACCATGTGCTACAAAAGAAATTCCAGCACGAGCATTACCTTGGTGTACTGTAAAATAGTGTCTTAACCTTTGAGCTGTAATGTTCCCTTGAGATGGACGGGCTTCATTAGCTCTGTGAAACTCTGAAATCAACTTCAGTGTTGCTACAGATATCTTTATTTTCGGCGGCAGCAGCTTTTGGTGCCATCGAGACAATACTGCAGCACAGCACTAATTAGTGTTCTAATTCACGGAACTGGAAATCACCTTTGCGGTTACAAAGTTTTTTTCTTCATCTTTCCCCTAGTCTGTCAGCAACACAATCTTCACTACCAAAAGGGGAGGGGTGTGTGATTAAGAAAAGGGTTAAACCAAAAAGCATCATCGGCACATCACTGTCCTGGAATTTCCCCTGCAACACAGACTCCGAACAGGGATCTGTTTACATTATCTCTAGATCATCTTGACAATATTTATTCTCTATTTACCTAAATGAGGCAATATGATGATATTTATTGCTCAGAATGGCTAAATATAGACTTTTCTTGAGCACTCAGTACCATAGTGGGAGGCTTTGCTCTAATCTACATCTTTAAACTGACAAGCTGGAGAATTCCTAATGAATGCCTCTTTTCATCTGGATGTCTGTGTGTATTTGACAGTATAAATATTTAGCAATATCGGAGTCAGCTTGTGATTTTACCCAGATGGACTGATTGATGCCTCAGCTCGACGCTGCCAAAGACAATCCGCGTAGTTCTAGAAGCAATTTCCCTCTTCCTTCCTAAGAAGCAATTAGGTGGCCAAAGGCAGCAACCCCAAAAGAGTGGAAATACTTCTGGTATCAGTTGACAACTCTGAGGGATAAATAAAATATGGTACTTAAATTATTACCACTTTGCTTTCATGAATCACGGGATTAAAGCTTTCACTTCTAAAGTACATATAAATTGCAGGGTTTCTTATGTCTGTAATTTGCAAGAATCTAAGTTAAAATACCAGCTAATCAGTCAACTCACATTCACCTTGGAAAAAGTACCACCCTTTCTTGTCATTTTTGTAAATTGCATGCCTAAGTATCAATGTTATTCTGAGAAGAAAATTCGCTTGTTGTCAATAACACATATTGCAGTCTAGTTAAAACAACATTTGTTAAGATTTAATCGCAAATGTAATCCTCCTTTAAAGTTTAGACAGAATGCTCAGAGAAATTCAAGGGACAGATAATAAATCATTTTCCTCATCTTGGGTGTGAACAAGGTAGGTCTGATTCTTTCAGGTATGTTGTTTTCACAACAAATGGTATGAATTCTCTCCTGTGAGACAGACAATGAGGGCACCATGCCCAGTCAGGGACTGGTAGGTCACAGTTCCCTCTATCCCTAAATCATACATTTTTTTTTTCCTGTGAACATTGTTTTATTTTTGTAAATCACAGTGAAAATTAAATCAAAGAATTATACTATTTTGCTCATCACTACTGCAATACATCTGCAAAGGTTGAAAAGCTCTTGCTAAAACTTAGAATGGGTTTTCAGAACTCTCAGTATCACTTTTGCATAAATATCCTCTGTTAAGCCTCAGCTTTACCCAGTGTAAGATCCCTATAATGATTACATCAGGTACTTTTATGCATTCAACTGCTCTGGGAGAAAAAAAAGACATGTTATTTTTGGCACCAGCAGAATTCATGAATTTCTGCAATGTTGCCGCTTTCCCCACCTCTCACCCATTCCTGCCACCTCGGGTTTCTTTGTTTTCTATTAACTCATCCCAATCTTTGTATAACCTATGCAATAACCCAGGAGAAAGGGCAAGCAAGACATTATTCTTCTTGACACTAATACCTATAGATCCTATTCTACTGTGATACCTCTCCCTATCACAAGATATCCCAGCTAACAGAATCCTCAGAAGTCAAGAACTGGCATTTGCAATGTATTCCAGAGGCGAGGCGGACGCAATGCCCATTGGTAATCAGATACACATGAGATTTCACTGGGATGAGCTGTCTAGCTATAATCTACAGGAGCTATAGCTGCAGGACATATCAGTCACTGTTGTTTCCTGCGCATGGCAGTTTCTCACCTTTAAAAACATTATTCCACGCCTGCTGGCTGACAGATAAAAATACACATTTCTAGTGTTCTGTTTATTGGATGTGATTAGTAATATATTGGTTATTGACCAGATATAGAGAACAAGGCCCTGAGGTCCATTCTATTGGTATCTACCTATTCCATCTGCCATACTGAACGTCAATCATCATCACTAAACTGTCATTTGCTTTATTTCCTGACATGAGAGGTAGAAGTATCATAATAAAATGGTGGAATGATGGGAGAAGGCCTGATGTCATTTCTGGACTCTAACAGGTATCCCACTTTCTCATAATTGTTAAAAGCAGCTCTGTGTTCAAAGATGAACCCTGTGTTTGGTGAAAGGGTAATGAAAGCAGGGTAACAGAGACAAACTTTTGAATGGCCAGCACAGTGTGTCTGCCAAATCTGTCATTGGAATGGGAAGATGCAAAACACATGCACACTCATCAGCCAAAACGGTGTGCTCACTGCTGAATTTCATGGCATTCAGCTATAAATTACACAAGAGCTGCCACAACTAATTTTTTCAGTGCTGTATTAGATGACAAATGAAATGTCCAAGCAGCTATAAGTGAAAAGCTTCCATCTTTCTTCCACGAGTGAATATTATGTACTTACTTTAATGATGTATAATAGCCTGCAACTACACTTAACCTGTGCATTAAATGGCAGCACAAACTGTTTACCTAGAGTTATGAAGAAGAAAACAGCAAATCAAGCAAAGAATCTAAAGTGTATACATTAACCTCCTACATGTCAACTTAATTTTCCCCCAGAGATGATATATGACTGGAACTCTAAATTGTTTTCCCTTCTACACAAGAGCATTATGTGCCAAGTATCTAAGCACCAAAGTATGTGTGATAAATGATGACAAAATGTACCTAATTAATAAATCTGAAAATATTTAGAACTAAACAATGTTTTGGTTTTGTTAATGACCTTGTACCCACAAAAAATAATCACTACCTCCCACCAATGAAGCCTAATTTTAAAAAGTAAAACCCAACACAGAGAAAAGAGAAATGAAATTATTTTACTATAGATCAAAGACCAAGAAAGACATTAAATATACTCTTGGAATAGATACTTACCAAATGCATTGAGAATATGCTTAACCATCAGTCAACTTCTGATCAGATCTACACGTGTTTTCACAGTGTACAGAGTAGAATTACAGAGCGCCGACATGTGTGTGTAACACAGCTTGGTTTCATGATGCACAAGGCCATTTAAAATAGTTTCAAGAAAGTAAAGATAAACTCTGATGATCAGGATTATGGAAAATATGACTTGACTAGTCATTCTAGTTCTTGCCATCTTATCAAATTAGATAAGTACAAAGAAAATATAAAATAATACATTTTCACTATAAATATTAATCATAAAGTTTAATGTGATTTTTTTCAGAGGGTCAGGGAAAGGAGAAGGGAAGAGGACACAATTTCTTATCACTCTGTTTCTTTTAAAGATGATATATCCCACGGGAAGCCATTGACAGAAAAACTGAAGACAGGAAATTCTCTCCTTCTGAAGCAAGTTTTGGAGAATCTGATTAGGTCTCCCACTGCAATGCTAGGTATTCCATTTTTGCCAAAGGGCCAGCGATGATGATTAACGTCATTTGTCTGAATCATTACTCTGCACCTCGGTTCAGCAAACACTATGAAGATGGCATGGTAATAAATGACCGCAGGATTCTTCTCTGCTTTGGCCTCTTTTTATCTGCCACCTCTCTACCGCCAGCTCCATCTTTCTGAACCTCTCTGAATCCCCAAAAGGGACCGGGTGTCTATTTGTTTTCCACTAGGTTACCACTCTGTCTATTGTTGTTTGTACTAAAGGGTACACATTCAATTCATTCTTGTGACATAAAAGCACTGATACAGTAAATTTTTTGCCCAGGAGAAAACAAAAACCAAGTTGCTGAATATAGAACAAGATTTGAAGCACTAGCATATATGTGGAGAAGCTTTCCGAGCATCTTAGTTATCTAATACTATCTTCCCCCATTCTGAGCATCTTAGTTATCTAATACTATCTTCCCCCATTCTGAGCAGTCTTAGTTATCTAATACTATCTTCCCCCCTAATTCTGAGCAGTCTTAGTTATCTAATACTATCTTCCCCCCTAATTCTGAGCAGTCTTAGCCCATTCTGAGCATCTTAGTTATCTAATACTATCTTCCCCCATTCTGAGCATCTTAGTTATCTAATACTATCTTCCCCCATTCTGAGCATCTTAGTTATCTAATACTATCTTCCCCATTCTGAGCATCTTAGTTATCTAATACTATCTTCCCCATTCTGAGCAGTCTTAGTTATCTAATACTATCTTCCCCCCTAATTCTGAGCAGTCTTAGTTATCTAATACTATCTTCCCCCCTAATTCTGAGCAGTCTTACTTATCTATTACTATCCTCCCCCCATGTCTCATCCTGGCGAGGACACCCAGTATGCTAAACATGTATGAAGCTTTCCAGTTAGGGGCAGGGGGAAAACTCTGATCGTGCAGCCAGTCCAAACCACAGGCTGGGGCACTGTACATCTACCTTAGAGCCAAGAGAACAGAGAAGAGGTTGGTGGGCTACAAAGTTAATATGTCAGGAGATTTCAACTATGAACACAACAAAAGCATAATAATATCAAAAGGTCTGTGGAGAGTCAAAGTGGACAGCCGCCGGCAGTGCACAGTCAACACGGAAAAGCAGGGAACTCGGGATGAAGGAGCTGAGGGCAGCCAGCAGGTGAAATTCCCTGAGTGTCAAGTTTGACACTATTTATCCCTTAATTCTGGGAAGCGAGTGTGTTATCTAAACAAGTCAACACATCAGAACAGCCCCCAGATCGCAGTCTGATTGTGCATCAAGTGACACATTCTGTGTGACACGGAAAAGACTGTTTGACAGACAGCCTTAGTGTGGCAGGGGAACGAGAAGAAAACCAACCCCTCGGTGTGGGGGGCATTCTTGGGTCCAGACATTTAAAGTGTGATTCCGCTGGTCTCTACTTCTATTCTGGCTTCCATTTACGATAGAAAGTTTCATGCCCTAAACTATGTAAACACTCCATGTTTTGGGGAATTTAAATTATGTAAATATCTTAGAGCTCGCTTAGCAGTAACTTTTCTTTGCCAAGGGTAACATGTTTTCCTGGATCAGCTGCTAAAAATTGCCAAGTGCTGTAAACCCTAAAGAGTATTGCCAAGTACCTTGCTCACTCTGGGTCCAAGTCTCAAAAAACACTAATACAAAATGAATCTGAAATCCTGTAATTGCCCACAACTCCTGGAACATTACCTTGTGTATAACTTTGGTTATTATGAAAATGCTCCATATTCCTGCCAGAAGTTAAGAAGTTACCACTTGAAAATCACTGGCTCATCTAGCCTGTGCTAAGATGGATTTTTAATGAAAGTTTAATGAATGATAAATACTCGTTTCTTGATAAATGTTTAATTATGCCAATAATTACCAACTGCTGAAAACTACTGTTGTGTTAATAATGGCATTTAGTACACAAGCAGTTTCATGAGTCATGGTGCTGTTAAAGATCAGAACTCCATCTGTCTAATGCAGACTAGCAAAACAAAAGTCTAATTAATATTTTGATCAATTTTCCCCACGTTCTAAAGACTATCAATGTCCTTTATTAAACAAAATGACCCATTTTCTCTTTCACGGGGAAAAGGTAAGGAAAACTATTCAGAACCAGTATAGGATTAGTTCATGCAAAAAATCAGTTAAAACAAAAGAACAGAAAATGGATATTATTGAAATCCAGTGATTATAGTACCTCATTGCATTATCACTTTAATGATTGTTTTCCTATTACCTGAAGCTATTTTAAATATGATGACCATTATATTACTGAATAGCACAGGAAGCTGAACTCCCCTTATTAATCAGCTCTCTTGGCCCTTTACAGGTGATTATGAGGTCTGCAATCTGTGTTGTTATTACATGAGTGTGAGGTCTTGCAGGTGAGTGAACTGCTGCTATGTGTATGGGGGCATGTCACCTTTCAGGTCTGCAAACACCCCTGGCTCAAGAGGGTTATAAACTGACCTTGAATAAATAGGATTTATTAATGACTGGGGAGTCACTGTGCTTTAGTGGGACTCGGCATAGAAAGCCCTGCTTTTCCAGCACGCAGTCACTCCAGTGGGTGAGTTGTCACGTTTGGGAACACAACACGGGGTAGAGAATGGAGAGGGTGGTAAATCCCTTAGACAGCAGCAGGGCTTGGGCCTCCTAGGCAGGGCTCTTCCTGCCCCACTGTCTTCTCGGAAGGCCTTCCCTACTCTGTTAAAATGAGAGTGGGTCTCAGAAGCACGCCCAGCACTCATCCTGCCACTCCTAAATGCCTTCTGGGGCCATTACTTCCAGGTGAGCCCTGAGGGCAAAGACTGCTCTTCCTTGTACTTATGTGGCCTCTAGTATGTCTCCTGGCCAACAGCACACAATCGAAGGTAAGTTTGCTGTACTGAATATACTTCTAAAACCTTTCTTTTTCAATACCTTATCAGCCTGCAGAAATTCAAGAAATGTGGCATGTATAATAACTCCCAGGCTAACAATTCATTTCTCCAACAATTCACATTTTAAAAGCAAACCAAATTCTGCAGATAATTCTTAATTATATTTCAGACAGAATCTGTGAAGGCCATAATTTAATCCACAATGTGATTTATGGAGATATAATCTCAATCCTTTAGATAATAATGTATAATAATAATGTATAATACCTTTCAACTGATAGAAGTGAAATCTAATGTATAGCTCTGATTGTTGCTGGGAGCTATTAAATCCAGTGAAATTCATGGATAAAATTTTTACATTTCCAATGTGAAAATTCACAATTCAGGCAGATGAATAAACTTGGCATGATCATGTTTTTCTTTTCATACTCTATGACCACCCAGCCCCAAAGATCATGTGACCTTTGAAATGAACTTTTCTCCCAGGAAAACTTGTTTTATATAACTCTTAATTGGACATACATATATTTAGAAGGGCTCTTCAATATTTTCTTGTTGCCATTCGCACACACTTACATGAAAACTCTTCCCTATATTTTTAATGTAATGCTCATGATTGGACATAACACACGTTCTTCATAACGTTTCTGAAGCGAAGCAGCCTTTGTTGCAAGAATTCATCCTTAATTTTTCTGTTTTCTTATGGACTTTGAAGCTATTTCTTGTCACCACAATTGCAGCTGTATGACATTCTAAGATATCTGTTCACTGTACTCATGCATGCTGACAATGGTTTGCACAAAAAATGCAGTAAACCACAGAAACCAGCAATAACTCACATGCTGCAACAAGCACCTGCACGAGCTGAAGAAATGAAGCACTTCCTGCTCCTGCACACGCACACACGCACATATGCACACACACACGCACATGCACATACACGCGCCCGCGTGCACGCGCGTACGCACACACACTCTGCCCTGAATGAAGGTGGTGAGCGTGCTCCCCGATCCCATGCCTGGGGTAACATGGAATCTGTGCAGTGAGAATGAACACTCAGCCTGCCCTGACAAACAGCTACCAGCTACTAGCACTTCTTTAGTGGAGAGAGAAGAGATCCAGGAGTATAAGAGGAGTCTTGATAACTCCTGCTCTCTGGAACAAAACTGAACATGCCACTGCTTCTGGGTTAACGTAAAAAGAGGTTAACCAGGCCATATAAAACATTCACAATAAATAGTGCCTGAGCTGTAATAACATAACACATTGTTTTCAGAACTCCTGTCTTTTGAAGGGCAATAGTGCTATGGAAGCAGCTTCTGAACTCTGCCTTATTCGCTTGCATGTATTTGTACATGCGTGTATATGAACAAACAAGGAAACACGGAAAGCAGGAAACTTTGGCAATGAATTTTCGAGTCAGACAAAAAGAAACCCTGTATCATGTGCATTTGGATAAAAGGGCCAGTCTTTATTCTGATATCTGAGATGTTAGCTGTGCTAATTTTATTAGTGACTACAACAAAGGCACCTGAACATACAGCAGCAGGATATTCTGTTGGCAGAATATCCCGATACAGATTTCTAGCTGTTTTAACAAAATAAACTGATCTAAAAGTGAAGTCTAACGTAAGAGATGGGTGCATCATGTATAAATCGTCCATGTTTGCAGATGCAGAGTCCTCCTTCTTGCCTCCTTTGGGAGACAGACACAAATGCAAATGTAAATGTACATTCACAAATGTAAAGACGGGGTGGGACAGCTTGAACAACGTGTGTCTATATGATACAGGAGCATACACCTTCGAAGGCACAGAGGCTTGTATTCTCTTGGGTTCTCGCATTGTTCCCGTAGGAGTACTCGCCTCTCAAGGGCAGGCCCACATCCTACCCTTCTATCTCAGCACCTAGCGGAGTTCCCACACATTGAAGTTCAGTGTTTCTAAAAGTTGGTCTGAGGCCCAATGGCATCAGAGTCACTTAGAAGTATTTGTTTAAAGTATATTTTAAGTCTGTTAGGAGCTGAAATGTGTTGAAGTCCTAACACCCAGTACCTCCGAATTTAACTGTCTTTGAAGACAGGGCATTTAAAGAGGTCACTAAGGTAAAATGAGGTGATTCAGAGTGGGCCCTAATCGAATGTGACCAGGGTCCTTCCAGCTGGAGATCCACATAGAGACACAAGAGGGAAGGCCATGTGAAAACACAGGGCAGACGGTCATCCACCAGCCAAGGAGAGAGGCCTCAGAAGAAGCCAGTCCTGCCCAACACCTTGGTCTCAAACTGGTAGCCTCCAAAACGATGAGAAAATAGATATCTGCTGTTTAAGCTGCCCAGCCCATGGTGCTTTGTTATGGTAGCTCCCGCAAACTGATACAGGGCCCTGCCCTAACAATTCCCAGAGTAAGGCCTAGAAATATGTAGTTTAATGAGTGTTCATGGTTTATAAAGAAAACACAGCTTTTTGAATGAGTAAATACTCAAAATTGGAAAATTCCAGGACTGCTGTGGCCCAGCAGATGCCAGGACAGACAGAACTGCTCATCACATCTCTGCTACCACTGCCTTGTGCTCACGTTACCATTGCCACGGGGATGCAGCAGTGTGTTCTGTTACAGGTTCTACAGGAAGGAGGTGTGGAAAGTACAGGCTCATTCTGACCACCTCTCGTGGACAGTAGCTACAGCTGACCATCTCTTTCTTCTGGAAGCTCACTGTTTCCTTCACTTCTTTTATACTGCTCCCTCTCATTTCCTTCTGTCTCACTGACCACTCCTTCTTGTCCTCCTGTGCTGCCACCAGCCTCTGTCTGACCTTGAACTTTGAACCCTCTCGTCTCTCCTCACACTCCCTCCTAAGATGACCTCCTCCTAAATCTGCCGTTTGCCCCAAACCAGAGAATTAGAGATCAGATTGCAACAGCACTTGCACATAGCTCAAGATGGAAACCTAGTGGTCCTTCCTCATTGACCAACCCTCCCTACCCTCCGCATCCAACCCCCTAACAAGTTCCACCACCTCTATCTCCAAAACTATCCTGCATCCTACTCTTTGCACTATCTCCGTGGCTATACCCTTAGCCTAGACCGCCTGTATCTCCGTCATCCTGATCGCAGCCAGCGTCTCCTAACTAGTCTCCTAATTCTACCTTCGGTCCTCCCAAACCATCCTCCATAAAGGAGAAAAGGGTAAATTCTTAAAATTAAAATATGCTCTTGGAATCCCAGGGATGAAAACCCACAGCTCTTCCCATTGCCTAGGCACCACCCTATTCCTTGC
The DNA here is from genome assembly GCF_001698545.2 of Rhinopithecus bieti. NCBI lineage: Eukaryota > Metazoa > Chordata > Mammalia > Primates > Cercopithecidae > Rhinopithecus > Rhinopithecus bieti. The sequence goes on along the minus strand of NW_016841755.1, from coordinate 1,117,136 downwards.
CTCCTTTTGGCCACGCCGGTTGGCTCATTTACTGCCTTGAATATGCTGCACGGCTTTCTCTGCAAAGGTCTCTGTGCTCAGTTGCTTTTGTCTGAAATGCTTTCAAGCTCTCATCTCCGTGAACAGCTTGTTCCTTGTCTTCCTCAGACAGCGCTTCCAGAATGAAGGTACAATACAACCCCCAGTTCCTGCAGGAGTGTCTGTGACTCTCCATTGCAGGTCACATACTGCTTTCTTTGACTCATGGCCTGGTCGTAACTTGCAGTTATCTTACACCTATTCATATGTAGAATGCAAGCTCCGTGAGGGCAGGATGACAGTGTTTACGGATGTAGTCCTGTACTTCACACAGGGACTGACACCCAGCTGATGTTTCACAAATGTCTACTGAGTTAATGGATGAACCACTGTAGCTCAACTTGATCAGGGCTGAGAGCACGAGGTTCTGAAGAAGCAGCCATCGACTTCGGCAAGGAAATCCTATCATCAGGTAAAATCTATGCTCAAAGTATTTACTGAGGTGTGCATGTGGCCAATCGCATACCATTAACAAACACGGCAGTTATTTGGAAACAACAGCAGCAGAATCAACATGACTACCTCTTGAACTGCGTTTCCAAATGGTTTGTAAGAGTTGCTGGTCACTGAAAATATCTTAGACCAATGGGTTACTGAATCAAGTTGTACTAGTTTGAAAGAGTTCCACATTTATGTAATTGTTTATTCCTGTTTCATATAGCAAATTTTATTGAAATTATGGATGCAATTAATAACGATGTCTTCTGATATGGTATTACTAAAGGATTCTACCCTACCAATGCAAAATTTTCACTTGATATTCTTTAGGGGATGAGATGTGTGCAAATAATAAGAAATTCAAAAATCTGGATTATTATACATGACTCAGAAGATTTTGTTATAAAGGAATTCTGTGGGATTATGCCAGTTGATGCTAAGTTTTCAATATTTTATTATCTTTGTCTATGAGTACTAATAATGTTTTTCATTCTAATATTAGGATACACTCAATGTGGAGATTAGCAAGATTAAGGAGATTTTAGGTAAACATTTTTGGGCATCTGTCGTACATTACATTAAAAAGTGCCTTCGTTGTCATCTCTTGACTTAACAGAATATTGTTGCATTTTCTGTTTGGGCAAGACAGAAGTGCTCATCTTCCCCTCACGGCCCATCTGGTTTTTGCCCAAGCTGCTTGCAAGACAACACTCTAAAGTGAGAGACACTTTCTGCGTAGTGGATGTTGACACAATTAACGCCGTGTTATTTATAACAAACTGAAAACCTTACGGATCTCACCAGCCATATAGGATAATCACTCTTCACTGAACACAACTAAACAAAGAAGTATTTGAAGAACATCCAGGTTTTGCTAAGATCTCATTTAGGAGGCCAAAGGGGGACAGGCACACTTGGCAGTGTAATGACTAGTTACTACACTCAAAGGGTGAAAAAGTTGAAGAAACATCACGGAGTCTATATCATCGTACTATCCTGAGTAAGTGCCGCAAGTGGCATTAGGAGAAGCCAGTTTTAAAAGCAGTTCTTTGTTCCCCCATACCAAACACACTCTTCAAAGGAATTGCTTTAATAACCCACAAGCAAAACCCTTTCATATGATGCCTTTTGGGGAGAGGTGGTGGGGAAAATGTGGGAAGGGAAGGGAAACTAGTGGTGAAGAGTGTGAAGTGAAATGTTGTATACATTGCACAGATCTGCTCCTCCAAAATCAACATGGAGCACACCACGTGAGCTGCCACATTTATAACCCTATGCTGATATTCAAATTTTCTGTCTTAAGCTAAAGAAAGATTGAATACCCTGCTGTTGTGTGGCCAAGATTGAAGAGGTGTCTCACTGACATTGTTCAAAGTTTATGAAAATATATGAATGCTCAAATGTCATTGGCTTTGCGCCTCCAACAGACTGTGGTTTTATGAGAAATCAGTCTTTTAATCAAAATGATTGAATACCTTAAGGTCGAATCCAAAGATATCAGTTAATATCTAGAAACGTGCTATTTCTGCAAATTTTGCCAAGCTGTACATATTGTGGTGCATTTTAAAGTGTTAATTTGTGCATTCCATATTGAAAATTGATCTTGAGTTTTAGCTTTTGTCAAGCAAAACATATGGTTACAAGCTCTATGCATTTTACGTGACGGCTGTTGAAGCTGTCACATGTGCAAACTTGATAACCGATGTGACACATACGCAAATAATTTGCTTGTTTAGTAACAATTCAAAGATTCATTATTCATGCAAACACACATTTTTTTAAATGATCAGATGGAAATAGTCTTCATTTTGTACAACCTAGTCTGGTTGGTGTGCAAACTCAGATAAAATAAAGCTGGGAACTAAGTGGTATTAAACAAATCCAAGAATATGGGTATTTTCAGATAATTATTGAACCAGATGGTGTTTTTTGTTAATTCTGCCATCAGTCTGAGAACTTGATGTCTTACATCTGCACTTGGTAAAATAAATTTTACCACTGACATTATTTCAGTTTTCTTAAAATACTTCAATCAGTTTTAAACCAAGATTTGCAAACATCTGCCACAGTGCATGCCTATGAGATGAAATTATTCAAGATAATTCCTTTAAAAATATACACCATTACACAGAGCTTTAAATTGATCACGCTTTAAACTAAATTTTCAGAATTACTAGTTGAAATGTTTAATAAAAAGGAAAATAGGAGTAAGATAGCACATTTGAAAATGAACACGGTTAATAGGTCACAAAAAGTGTTGTCTCACTTAGAGAGCCTATCTTGGAATTTCACACTACATTATTTCCCTGTTATAACAGAAAGAAAAATTCAATACATTTTTTTCCTGTATTCTTTAGGTAAATTTTCTGTGTGGTGTAATTAAAGGATAGGAATACATAATGAATTAATAAACAGACACAGATGATAAAGGAACAGTATCTGCAAGTAAGTTAATCAGTCCTAACAGAATTCTGCCCTCTTAACAAATGAACAGGTTTCAGACAGACAACTGAACCCAGCACACCAGTTTTAGGCTCTTTTTCAGAACCCAAACAGGAGTTCTTAAAACATAACTGAAATCCTCCAAACAGCCTATCTTCTTTGGCTTTTCTCATGAAAGCCTACAGACAAAATCTTGTTTTCAAACTTAATCATGAACTCACATTATACATTTTGAAGATAAACTTGAGACTCCCACAAGCTCTCCTTTTCCCTTCTTGTTTTCTTCCTCAAACCCAGGCCTCTAAATCAAAACTTGCCCCATAACTTAGCACAGAGCGTTCTGAAAAGAGGGAGCTCAATATTTGTTGCAGATTGACCAAAACCAACACACCACAAACTAGTAAAGTTACAATGGTCAATAACTTTGAACAATTTCCAAGTTCAACTGCAACAGTAGTACATGAAATAAGCTAAATATAGTAATCTAAGGAAGAGTTTCCCACTTTAAAGTAGGTTCTATTGAATGTGGGGAATGACTAGAGTACTCTATACCACCAATACTTGCATTCACATAGGTGCTCAGATAGCTGGAGTAGCTGAACATTCACAACCATAATTAGAGAAAGCCAATGATAATTAGAGAAAGCCGACTTCTGGCCACTGTGGGATGAAGGAGTGGGTGGTCACAATGAAGTGGACAGCTGTCAGCAGTTAAATCAGAGGGTAGCTTTGATTAGTTAGCCCCCAAGAATTTGGCTGATTCAGTCTCTGATTTACTTAGACAGGTAGTTATTAAACTTTGCTACCATTAATTACTAATTAACTTATATGATACATTATTATATTACATGTAATATACATACTATTAATTATAATTAGGATATATTACTAATATCAGTTTATAATAATGTCTGTTAATTACAATTAATGGTAGCATATGAATAGTTAATTCAAGGTTTTTTATTAATATATGACATATGCTAAGTGGTAATTTTATTTCAAGTTCTAGGGTACATGTGCAGGATGTGCAGGTTGTTACACAGGTAACACGGTGGTTTGCTGCACTTATACCAGCCCATCACCTAAGTATTAAGCCCAGTATGCAGTAGCTATTTATCCTGATGCTCTCCCTACCCCCCTACTTCAGGCCCCAGTGTGTCTTGCTCTCCTTCCTGTGTCCATGTGTTCTCATTGTTCAGCTCTCACTTATAAGTGAGAACATGTGATGTTTGGTTTTCTGTTCCTGTGAGAGTTTGCTGAGGAAAAGGCTTCCAGCTCCATCCAAGTCCCTGCAAAGGACATGATCTCATTTGTTTCGTAGTTGCATAGTATTCCATGGTGTAAATGCATCACATTTTTTTAATCCAGTCTATCATTGATGAGCATTTGGGTCAACTCCGTGTCTTTGCTATTATTAATAGTGCTGCAATGAACATACATATGCAGGTATCTTTATAACAGAGCAATTTATATTCTTTTGGGTATATATTTAGTAATGGGATTGCTGGATCAAATGGTATTTCTGGTTCTAGGTCTCTGAAGAATCACCACACTGTCTTCCATAGTGGCTGAACTAATTTACATTCCCACCAATAGTGTAAAAGTGTTCCTATCGCTCTACAGCCTCATCTGGCATCTGTTGTTTCTTGACTGTCCAATAATCGCCATTAATTGACATTTGATAATCGCCATTCTCACTGGTATGAGATGGCTAAAATCACCACATGCTAAGTGGTCATTTTTACGTGCATTATTTCACTCATATACTCTTAGGTGGAACATTCTAATATTATTAGTAAATTGAAGTGCAGAGAGGGGAGGCTATTGCCTTAGGCCACGTAAAATGGGCAATGATATCCAGAATTTAAACCCAGCTCTGAGGAGTGCTCCAAGCCATCATGTGATACAGCTGACTCACAGGGGAATGACACTTAGAGTGGCTTTGTGGCCGCAACCCCTTGATATTTGGGCTGCTTTCAGTAAATAGCACTGTGAAAAGATTTCTCTCACTTTCTTTCTCTTGCTCTCACTAAAAGATAAGAAAAAATTTAAGGCACCTGCTTCACGTCATCAAGCTAATGTCCAAAGACTAGGAACCAGTGGGCACCATCACCTGCAGCAGGTGCGTGCCACACCAAGTGTTTATGTGTTTTTTATTGCGACTTTGATAGACAAAAGGGTATGTAACTTTTTCCTTTTGTTAATTTGCTAAATTACTAGTTATAATAAATACCTTTCCAGATATTTGTTTATAAAATTTTATGATTGATTTGCCATCTTTTCTAAGTTTTCATTGAGTTTGTAGTGTTTTTCCCATTGATTTAATGATAATGAGCTCTTTATATAAAAAGATATAAAATTTTAATGTGTTGTTTGATGACAAAATACTTCCAGTATTCTAGTTGCCTTTTTATTCTGGGAACTTCTGACATACAGAATGTAGCTTATATAGTTACATCTATTAATCAGTTATTTTGTTATTTCTTGTATTCAAATTCTGAGAAAGTTCTCTCATCAGAATTTGGTTTAATTCGATTTCTGTAGAGACTTTCATAATTAAAAAAATGTAACTCTTTAGTGCATCAACTTTTATCTTTGTGAACTATATCCAATAGGGTTCTAAATAGACTCTGTCAAACTGCTATCCTAGTAAGTCTCACAAACTTTATTAAATATTAAATAATATTTCCCTTTTACATCGACTTGTGAGTCCTCTTAAACAATGTATAATGGGCCAGGCATGATGGCTCATGCCTGTAATCCCAGCATTTTGGGAGGCGGAAGCAGGAGGACACCTTGATGTCAGGAGTTCCAGACCAGCCTGGCTAACATAGTGAGACACTGTCTCTAAAAAAAATAAAAAAAATTAGCCAGGTGCAGTGGTGATTGCCTGCAGTATCAGCTACTCAGGAGGCTGAGGAGGGAGGATCACTTGAGCCCAAGGAATTTGAGGCTGTAATGAGCCATGATTGTACCACTCCACTCCAGCCTGGGTGACAGAGCAGGACCCTGTCTTTATTATTTTTTAAAAGAATGTATAATGTATTACATAAAACACGCAAATATAAATATATATCTATTAATAGATTACATATAATGGGCTCTACCTGAGGTCAATCTATTTGATGTGTTGCTTTTTTGTACCTTTTTAGAGCTTTGAAATCAGATGTATTTAGCTTTGAATCTTGGTTCTGTCATTTAATAGAACTTAGGCAAGACTCAGTTTTCTCATCTTAAAAGGGGAGGATGGTATCTACTTCCTATGGCTAGTGTGAAAACGAAATGAGGTGAAATACAGAAAGCCTCCGGGCTCAGTGTCTGGTCTGCAGCACAGTGAGCAATCAGTAATGACACACAGACTGCTGTCCTCCAGCCACGGCCCACTGTCTCATTACTGTAAATTTGTTTTCATATCTTCTAACTTCAGTTCCTCTGTTCAGGTTTTACTACGATTACATCCACAAATTAGATTAGGAAGGATGTCTGCCTTCGCATTCTAAAATGCTGAACACTTTAATTCATTGTCCACATTCCAGAACTTATTTCTTCTTTTTTTTTTTCTTTTTTCTTTCTTTCTTTATTTTTATTATACTTCAAGTTCTAGGGTACATGTGCATAACGTGCAGGTTTGTTTATGTATACTTGTGCCATGTTGGTGTGCTGCACCCATCAACTCGTCAGCACCCATCAATTCATCATTTATATCATGTATAACTCCCCAATGCAATCCCTCCCCCCTCCCCCCTCCCCATGATAGGCCC
>NW_016841755.1:1088176-1107677 GCF_001698545.2 Rhinopithecus bieti | reverse complement strand
AGAGAAACAAGAAATGGGGAAAGGATTCCCTATTTAATAAATGGTGCTGGGAAAATTGGCTAGCCGTAAGTAGAAAGCTGAAACAGAACTTATTTTTTCAAATACAGGAATGAATTTTTAAAAACGGGTATGGACAAAGTTATTATTTATCTTTGTTAGACCGTGAACGGGATTTTCCCACTAGTATTTTTCTAATTGGTTATAGCTATAATATAGCAAGTCCCTTCATTTTTGTATATTAGTCTTATATTCAGCCATTTTACTGAGCTATTAATTTAATAGTTTTAAATTCTCACAGAATCTTCTAGGCATAGAACAAATTATGAGTAGATAACTTTCATTCTTCCAATAGGAGAAAAATAATATTGGTGATCACAGATAATCTTGTTCTTGATTCCAGGAAAAAGTTTCATATTGTAGTACCCTTATGTGCAGGGAATACCTTCCATGAGTCCACATGAATGCCTGATATCACAGAGAGAACCAAATCCTATCATCTATCTATCTATCTATCTATCTATCTATCTATCTATCTATCTATCTATCCATCCACCCACCCACACATATATACACATACACACTATGCTTTTTCCTACATACACATACCTATCATAAAGTTTAATTTATAAATTAGGCACATGAGGAGGTTAGCAATAATAAAATAGAACAATTATAACTATATGCCAGCATCACTACTCTTGCACTTTGGGGCTATTATGAAGAAAAATAAGTTTTACTTGAACACAAGCACTGTGACACTGTAACAGTCAATCTGATGACCAGGATGGATACTAGGTGATATGGTTTGGCTGTGTGTCCCCACCCAAATTTCAAGTCAAACTTCAATTCCCAATGTTGGGGGAGGGACCTGGTGGGAGGTGACTGGATCGTGGGGGCAGATTTCCCCTTGCTGTTCTTGTGATGAGTAAGTTCTCATGAGACCTGGTTGTTTAAAAGTGTGTAGCACCTCCCCCTTCTCTCTCTCTCTCTTTCCTGCTGCCATGTTAAGGTGTCTGTTTCCCCTTTGCCCTTTCACCATCATTGTAAGTTTCTTGAGGCCTCCCCAGTCATGCCTCCTGTGCAGCCCGTGGAACCATGAGTCAATTAAACCTCTTTTCCCCATAAATTACCCAGGTTCACATATTTCTTTATAGCAGTGTGAGAACAGACTAAAACAGAAAATAGGTGACTAACAGGCGGGGCGCCCATACAGCGGGGATATTCTGGACAAAGGGATGATTCACACCCTGAGTGGGAAAGAGTGGGACTAAGAGAGATACCATCACACTACTTGGAATGGCTTGCAATTTAAAATAATTTAAAAAACAATTTAAATAGCCGTGTCTGGAATTTTCCATTTACTATGTTTGAACCACTGTGACTGCAGGTAACTGAAACTGCAGAAATCACAACCATGGACTTGGGGAGGAGGACCACTGCACACACTTTCAAATTGTACTGCCAGCTGATCTTGTGCTGCCACTGGGTAAAGAGTCACTTTCTCATCCCTGGCTGGGTTCCTTATGGTTACAAAATTTTACCTTAATTTTCTATTATTTGGATTTTACTTTATGTATTCTGTATATATTTATGTATTTTATATAAGCTACCTCAAATTTTTTGTGGGATAAAGAAAATACACAAACATACTGATTTTCTTCCATTTTTAGGGACAATAGGAAATGATTTTGTATCCAATATCTCCTTTTGGTATCCTTTGAGATAATTATTTGATCTTCTAATTTAACCTGATGATTAATTGAGGGATTTCTAATACTGTATAGTCCTTTAAATGGGTTTGATCAGATTATTCTATTTCCTGTGTTTTGCTGAGAACCTTCAGGTCTGTGTTCTAAGTGGGGTTTATGAAACTGGTAACAGAAAATAATGGACAGCATTTAAAGAATTAATATACATTATTAATATGTGTACTCTCTACAGACATACAAAGCCTGTAGACTCAACAAATTTACTCCTGAAGTTTTCCAAATTTGCAAAATCTGCAATTTCTTTGCCACATAAAACTTTCCAGAAATTAAAAAAAGCAAAAGAAAGGGTCTCAATTTATTCCTGCATCATTTCATTGATATTTTCAAAGAATGTGTCAACCTTAAATTACATAGCTTATCTTCTTTAAAGCACTAAATTTTTAGCTGTTATATTAAAATTTTTACTTCAAATTTTTTCCTTGATTTGTAAGGTTTGCTAATTTCTACCCAAGTTATCTTAAATTTATTAATTTTTATTTTTTCTGTTTCCTACATCATTTATTTCAGCTGTTACTTAATGACTTTATTTCCCCTTTTTGTTATGACACTGCAAATTGTTATTCAAAATAATTCAATTTAGTTTTACTCCGTTCTTTTTGATTTATAAAATTATTTAAGACTGTGAATTTATTTTTGAGTTCAACTTCAGACAAATCCTATCAGTTCTAATATGACATTTTGTTTTTCATTAATTTTTTAGTTTTTAATTTTTCATAATATTTAGACTGTAACTGTATTTTTCATTTACTTTTTTCTCCTCCTATTCTGTGAGTATTTTAATATTTATAGGTGGTTGGGTTTTTTCCTGTTTAAATTTTATTAACATATTTTAAAATCATGGTTTCCTAAGCTTAGTAAATTTTCCTTTAAGGACAAGTATAAGTTCCATGCATTTTCCACGGATACTCGATCATAAAGTTAACACTGTGTTAAAAAATTTCCAAAATTAACTGTTAATCTATTAATTCCATTGTTCAGATAATTCTATTGTGCAAATATCGATTACACTGTTCAAAGAAAATGATTTTTCTTCTTTTCAATTTATGATAGATTGCTATGGATTAAACTCTCCCACCCCGAGAATATTTTCTTTTTGAATTCAATTACAGTTTACTTAGTGGACCTTTTGCTAGAAATTAGTTAAAAAAAAAGTCAGGTCCTGGGTCTCACTAGCTGTATTTGATATGCTCAGCTGCCACATATGGCAGGCGCCCACCACTGGACAGTGGAGACAGAAAACAGGTAATTCTGCCAGGCAGGGCTCTTTCAGAAGAACAACTTTGGCTATAATAAAAAGAGGCAGGAGCAGCGCAAGGTTGAAGCAGGAGGAGCAATGAGGAGGCTACCATTTTAAGAGGGATGAGAGAAACAGTCACTTGGACCACAACACATGGCGGAAGAAGGAAAAAGTGATCTGATTCCGGATATATTTTGAAGACTGGTGGTGAGCATTTGCTGACAGCGTGGATATGAGCTACTCAGTTCTTCAAAAATGAAGTGTTATGCAACAACCTGATTTCATCAGTCACCGTTAATCACCTTGAGGAATGGCATAGGTTGGGTGGTTGCTGACTAGCACTGACATCTTGGCTACTCCATACAAAATACAGAAAACTTCATCCCTACAAAACCCCCTGCCAAAACATCAGTGGATCCCTAATCCTCCTACAAGGCAGGCAGGGTCATGTGGGGATTGGAAAAATTTTTTCACACTTTCCTTAAGCTGACATATATTATTAACCTTTAAAAACTGAGCAATTAACCTGAGAGGTTACAAAGTATCATTCTAGCAGGTATAGCACATGTGGGTAAAGTGATTATAGCCACTTAATTATGTGAGTACTGTTATCTGAAAGCATTTTGTAAATTGCAAAGTCCTTTACAAATACTTGTTATTATTTGTCTTAATCAGTCATAGTAATGGTAAATTTCCTACATGTAATTTTATTGAGATCTCAGACAAAACTATCCATTTTCTTTTCTGAACCTGAAACATTAGCAGATGCTCAATAAGTATTTATGGAAAGAAAAAAAACGGCTGAATTGATTCCCACTGCCACTCAGTTTTACATATTTCGGCTTACACTCGAGCCCTGTTTTCAGATGGTGGAAGTGTTAGACAGCTGCTTTTTCTGGAATGTGGTGAGCTAATTTAGGGTAAGCTAAGATAAAATCCTGCAACTTGGCCTTCAGGGCAATTGTGATAACAGTGGCTACAAATGCTCAGGCTCCTCTAGCTTCAACTTTTCTGACACACTTTGATAAATATAGAGGTATTAATAGTAGTGGCACTGGATAAAAAGATGCTAGGATGAAATAAACTCAATGTAATTTTAGGGTAGAAAATCAGAAATAGATGATGAAGGTGTAATTTTATAACTAAACCAAGAGAAAGTTCACAAGTAAAATTACTCACAATTATAACACATTCAGTTGAACCTTCATTGTTGTTGATATCCTTATTTTAAATTCCATGTCTTAGGTGGGCAGGTTGGAACATAAGAACTCTTACCATGGCATTAAACCTCACTTGCTATGTAAGAAACATGATTACAAACATGAGTCAGCAGCAGTGCAGTGCAGTTCAACATGGCACCAATCTAGTTCTATCTGACATCTGAAGTGTACCCTATAATATGCTCATTATATAGCAATAACATTAATAGTAGAAAAAGTTGTGATGATTCTTACAGTGAAATAAGTTGAAACCACATAGTGTTTTAAATAGCTATAAAAACATGTAATTGTTGCCATATATTTAACTAATTTTAAGAAGTCAAAAATTAGTCCCACATGAGGACATGAGAAAAGCAAGATTCCAGATACGAAGCAGCTGAACCAGGAAATGATCACCGTTTTTGACTCACACAATAGTGTTCCCGCTCTGCATGAGGAAGCAAATAAGCACTCACCACATTAACATTCATACATACGTGGCTTCCAATATTTGTCCTTATATGGGATTTACGGCACAACTCACAATCATAACCTCAAAAAACCCATTTATAATTATAACATTATGATGGTTTAAAGGTAGTTCCTGTCCATTTTCAGGCTGTTGAACATATTTTTAAGCTGACAAAAAAGGCTTCTTAAAATACACCTAGCCAAGACCATCAGTTTATGGTCTGTTTTATTTCTTGCCAGTAGATACCATTAAAAGTTATAAAACTGTAACAATTGCTTTCATTTATATCTCTCTCTGATTACCCTGATAGCTGCAAAGTCTGAAGAAGTTCAAAATCTGTAAAGCCTGTCACATTATAGAAACATGTCTCCTTAAACTAAATGTGAAATTCCAGTAATTGAAGTGATAAATCTAGTGTTATTTTTTGCCAGGGTACTTTTGATGAGAACTATAGTAGTAAATTAGGAAATATTCTGTGCTGTTATATTGTGGTAAAAAGCCTTTCCATTACCTGTCGTCAGTCACTAGAGATGGGCATATAACTCAGCTGTCAATCTAGCTAGGAAGCCTGAAGTTCTGTGAAATATATCTATAATGTTTATATGTTTATATATATGTTTTTATATATGATATTAATCATTTATATATAAACATACATATTATGTATATATACATTCTCCATTCTCTTCATATCATTCTTTAGACAACTTGGAGTTGTTTTGTCTTCTTCCCCTATACCGGAGTATATCTCATTTATTCAGACATAGAGTAGAGATCTTGGAATATTTCATTTTTTATAGCTTGTTATGTGTCTTCTTGTTTTCAAATGGTATATGAGTGTTACATTGCAATAAGTATAAGCATCGATACCCTGACTGCTGAGAGTAATTTTATACATGGTACAGACTTAATCAAATTACTAGTAACTGTTGGGTCCAATTTGTTATTGACTTTTCCCCTAAAATATTTACTGCCTTATATTTCTACTTTAAAAGTCTATTCTTCAGCATTTCTTCAGATCACATGAAAGTATTCTACAAATTATATCCCTTTCACAGTATTCTGCATGACATCAAAAGCAAAAGGTGAACATTAGTATTCTCCCCAAATTAGCTGGCTAGATGAATATGGAGGTGGGGAAAGGAATGTATAATCTACTGTTTAAATTAAAACAATTAATCCATTCAGGTTCCATCAATTTCCATTGTAGAATATGTGTCTCAGTTCTTAGTACTAAGTAATAGGATGTATGTTTCTTAAATTACTATGAAATTTCCAACTCATTGATGTGGAATAGCTATTATTGTTGGAGTGTGGCATCCGCAAGCTGACTTTCTATTCATCTGCACAGTCCTATTCAATTCTTAAGTGTTTCAAAGAAAAAAAAGCAATACAAATTATTTTCAAGTTTTACTTTCAATTTGTGTTTTTTTAAAAACAACAACAACAAGTAAACGTATTTGGAGTATCAATGAAAAACACTAATGGAGATGCATTTCCCTTATCCTCAATACACTAAAATTCATTTATCACACATTTTATTTTGGTCGATGGTTTTAAAATGGTCAAGAAAAAAAAAATTAAGAATCTGACCACTTACGAGGGTAAGTGACAAGATTAGAAAAATCATTTATCTGAAATGAAAAGCCCTGATTTGGTTAAGAATGTGCAGCTGTGTGCATCTTTATTAAAGGCAAACTCAGAGTTACTTGAAGGAAGATAAAAGGAAAAAAAAAGAAAGAAGAAAATGGCTTGGCCTTCAAGAAGGGGTAGAGATGACTTAGATGGGAAGAAATTAAAATGGGGGTGCTTAGTGTCAGCCAGAAGCTGAGAAAAGGACAAAGGACCATCTTAGAAGGGAGAAAACATTGTAAGATTTTATATTTGGAACACCAAACCCCATACAAAGTTAAATTGGTGACCAGGTACTTAATTGATACATGAAAGTTTTAATTTCTTAAGATCCCCAAATCCCAATGCAAAAACGTTGCCTACTTTCTCAAGAAAGGAAAGCTTTAAAATATTGAATAGATAAATAGTGGATGAACCTACTGATGAGTTCACACTGTTTTTAGGCCCTCTTACATCCTCAATAAGCTGGGACCAAGCTACCCCAAACTGCCCAATTCATGTGGTAGCAGTTACATGAAGTTGAAGGGTTTTTCTTAGAAAATATAAAGCTTCTGTAGGATTTGACCTGTAATCTTAAGACTTTTTGGTGACAGAAATGTAGTGAATGAATTTTCTCACAACTCAAGCTAAACAGAAACAGTACTGCAAACATTGAGGTACTGAACCTAAAGATGTTCTGGCTGTCATTTATTTGTAATTCTAGAAGGCAAATATCAAGAAAACGCAGTAGATAAAAACATGAGGCAAGCAGTACACTTGCTTAGTTTATTTTTAGAAATCGAATGCCCTGTAGGAAAAGGTTCCTCAGAGCTCTTTAGGGGTACCATGGTGGTCGTCCTGCAAAGAACATGGGCACATGCAGGCTGGGGGTATACATGACTTTTCTGCCTTTGTACTTTGATGGAATAAATTATGCTCCCTTAAACCACAAGAGCAATCTTCTCCAATTAACACACATTTCACCACATGTGAACGCTTCTGTTTTTACCTTGCCTCATGGGCACAATTCCAGAGAACGTTTCTGCTGGCTTTCCTTCCTCTAGTAACCAAGCCACATGTTTTTCTCTCTTAGACAAAACCTTTTAGGGGCCTTTTTTATTAGAGGAAGATAAAGGAAGAAAGAAAGAGGTGTGCTCCAAGTAAGTAGAGATTCTTTTCTTTGCTGCCGTTTGATTTTGTCATTAAAAGTGCAAAGGAAAAGAACAACTGCTCATCACTTAATAAATACAGATCTACAACAATTCCTGCTGTGAAACATCACGTCTTTTCTAAGAAAGAGAAAAATGAGTTTCTCTCAAACCTTTACTTCAATGTGCATAGAACCCACTTTGCTACAATTGCCCACATGTCACTGCATCTCTTTTTCTTTTTAAATCAGGCATTAAATATGCATCCTGACTCCCACGTAGGCGATCTGCAGAACAGCAAAATGACTGTGTATTCAATTATAGGCTAAATAAATATAGCAAACATTAAGGAAAAAAGTTTCAAACTCTATGGGCATCAGGCACGGTCTCCTTGTCATGATACAATTAGGTGTTCTATGTCCGTTATCATAGTGACACACGTTATGTGCCTCCCACAAACCATTTTTTTTTTTTTAAAAGGACCCTTTCTATCATTAGTAATATTGAGTTAATTTGAAAAACAAAACAAAACGAAAAACCTCTCTAAGGAGCCAGTAGCTGAATTTAGAAAAATGCATGTATTTAAAATGATTACAAGGTTTATTTTAATGAATAAGACAAACCATTCATGAAATAAGGCATTTATATCATCTCTTTCTATTATGAAATTAAGTTAACATTTCTATAAAAAATGGAATTGTCGAATAGCAAATTCACAACAAAGTTGGGGAAAAAAAAAAAGTTCCACAGCAGAGGTTTTGGAATAGGCAAATTCTACCAAGGGGCATGACGGGTTGAATTACGGGGGCAGAACTGCTTCCAACCTTTCTATTATTACTAGTCTAATTCAGATTTTCAATAATTTGGAAAAAAATGCTTTTATTTGAAGCCTTGTATATGAGTCTTTGGCAAAGTGTAATAAAACTGGAAAAGAAAATGTTTGGGGTTAAAATGATTACAAATCATTTAAGCACTGTACACTGCAGATACTCCCAGAGCCTGCTATACACTATGTGTATAGTGTACACACTATGTGTATAGTGTACACACTATGTGTATAGTGTACACACTATGTGTATAGTGTACACACTGTGTATAGTGTACACACTATGTGTATAGTGTACACACTATGTGTATAGTGTACACACTGTGTATAGTGTACACACTATGTGTATAGTGTACACACTATGTGTATAGCAGGTGGTGCTTAAAGCCCTGTGATGTTCATCTCAGCTAACTCAAAAAGTGTCAGAAAATGGATATCAGTACAGATGCCCAAGGACACCACAAATGGAAGGTATTGACGATACATTCTACAATGTGAGAGCTCAACTGTCATGTCAAACAGGTGTGACAGAGTGCAAGTGCTACAGATTTACTTTAATATTTAAATGTATCAATAACCAGGTGGAAACTGGTTTTGGCAGGTTTAAAAAGAAGAGTTTTAATATGTTACATGATAAATATTTAAACACAGAATAGGAATTTAAATTCTACTATTCTCAATGACTATGTAAATTTTACTAGGCTATTAAAAAAATCTTCCTAAACACTTGCTAGAAAAAGTCCATTTGTCATTGGGCTAATTTATACAGAAAGCATTTCAAACAAATATACAAAATTTGCCTGAATAATTTTTAATTTCTCCTTATAAGCCTTTTCAAAGTGGAATTATAACGCAAGTTTAAGATACATTCAGTTTATAAAATGGTACCACTTAAGCAGAGCTTATTTTGACATTATGAGAATACTGAGACAAAAATAAATCCAATATTCATTCTTTCATTTGACAAAAATTTATTAAATACTGACAAATATTTTCTGATTTTGGGGAAAAAAACTTAAATGGATCAATATTTTCTTACTACTTACTTTTATCACTTGGATTCTTTGTAAGCAAAGATTGTATTTCATGTGTAATAATATTTAATATAGCATTGTTTGTAGTGGTAATGAGTAAAACCCCAAATGTTCATTTTTAAGAGAATGGCTGAAATCAACTATGGTACGTCTATTCTATTTTGTTATATAGTTATTCAGATGAAAAATTACATCTATATCTGATCTGGAGGAAAAAAGCAAATTATAGAATTAAATGTATAGTATTCAAACACCTTCCAAAAAATGTATAAGGGACACATGCTTTTTATTCCCAGGGAAAGGTAGTCCACAGTGCTATGGGCAGTGATTTGCAGGTATCTGAGGAGGTTTTCAGCTTTTTCTTTACTCGTGTTTGTGCTATTTTACTTGTTAGAAGTCCATTATTACTTTGGTAAATTTAAAATATCGAATAAGAAAAATGAAAACTAAACACAAGCCAAGAGTAACAAAGAGACTTTATAAATAAGGCTCAGCTTTTCAACCCACTAATTCCACAACACAGGTTTTCCAAGTGCTGTGTTCCCACCACCCTTCCTACTCACCGCCTGATAAAGCACAGTTTTCTTGTGGGCCATTTGGAGATGCCACATCCTCTGTTGTTCTTATGGAGATCTGACTGTACTTGACAAGGAGCCATTATTTGATAGTATGACAGGGCAGCGTTTCATAGACTTAAGTGTTGTTTGCTCTTCAAATATATGCTTTTTCCTTTAGGAAAATACTCATTTAGATAGATCCACAAGTAGGAGGCATGTGAAAACCATTATTAGTCTAACACAAAGGAGAGAGACATAGGCACCAAAAAGTACTCCCAAGTTCTCAAGCAAAACAAGAAAATGGCAGGAGTAGTTCCTTCTGGTTTCACCAAGGCTATATATTAAAATGTCTGCATCCTCACTGCTTTTAAATACAGCTGTGTTCATACAACTGCTGCTGATTCCAATGTGATTGAAATTTTCAGCTTGCCTGATTTACCATATCTGATTGTGGAAGCAGCTGGGATACAAAAAATAACGTGCCTGGCATACGCTTAGCAGTCACAGGGAAGTGGTAGAAAATCAGCCTGTGACCCACTTATTATTTTGGTGACACATAACTGTTGTCGTTTTTGCGAATTTAGTTGTACACATGGCCCTGGAGTGAGCTGTCAGTCTCACTCTTCTACTAATAGCTCACACAAATCTCTGCATATCCCCTATCACTTGTCCAGACCTCCAAAACATCCCACACTCGACCTGGCCAGTCACAGAGAGCTCTTTGGAAATATACATCTTAGTCTTTCTCTTGGCAAATCTCATGAGATGAAATCTCATGTAGACAGGGGGCAATATGTGATTGGTAATTCTGGGAAGTCAGATCAAGGTTGTCCTTTATTAGCAAACACACGATCAGAAAAGAAATTGACTGGATGACTACTAGCATGACTTTCAGGACAATGGCTGGCATGAAGGCCTTAAGCAAAACAACAAAATGTGCATAATGTTTTCCTTTTCCCACTTTGTGTCTTTTAGTGTTTCTACACTTTTCAAACCCTTTCCAATTCAAGATATTTTACTTACTCTGCTTCTTTAAGTCTAGGACAGCACTGCTTGTAAAATGCAATTCTATTTTAAAATAAATAATTGGGATTTCTGATTTTAGAAATAATAAAATGCAAAACCAAAAATCTTATGACTATTGAAACAGGGTGTGTCTATTTTCTTGGCAGTGTAGTGTAGTGGGGTTAAGACTTGGGTTCTGGAATCAACCTGAATAGGTTCAAATCCAGGCTCTGTAACTTTTACCTTGAATAAGTTACTGCAGCTATCTATGTCCGGGTTTGCTTTACTATGAAACAAAATGATAGTACTCTTACAGGAGTCATTATGAAGAAGAAATGATTTCATATTTGTGGAAAGCTTACAACAGTGCCTGGCATAGTAAGTGCTGAACAAGTGATAGCTATTATTTTTGCTTGTCATTGTTCATAAAATTCCTTTTCTCTCTCTCCTAATCTATGCTTGTAAGAATGGTTATTCACTGGGTTAATCAACACATAGCTAGAAATCAAGTCATCCACACAAGTTGATACCTGGTTTAATTTTCCCTGAGGCACCAATATTTAAAGACCTAATAGTGTCATTATTTCCCTGCCTATCACTTATTGCTTGTGGATTAAAATATAAGGGCTACCTTTTATAAAATGTAAAATAATCAGTTGTGAATTAATAGGACAGGGTATAGTGGCTTGATACAAGAAAAATAGACAAAAGTCAATAGCTTTCCTATATACCAATAAGAAGGAAATATATATTTTAAAATTCTACTCAAAATTGTCACAAAATACTAACCACATAGGAAAAACTGGTTTAAAGACTTAACAATAAAACTTGAGTACCAGGTGAGAGATGATACTATTTTTGTAAATGAAGTTTTAATGTTACAAAGATGCCAATTTCCTGAAAGTATATTCTGGAATAAACAGAAGAGAAAGGGAGCCTATTCTACTCAATATTAAAACAGAATAGAAATGCAGTAAGGAGGATAATGGGTCTCAGGGATGGAAGAAGATAAGTATTTGAAACAGAAGAATCTGTAGAGAAAAATAAAATATATGAGAATTGAACATGGGATAAAGGTGGCATTGTCAATCAAAGATTGAAAGTATGAACTATTCACTAGATGTATTGGGGAAAATAACCATTTGGGGAAAAAAGTTACATCTTTATGTCACACCTTACAGCAAAATATCTCCAAATGAATTAAAGGTTTGGATTTATAAAAAGTAAAGCCACAAAAGATCAGAAGGTAGTGGAAATGTTCCTATAACCCTGCATTACAAAGTTATGAATCTAAAACCAGAAATCACACATATATATTCATCTTAAAAACAAACGATTAAGTTAAAAGATGAACAAGGAATTCATAAAGTAAAAAATACAAATGACTAATAAGTATATGAAAGCATGTTTAATCTCACTAGTAATCATAAGAGCTTTTTTGCGACCATATATGCAATGCTGTTAAAATGAAAACATTTATGAAAAACGCCACTATCCGGGGCCGACTTCCTGCAGTCTCTGTCACCTGGGAGCTCATTTGAGGTCTGCAGAGCAGCTGCAAGGTCATTTCTTCACAGGAGCTTTTCCTGACCACTGAAGCTAGTTATGTCCCAGTTACAACCTTTCAGGGACCCTGATATTTTTCCTTCTTTGTAGCTTCACAACTGTGATTTGGAATCATCTGTATAACGATTCATCATAAGCCCATCTCCTCCATTAGACTGGAATGGGCATGGCCACTCTCGACTTTTCTTGGTGCAGTGCCTGGAACAGTGTCGGCATTCATTATTTGGTGTATAGGGACTTGCACAGAGGTGAGCAATAAAACCTCCATTGGTCTCCTGCTGCCCTCAGCTGACATCAAGTCTAAACTCCTCAGCATGGCATACAGTGAACTTCCCAATTCACTCCCAATTCAACTTTCCAGCCTCATCTCTAGTCACTCCCAAACACAGGGTCTTTGACTAGCCACACTAAATGTATTCCCCTTGAGACTGTGCATTTCAATGGGTTATTCCTTAGGCCGAGAAAACCATTTACCTTACTCTGTCTACAAACCGCTTACAAAATTTAGCTCATAACTCAACAGCACATCCTGACTGCAAGGACCTGAGTGACTGACGGGCTGCCTCTATGTGGACCCCAAAGCAGCTGATGTAAATTTCCCATGGAGGATTTCCCACGTTGTAGCAGGGTCATTACCTGTGAACATATTTTCCTCTTCTGCTAGATTAAGAACTCCGTGAAGGCAGCAGCTATTTCTTTTATTCTATGGACCCTGGCTCTGAGCAAAGCATCTGACACACAATAGTTGATCAGAAAATTGAACCAATTATTTAGATACTGATTCTAACACATTAGAGATCACAGAAATGAAATACTTTGTGTATAAGAAAATTGTACAACGTTTTGCATTCAGACCTCACTTGACAGAGAGAAAAATGTCGGTGGAGGTTCATTTTCAAATATTAGGAAAAAAGGAGCAGGAGAGTGATTGTGTGCGAGAATGTCCACGAGTTGTGGGTCTGCGCACTTGTTAGAGCAAAAGGTTTGTGAGGACTAGACTAAGGTGCTGCGGTGCCCTGTGTTGTGTGACAAGGGAAATAACAGGTGTTGGCAACATTTACACTTGTCACACGTGTTAAAATGTCTAAGCTAACCACTAAAAGAACAGAAAAAGAATGTGCAGAAGAAAAAAGATGGAATGAGGTAAAAAACCTTAAAATCTCAAAGGATACAAGAAAGTAGGAAAAAAAAAGAAATAGAAAAGATAAGAGAAATAGAAATACAAATATGGTATAAATAAATACATAAAATACTAACAGTAAGTATACTGACTTAAATGCTCCCAAATGCTCCAGCCAAAACACCAAGTTTTCCAGACAGGATTATAAAACAATAAATCTAGCTCTATGAAGCTTTCAAAGATCCACTGTAACCTCCGGAAAAAGTTGAAAAGAAAAAGAAGCATCATGTGACTATTAATCAAAAAAGAAGTGTAATTAGTAGTCTGCAACAGAATAGACTTTTAGGCAAAAAGCATTCTAGATAAAGTTCATTTCGTATTGATAAAAAGTTCAATTTACCAGCAACATTTAAGAATTCTATACATACTTGTATCTAACAATAGATTTAAACTATTAAGAAGCAAAGAAAAAAAATCACACTTGTAGTAAAAAACTTCAATATGCCTCTCTCAGTATTTGGTAAATGTCAGACAAATTAGTGAGGATATAGATGATTGGAAGACACAATTAATAAGCTTAATCTATGGAAGCCCAGATGGAACATTTATCAAAGGGTTCACTGCTGTACCAAAAGGCAAGCTACAACAAATTTCAAAGAACTGGCTCGTAGAGTTGCCTTTTCTGACTATAGTGCAATTATATAACAGATTAATAATAAGGAGGAAAATTTTTTTTAAAAACCCCACCAACATCAGGAGATACAATGACAATTCAAAATATCTTGAGACTAAGGAAGAAATCACATGGAAATCAGAAGGTATTTAGATAAAGGATTACAAAAATTCTCAAATATAAAAACTTATAGAATGCAGCTAAGACATTCCTTGGAGGGAAATTCAGGACCTCTAGTGTTAATGCCTATATAAGAAAAGAAATTAACTGATGAAGCATTCAACTTAAGTTAGAAAAAAGAATGACAGTAAACAAAGTAAAAGGCAGAAAATAAAGCGTAAGAGTAGAAATTATCCAACATAAAACAAAGACACAATAGGAAAGACCAATACACCTAAAAGCTGTCATTTTGAAAAGACAACAAACCATTCTCAAGAAAGTACCAAACCATTCTCAAGAAAGTACCAAACCATTCTCAAGAAAGTAACAAACCATTCTCAAGAAAGTAACAAACCATTCTCAAGAAAGTAACAAACCATTCTCAAGAAACAGGAGAGGCAGTGCAGAGGAAGAACAGTAGGACTGCAAAAGCGACATTGCAACTCCGTCAGTTCTGAGGCTGACCCCTGAAGACACCTCCTCCGAGACGGCATGCAGGGCCCCTTCATCCAACATGCGCCTCTCAGTGTCTGCTTTCACCGCAGCTTGTTTGGATCCAGGACTTTAAGGGAGATTCAACAAACGGAAATCCTTCTAAAAAGTCAGTACTATGTTCTAATGAAGAATCAAAACTCCTGTAGACCTGCTGTTCACTTTAGTCTCCTCAAACATACATTCCCAAGTCCGACGTTTGTTGCAGGCCGAGCAGACACGACCAGCAAGGGTTCTTATGCGATAAGCTGGCAGCATCCCAGGAGGGTGGGGATTTGATACTTTCTCAAGTTTCCAACTTACTCAAGGACATTCACTTAGCGTGTGGATGATAAGAAAGCAACTCTAAGTTGGGGGGCGGGGAATGACACGTTTTAAGGTGTCAGAGTGAGGAGACAAGAATTTAGGTATAAATTCTGCTTTCTGTAGCAGAAATGTAGATGAATAATTACATTTAAATAAGTAAATAAGCTGTGATAACCTCAGAAAAAAATAAGGCAGTCCATGTCCTAGGTTTTCAATCTCAATAAAAATGAATTTTCCGAAGAGCATATTTCATATATATGTTTGTAAATCTCTCAAGAAATAACCCTAAAACTCTGCAGTCAATGAAAATATACCAGCTAAGTTTGGGACAGGGTCTGGGCTGAATCCTGAATCAGATTCTTCACTGGCTTCAATATAAACCCTCAACCAAACAATAGCTCTAGAGAAAAAAAAGGCAAGTTCTTTTGTTTTAGACCAGAAATGCAACAGAAACAAAATATAATAAAAAATGAAAATTCAGGTAGAGGAATTATGCATTTCATACTGAATAATTATTTCTGTACTGCCCGTAAATCCTCTCTGGTAAGCTGTGCAACTAAAACTCATCGAACTGCCAAGGGGTAAACGCAGCTCCATCCATCAAGCAGCCACTTGACAAATACATTCCATAATAGAAGTTTATTTTTATGGGAGGCTGAATCAAGGACTTTCCCATGCATACAAAAACTTGTCAAAATTATTTATGAGTCTTGCTGAGACACACAATATGTCATATCAAACTCCTATTTTCCTTCCAAGCACAGACTGTCAATATCTCTGCTACTATCAATAATGTGGAACACCGCTGATAGAGGCCCTCAGGAGCTTGAGGTCATTTGCCCATCCCAGTGCAGCCAGAAGCCGTCTCTAGCTGTGGTGGGGCCGAAGAGAGGCGTATTTACTACCCCGGTGAGGTGTAGTTAAGGAAAGCACTTGGGACTGCTTTCAAAGACTTTGCAACATAAAGTAAAATGGAAACACAGGCTTGAAAAATGATGACTGTTGACGGCTGAAGTAAAACAAAGATATCAGAAGATATTTCGTCTTTCATTTTACACACCAAGTATTAGTTAAGTGTGATAACACAAACACTGGAAAACTGCGAAACAGCCCATCCCTGGTGAAATTCCAATTCTCAACGATGAGACTGATGGGATGAATCGGACAGGACGAGGTGGCTCTCGAGCAAGAGACTCGCTTGATAGGCTGAGTGAACTGGCTCTGCACACCCAGTGCCGCTCTCTCGCTTGATAGGCTGAGTGAACTGGCTCTGCGCACCCAGTGCCGCTCTCGTTTTACTCCCAAGGAAGCACCAGTGGTCAACAGCACGGCTCTTTCCTTTCAGTGGCGTGGGCCTGTCCTGTTCTGGCTTGTCTCTCCCCCAACAGTGCTCACCTGCTCCCTGAGAATCAGAGACGTGGTGAAAGACCCTTGCGACAATTTATAGCAATGGGAAAAAGTATTATTATTTTTCAACTCTGTGGGCAATGGAACCCAGTCTCCTATCCCAAATTAGCCCCAAGAATGCATCAGATACAGCAAAAGCCTCGGTAAATCCTAGAGATGCTCCTATTCTCTGAAGAAGCGTTTTCTCACGGCCACTTAACACCAGTGCTACGACGCGCACCGTGGAGAGGCCATGGCACACATGAACTGAGCAGGAGAGCCTCGGTGAGACCAGGCACTTGAGGGCCACACTGCAGTGGTGGCGGGTAAGGCAGCAAGAAAGAGGGTTGGTTAAACTTTTAGTTTCTCAACACAAATAGAAATACACACTTGCGAAATCTGCTTTAGGACTTCACAGCCTTTGGGGCGAGGGGAGATAAGCAGCTGCCAGCATTCTTACAGGTCCCCAGGGTATCATTTGCTGCCCTGCTGCCATTTGCTCAAGTGTTACAGGCCAGAGCTGGAATCGTGTGTAAGTGCCTGAAGAACGTTCTAACTCTGGTCCCTTTCCCTTAAGAGCCAATGACCTGACAATTTTCGTGAGTGTCTCCATATCATGTGCTAACAAGAATTTGATTCTACACAATAATGTGTAATACAGAAACACAGTATCTGTACTTAGAGTGAGGGCTCAAGCAATCTGCGTGTCTTGTTCCACCAGAAACATATTACGTGACCCCTTGAACATGCTTACATTTGTTGATCTTGACGCATAAAGGTTTGTTTCCCTAGAATGCTTAAATTAAACTAAGAAAAATGGGTTAAATGAGAAAGAGGTCCACTTCTTTAAATGCAGAAACATGACAAGGAATAACAAGAAAGGGAAGAAGGGGAAGAAAGAAGGGACTGCCCTAAAAAGTTCATTTCTCCGATCTTCCCCAATTTTTTTTGAAACAAATCCTAAACCCTATGCAGAACTCTATGCAAGGCTGCAAGAACTTGTCCAAGGGTTGTACACGATTCCCATCCATTAATGATATAAAAATAGCCTCCTTGAAGGAAAGAGGGCAATAGAGCTATTTAGCAACTGCTGTGTATGGGCCAAAGCTGTCAAACACACTGGGTCACAGTGGTGCATGTGAAGAGGATGTGCATGTGTGTTCAGAAATAACACTGAACACATTACTCTCCACACATTTGCCAGGAAGCCCCTCCTTCAATGTGAGAAATACAATGATAAGCTCTCTTCAGGTTTTTGAAATAATTCTGAAATAATTGAAATGTTTGTTAGGAAAGCCCTACTTTTTTCAAAAATAATGAGTTGATGTTGCCTAATTAATGCACTGTGTCTCCTGTTTTCAGATATAAATCAAACAGAATCCAGAGGTCTGTGTCCTAAGAACAAAGCATGAAGTGTGATATGGATGGTTAAGGCAGACATGCTAAGATGGCAAAGCTGAATTTCCAACAAGCTGCCTGAAGAGAAAGGGAGTAGTGGAAAGCCACAATACCATCTTTTATTTGTAATAACACTTCCGTTTGTTATTCCATTTAGTAAGCACCATAGCCTGTGAGGTAGGTGGGCTGAATTCCTGACCTCTCTTTTTTTTTTTTTGACACGGAGTCTCGCTCTGTCGCCCAGGCTGGAGTGCAGTGCTGTGATCTCGGCTCACTGCAACCTCCGCCTCCCGGGTTCACGCCATTCTCCTGCCTCAGCCTCCCGAGTAGCTGGGACCACAGGCGCCCGCTACCACGCCCCGCTAATTTTTTTGTATTTTTTTAGTAGAGACGGGGTTTCATCGTGCCAGCCAGGATGGTCTCGATCTCCTGACCTCGTGATCTGCCCGCCCTGGCCTCCCAAAGTGCTGGGATTACAGGCGTGAGCCACCGCGCCCAGCCCTGACCTCTTTCTAAGAAAAGGAGCAAATGGGGCTTAGAGTCTGGCTGAGTCATCCCGGGTCCTGCTGCTCTTAGGTGATTTAGTGAGAACTGGAATGTAAATGTTCCAGTCTATTCTTTCCTTCTCATCTCCTCCTACTAACGATTACAGCTGCCCTAGAGACTACAGAGGGCTCCTGGTGAGGGGAGAGGGGAAGACGAACGAAAGAACAAAGAAAGTCTGTCACCCTAGGGGCTTCTTAGAAAACCTGCATTTACAAACCTGTGGTCAGAATATTTATTAATTTAATCATGAGGAGCTCCAATAGTCAAACTATACAAAAATATCGCATATCAGCAAGAACAAATTCATTTTTTAAAACACATAAACCGTTTCAGGAGAAAATGGGAAAAGGTTGTAGGCTGCAGCTGCGCTCACCTGGCCGACCAGCCCTTACAGGCCCCTTCTTGGTTTCCTCCTGTTTCTTTACCTGTCTAGACCAGGCTCTCTCGACCCTGGCTCCCAGACATTTTGGACTGGATGACTCTGGTATAGGGGCTGTCCTGTGCATTGCCGAACGTTCAGCTGCACTTGGCCTCCACCCACCAAAGGCCGGTAGCATCTTCTCCCAAAACTGCCCTTGCCCAAGGTGGGACAACCCAAAATGTCTCCAAATATTGCCAAATATTCACAGGGGACAGAATCTCCTCCAGGTGAGAACCACTTGTCTAATCACAGATTCCATATACAACCGACTATATTTCAATTTCTTTTTTTTGTTTTTTTGTTTTTTTAATTATACTTTAAGTTCTAGGGTACATGTGCATAACTTGCAGGTTTGTTACATATGTATACTTGTGCCATGTTGGTGTGCTGCACCCATCAACTCGTCAGCACCCATCAATTCATCATTTATATCATGTATAACTCCCCAATGCAATCCCTCCCCCCTCCCCCCTCCCCATGATAGGCCCCAGTGTGTGATGTTCCCCTTCCCGAGTCCAAGTGATCTCATTGTTCAGTTCCCACCTATGAGTGAGAACATGCGGTGTTTGGTTTTCT
>NW_016841755.1:1073393-1087167 GCF_001698545.2 Rhinopithecus bieti | reverse complement strand
GTTTGCTTTTGCTGCCGTTGCTTTTGGTGTTTTAGACATGAAGTCCTTGCCCATGCCTATGTCCTGAATGGTACTACCTAGATTTTCTTCTAGGGTTTTTATGGTATTAGGTCTAACATTTAAGTCTCTAATCCATCTTGAATTAATCTTCGTATAAGGAGTAAGGAAAGGATCCAGTTTCAGCTTTCTACTTATGGCTAGCCAATTTTCCCAGCACCATTTATTAAATAGGGAATCCTTTCCCCATTTCTTGTTTCTCTCAGGTTTGTCAAAGATCAGATGGCTGTAGATGTATATTTCAATTTCTATTCTGTACTCCATCTTTATAAAATATGCTTGCAAAACTTTGAATTCTCTGTTGCTACTGCTAATGTCTCCTCCTGATTTTCACATGCGAATTGACAGAAATACAAGGTTGGAGATACTTGGCATTTCAGACAACTTTTGAGGAAAGATTCTATCATGTGTGCTGGGTTGAATGTATTCTGTTTCCTTTTGCTCTATTCCTATTGTTCCATGTTTATTTCTCGTAGTACTTCACTACTCTTCAGTACCTTAAAAACTGGCATTTTCATTTCCACTTAACCTAAAATGTGCTCTTTGCCCAGAGAGAACTGTTAACTATTGTCTGATAATGGTTTGTGATGATAAAAATTACACAGGAAGGTCTTCTCCCCCTAACAGATATCCTTTATCATGTAACTTTCTGGCTCAAAATAAAACCTTAAGGTTTTCAGTCCACTGCCAAATTAGACGCATTTCATAAAAAGATGTCATTCTATTTATAATATTATTTGTCCCATTTACTAATTTATCCAACCCATGCTGCTCCTTCCTTGTGTTGAACTCCTAGTGTTATAGTCGGCACTTCAAAGAAATCTATCTCCCCCACCCATTTTCCCCCTTCTGTGCTAGAAACCCTGCCAGGCCCTGGAGAAATAAACACTGCCGAGGCTGGGCTCTGGCCCTGAAAGCTCAGGTTCTGGTGGGACATCATGTGACAGGCACTGAGGTGTCTGAACAGAAATGACCAATTTCTGGCAGGGGCCCTCAAAAAGAGAATTCTGGATATGAGTACTAAATCATATGGGGAGGAGGGTGCAGGGAGACAGGATCTGTGAGGCTATTTTACTGCACTCTACCAAAGGCTATTGACGCACCTTAATTTGACGTTGATGCCATCATTCTGATTATTATAATCATTCTCCAAGCACTTGATGTACATATGTATGATCTTTCAGGTGAAGCACAATTAGTTCATCCTAGTTTATGTTCCACAGTGCTCTTAGTATAAGGTTGAGCACATAGGCAGGTAAATATTAATTACAACTTAATAGTGAATACAATAAAATTTGCATTAATAAAATATATAAAAATTACACAGAAAAAAACAAGTAATGATGAAAGATTAAAACAGATGCCTCTTTTACCTTAAAATTTAAACCAGATAGCTAGTTTTCACATAGTTATTGCTTTAGCCATTTGAAGAGATGCCATATGAAGGAAAAATTTTTCTAATGTCAACTTTGACAGATTTATTTCAGAGGATCATACTGGTCTAAATTTTACTAGGCTGATGATGTTTGAGGAGTACCAAGAAGAAAAAGAGATCATGCCCTGACTGATATGACCATTTCAGCCTTTGTAACATAATCAACTGTGACAGCTGAATAACAATAACCCTTTGCAATTATAATATTAGTATATTTACAAATTACAAAACACTTTCACAACCGTGTTTTACGTCTCAAAAGAATTTTCTGTGCTAGGAGTGTAGCATGTTATTTAAAAATTAATTCATCTTGAATAGATAATAAATTCAACTGGTTCAAAACTCAAAAGGTATAAATGAGCATCCAGTAAAAACATCTCTCTCCAACTCACGTCGCCCTGACACTGGGATTCCACGTCCAGAGCAGACCTGCCATATCGGTTTCCTGAGGACTCGCCCACAGATATTTTACGGAAATAAGAGCAGATCCATTTATGCGCACTCTTTCCTGGTAATACAAATCCACAGCACCAGCACCCAGAGCTCTTTACACTGCCTCTTCTGCTTAATTAAATATATCTGGTATCAATCCATAAAGAAATTTCTTATTATTCTCTAAGACTGCATGATAGTCTATTTATGTTCTCTCAGGGAAATCACAAGCTATCATGTTAGCCACTGGCTGTTAAGATGCATGCCTCAGACTCAGGTTACCTTTTTTCATGCAACACATTGTATCAAAATATCACTGAAAATTAAAGTTGCAAAATAATTAAAGTGCCAATGTTGAAATGCAGTCATCTTGGCTACATCGATCAGGCCAATTCCTTCAATAATGGAAGAATAATCAAGATGTATTTCCTAAAGTGACTCATATTCATATAAATTTATTCTTTTGTGGGGATCAAAGTATAAGAATCATTGTCTTTTATACTATCAGCAATCTTTATGAGATTTGACTTCACGGTTATTCTGTAATACAACGATTCAAAAATAAGAAATTTAAAGTCTGGCATATTTGTGAGCAATATTCCTGTACTTCTGGAGTAGACTCTAAATGTGTGTGTGTGTGCGTGTGTGTTTTCTCAGAAGTATGTTCTGCAATATGGCTATGGTAGCAATGAAAAGACGTCCAAAGGGTTAAGCCAGGGGAAAGCAGATACAAATCGCAGTTTGTATAAATACACCTACAACTTTCAAACAAAATACTTAAGTTTTACCTTTGTTAATTGAAAAAATATTTGCATCAACATAGAAGTAATGATCTAAGTATAATCTATGTGAAAGAAAGAAAGCATTTTATGGAAAAATGGATTAGAAAAGAACACAGACAGGTATTTTGACCCAGCAAGGGCCTGTAGTAATAGGACAGGGGACCTTCTCACATTGAAGAAGGCAAGAGCTGACAGAGAGCCTGGGAAGGACGGGGTAGGCAAAGAAGACATTCAGTTAACTCAAAAAGTAATCTTTCTTGGTGTTTTGCTTTGCCCTTCACTGAGCTAAGGTGAGTAAACTAAAGAAAAAGGAATTAAAACTCTCTCTGCCTCAGGGAATTAAATCTTATCGACAAGAAATACCATCCCATGAAAAAAAGGATTCTTAACTCTGCAGCTGAAGACCTGTGTTCAAATCCCAGCCCTGCCTGGATGAGTGGTGAGCCTGTGGGTGCAGCAGTCCCACTGGCAGCTGGCACCAGGCTCCTCATCTTGGAGATGAGGAACGTGACCTGCACAGTTCGCAGGTGCTGCAAAGGCTGCACAAGGTCATGGCTGTGAGAGTGATCTCCACACAAGGTACGAGAGCAAGGCATCAGGACTGCAGAAAACAAGCGGAAAACAACAGAGCCGTGTGATCAATTTAAGATTGAGTAGAAAAAATGTCTTAAAGAAATGGCTAGTATTGTGGATCATAACGAGCATTTTTCGTTTTTAGACAGCTGGGTAAGCAGAGGTAGAAGTAAAAAAAGTGACTATGCAGGAAGAAGATGAGCAAACTGAATCCACTTTTCACCGTGAAACAAATGCATCGAACCCCAGCCTTTATAGCTCTTAGGGAGACGAAAATGGCCCCAGTTGTCTGGTCATTTTCTAACAAGTCTGAAGGAAACAGCTCTCTCCCCAACATTCCCAAGTGCAGAGGGGTGATTTCAAAGTTCACCTGGAACAGTCAGAACCACTCCATGGACACAAAAAGGGCACGAGGACAAAAACCTCAAACATGCACATTTAGTTCTTTTTTTTTTTTTAACTTAAGTTTTTGTCATGTCTATTTTTTTAAGAGGCTGTATTTTACCTCTGCAATGGGCCTCAGCAAACATTTCCCTTTTCCTTTTGCTGGGCCCAGTAACTTTGTCAGGAGAGCCATCGGGCAGGTGCTAACTGCAGAGCTGCTAGAAGCCCCTAATTGTGAAGCCCTTACAAGGATTGAACCTGATCATTCACGGAACTGTTGAGTTGATGCGATTCGTGTAGCTGGTTATAAATTGATAATCTAAATTAATTCATTCAAGCAGAAATCGATTTTGTAACTCCTTGAGAGCTTGTAATAATGCTTACCTCCCACTGCTAGCTGCATTCTTTGTTTCATAAAGCTGGTCGGGAACAGCTGGATTCAGGTGACCTGCTAGCTCATTAAATCTGTTACACATGCCTTCTGGTAAATGATATTAAGCTGAAATGTCCTAACGTTGATTTTTTTTCTTTAATTTTATGACAGAAATAACCTAATTTGTAACACAAAATAACAATCTCCTTGGATTACTTTGCCTTGTTAAAATATTTTATGCATTTTCATTTACACAAAGGTAATGGAAAACACTTAAACTATCTGTTATTTAAACCACAAGAGAAATGTTACTGAAAGTCTGATAGCCACAAAAATGATTGTCTCTTCATAGTCTTTACTTTATATCTGTAATAAAAGGCAGACAATTCAATTCATTGGTTAGTAAATAAAGTACGATAGTTTTTATTTTATTTTCTCTGCCTTGCAAGAACTAAAATCAGATTGCTTTTTAAATTCATTTAGAAAGAGGACTCATTACTTTCCTTTCCTCTTTCTAATCTAAAATGTCTAATGTCCATTCGGAACCTCACGTTTTCTTCATCAGCAGAAGTTGTAACCTAATTCTACATCCCATATTCGAAGAATCGCTTTCTGAGCTGCTCTCTGCCTGCGCACAAAGGTTGAATAACGAAATCAGAGCCCTGCCTTTTACGCATCTGCGACTATTAAACACTCATTGCCGGTCACCTCCTGACTTCATTTCCTTTCCCTAAATACATTTTAAACTAAAAACACACCCAGAATGCCCAAGTAACACAGTTAAAATATGTCCTAAGACTCTAAGTAACCAATCATTTTTATTGCCATAATAAGTGATAAGCATTTCTCAAATCAAGGAAGGTGACTAACTGAAACCCCAAACTGTCCACCTCAAATACTCTTATCATTCACACAGGAGGCCAGGGTCATTATTTTACAGCCTCAAAAGCCACCACTGTGAAAAACTAAGAAAATGCTTGTTGGCGCCTGCCTCACCTAGTAGGATTTACCTTATGGAAGCTGCATTCTCTGTTTCATAAAGTCCTGCCTCTGTTTTCAACGGGCTGATTAACATAAAAACATACTATTCAATTTGTACACACTTTAATACTGAACACTACTTGTGTAGTATTAAAACTGAACGTGAGTAGTTTTCTAGATATGATACCTAATGCTGAGTTTCTCATGTATTTTGAAATTACTTTAAAAGGTTCTACAGACCATCTAGTCACATCACACTGGTTAAAACTGAATTTTAATATATGGAGAATAAAGGGCCTTATAATCTCACTCAATCTTCTAACAATTCTAAAAATTCTCGAAGTAAAAATAACAAAACCACTCACTCTGAATGCACATAGATTTCCTTGACCTAATACAAAGTTGTCTAAAGAGAAAAGCAGAGCAAAGCACAAGTCCCTCAGTATCTCTTAAACAAGAAATGGTAGCCTCAGAGCACAGCCGAGTGAACTGCCCAGAAAAAGGCAGAGGAAGGACACAGCATTGTCACCCTCCCTTCTGCCTCTCCTACCAAAGCCTCTTCTGAACAATTTCCTTAAAAAAGATGAAGACTTCATTGATAATGATCTAGAAAACATAGAAAGAAAAAAGAAATATAACAAATGCACAGAGAGACAGAGCCGACCCAGAGCTACAAACAGCACGGTCAGCAAAATAATTTAGGAAGCAAATAAAATACTGTTTTCAGTGAGGGTCAGTGCTAAGGTTTCTTTGATAGCCTGATGCTTTTTTTAGAACCTGCCCACTTCACAACTGGTCCACCCACACTGCAACCCAGTGTAGGATCGAAGCACCCTCGGCTTGGTTATTGCAGGAGTCTCTGAACCGGTCTCTTGGCTGCCCCTTGTGTGGCCCTCTGGCCGCTCTCCACACAGTGTCCAGAATGCTGTTTACCATGGATATGGCCTCCGTTAGCCCTCAGGTGCCATGGCTCCTGGCACACTCAAATCACGCAAGCCAGGCCCTGCCGCTCACAGCTGTCCCTGCAGGCACGCAGATCTAGCTCCACTGTCCTTTACATTCTATGAATGTGCAAATACAAGTCAGCCTTCAATAAATATTCAATTAGCAACATATTCAGGATGTGAGTCATTTCAGGGTGTCAAACTGTTTTTTCACACAGGAAGTCAGAGAAAGAAAATACATACATCGAGTAAAGATTTCTAGCCTGCTTAAAATGAATATAGCTGCAGAACCACGGCCTGTCACTTCTATAACATTTGGATACCATTTTGTCTTCTTGAAATTTCATTGCTCTTATGTCTAGATAGCTGATAAATCAATAATAAACTTCTTCCACCCTTAGCAACTGTATAAAAAAATCTCAACTTTGTCTTCCAAGTCACTCCCAGAATTCTGTCCACACTGTGCTGTGGCCGCTCACTGCCTGTGAGTGCCCTCAGGTCGAAATTCCTCCCCAGCCCTTTCCGCCATCTTTCTTCCTGTCGCTGGGTCCTGAGTGCCGCTGCCGTCTTTTGCATATGGCTTCCTGGTCATAGGACACATGTCCACAGTGAACTGCACTGTGATACTCCCCCTCCGTTTGAGAATCTGAACGCGAGCCCCGCTCTCGCAGATGGACACATGCCAGCAGGGACAGCCCACATCTGGGGTCTAACTGCCTCCTCCTCTGCCACTGGCCTCCTTCCTGAATGTTTGCTTTAAACAAGGACGCAGACTCTCCAGACACAATTTCTCTGGAAAGGTTCATTTTCATCACTTCTGTGGCTCTTCCCAGTTACTTCCCCACAGTAAATTTGCATGCTTTTCAGCAAACAGCCCTTTGACACAACCTGGATCTTGATCTTGTTTTTTGTAACTTTTTAAGTGGAAATAATGTCAAATCTACAAGTTGCAAGGATGGCACAAAGAACTACTCTCATACTTTTATCTCATTGTAAATGTTTTACAACATTTATCTACTCTTTCTATATATACACATATTATTTTTTTCTTTTATGAACCATTTGGGAGTAAGCTGCAGAACTGATGCTCTTTTACCCATGAATACTTACGAGCTTCCTAGGAACAAGGACTTTCTCTTACACTGCCACAGAACGATGCACAAAACCGCAGGATTTAAAAATGATACAGTAATATTATCCAATCTACAGACCTTATTTTAACTTCATTAGATGTTCCAACAACGTCCTTTATAGCAAAATAGATAGAAGCAGCAGCAGTTCTGGCGCAGGGTCCAAACCGGGACCACAGCATCATGTGGCGTGTCTGCGAATCTCCTTTATTCTGGAACAGTGCACCGGTCTTTGTCGCTCACACTTCCGTCATTTATTAAAATACACGCCAGTCAGTTAGAAGAATGTTCCTAAATGTGAGCTTACCTGATTCAAATTGTTTCTCTGCATCTCAAATTACAAAGTATTTTTCCATATCCTATACCCAAAGCATTGTTCACCATTTGAACCATTTAAAGCCCAGCCCTAAATACAGTTTTCTGAAGAGCTTTCCTTAGATTAGGGAACACTTAATTATTACTTAATCGCTGCATATTTTTTTGTTTCTTACCAGTTTAGCATCAAACATTTTTTAAAACCAATCTTACTGAAGTGTAATTTATAGTCAGTTAATTGGACACACTTCTAAGTGTATAGCTCAATGAGTTTTGACACATCTATGCACCCTTGTAACCACCACCACAAATAAGATATAGAATAATTTCATTACCCTCAGAATTTTCCTCAGGTCCCCTGCCCCAGCTCCAGGAAAACACGGCTCTGGCTTACAACCCTATGGATGAGAACTGACTGTTGCAGCTTGGGAAATGAGTGGAACTGCAGAGTGGACTCTTCTGTGTCTGCGCTTTTGCTTAGCAGCTTTTGAGATTCATCCATATTGTAGTGCATCCGTAGTGCCTTCATTTTTATTGCTGACTAATACTCCATGTTATGGATAAATTGTCCATCTGCTGTTGATGGGCACTAGAGTTATTTTTGACTTTTGATGATAAATAGCTATTATAAACATATAGAACTATTATAAATACTCATATATAAATCTTTGCATGAACATATGCTTTTTACTCTTATTCCTTTTGGGTAGATTCCTAGGAGTGGAATTGTTGGGTCATATGGTAAGTAAGTATATGTTTAATTTTATAGGAAATTGCTAAACTGTTTTCCAAATTGGCTGTACCATTTTTACAGTACTACCAGCAATGCCTAACAATTCCAGATGCTCCTCCATGTCCTCACTAATGTTTGGCATTCTTAAGTCTTTTTAATTTCAGTCATCTTAGTGGGTGTGCAGTGCCATGTCATTCTAGTTTTAATTTGCACGTTCCTAAAAACTGGTGATGTTTAACTTCATTTCATGTGCTTTTTGGCTGCTTAAATATCTTCTTTTGCTTATTTTTTGTTTGAATCTTTGTCTTCTTAAAATCGAAGGGTAGGCTATACACTGGGTATTCTGGATTGAAGTCCTTTGTCAGACATACATATAGCAAATATTTTCTCCTAGTCTGCAGCTTGCCTTGTTACTTTTCTTGAATGGACTCTTCTGAAGAGTAGAAGTTATCAACTTTGATGAAGTTCAAATCATGTTTCCCCTTATGATTTGTACCACTTGTATCCTAGTTAAGAAACTGTGGCCTACACCAAGGTCAGAAGGTTTCTTCCATGTTTTTGTTAAGTAGATTTATAGTTTTAGCTTTTATATTTTTTTCTAGAATCTATTTTAAGTTAATATTTGTGAAGAGCATGAGGTAAGAGCCAATGGTTAATTTTTTTTTTTTTCCACATGGATACCCAAATAGTCCAGCACTATTTGTTGAAAACACTATCCTTTCTCCCTCGGTACCTTTATGGAAAATCAACTAACCACATAGGGATGGGTTTATTTCTATCTTTGCATCAAAACCACTTTGTTTTGATTACTGTAGTTTCACAGTAAGCCTTGAAATCAGGTAGCCTTCCACTTTTTGTTCGTTTTCAAAACTGTTTTCACTATTCCAAATCTTTTGCTTTGGCATATACATTTTAGAATGTAAATTATGACAAAATTCTGCAGAATTTTATTGGAATTGTGTTGACATGTAGATCTATTTGAGGAGTTCAGTCAGTGTATAGCTTGTGAATAAATTTATCCCTAGAGATAACATTTTTTAGTGCTATAATAAATTGTATTTTTAAAATTTCATTTCCAATTGTTCATTGCTAGTATAAAGAAATATAACTGAATTGTGTATACTGTCTTCCTATCGTGAAATTTAGTTAATTCACTTATTAGTTTTACAAACTTACTTATAAATTCCCTATAATAAAATGTAAATACATAACTTTCTTTTTTTTCTTTCCAATCTGTATCTCTGGGTTTATAGGTTTCATCAACATTAAACAATTTTCTGCAATTATTTCCTCAAACACTCTTTCCCCTGCCCCTTCCTTTCTCTCCTTTCCTTGGAGGACTCCGAGAACACATGTGAGGCTGAAAATACCGCCTCCAATCTTTCTCCCCACATTGCTGGTCTTCACCTCTTTGAGCTTCTGTTTGACAGTTTTCAGTGCTCTATCTTCAAGTTCACTATGGCTTTTTTCCCCCCCAGAAAACAGCATATTATATCCTGTTAAGCCAATCCAGTGTATTTTTCATTTCAGATAATATATTTTCAGTTTTAGAAGCTCCACTGGGTTTTTAAAAAATATTTTCCATTTCTCTTCACATTTTGTTCATATTTTTAATTCCTCGAGCATATTGTTTTTAAAGTTCTTATGTATTAATTCTGCCACCTTTATCCTTTGTAATTAATTCTATTTACTAATTCTCCTGATTATAGCTCACATCATGCAACTTCTTTGCAAGTTCTGTGTACTTTTTATTGGATGACAGATACAGTAATGTCATGCTGTTGGATGTTTAAGTTTTTCTGTCTTCACTTCGGAGTGTTGAGGTTTGTTGCGACAGGTAGTTACATTTACTGGGCGGATCAGGTTGACTCTTCTGAGGCTTGTTTTAAGCTTTGCTGGGAGAGCTGGAGCAGTCCTAGATGAAGGCATGAGCCTTCTGGGTTCCCTATGGAATGTCCAGGATATTCAATGTGTTCTTTCCCACCTGGCTGGCAGGAACCTGAATGACTCCCAGCCCGGTGTGGGCTCTGGGGCTGACAGTTCCCCAGCAGTTCGCTTCGCCGCCCGCCTGGAGTTCTCACTCCTGCGCATGCAGATTAGTATTCAGCAAAAGCCACCAGAAAAGCCCAGGCAGATTTCTGAGGCTCTTAATCTCACAGCTCCTTCCTTCCACTGAGGTTCCCTGCTTTGCAGACCCAGCCTCTTGGTCTCCTGACTCTCAGCCAAGTGAGCGTGCCAGGCTGTCCGGGCTGCCTTCGCCTGAGTGTGGCGGGGATGCCGCCTCCAGAAAGAAAGCTACAAGGCTGGCTGTGGGGCTTGCCGTGTTTCTCTTCTCCTCGGAATCACAGGCCTGCACTGCCCCTGTCCAATGCCCGAAAACAGTTTCTTTAGATATTTCATCTAATTTTCTAGTGTGGTTTATTTGTGTGTGTGTGTGGGAGGGCAGAGGAGGACGCTGTCTTCTTCCACTCATCTTCCCTCATTTATGGAAATATTTAACCATGACCATGGACTATGTTTTATTTCTGTATTCAATAAAGTACCTTGTACAGGGTATTATACAGAATACAACGTACAACAAATGAGAGACTAGCTAGCCCCATCTATTATATATGGTTTACCTCTGAATATGGTCTGTATTCACTGAAATGAAGTAATTTCCTGAGGCATGCATGCTTTCTTTCTGACCAGGCATCAGATGAAAATGGTCATTCTTTTGTGCCTATCCCGAAGATCACTGCAAGACTTCTATGCGCGGGGCCTCGCCACAGTTCTCCGCAAACACCACCACCTGCCTTATTTCAAATAAACAAACTCCAACTGTCCCGGGGGAGGCCCCTCACTGCAGTTTCTCTTCGACAGAAGTCTGAAGGTCCACCTTCCACGACGCTCACAGCCCTTCTTGATTCCTCCAGTTCTTACCCGTGAATCCTCAGCTCACCATGGAAATGCGAATTTCCCTGCTTTCAATCTGCCCCATCGCACCAGCGATGTTTCAGGTCACTTTGCACTGCTTCTTCTTTCCACCCAGAACACTCTTGTGCCAGGTGGACCCATGATGAGTTCTCTCATTACCTTCAACTCCTTGCTCCTATGTCCTCATGCCAACAAGGCCTACCCAGACCTTCCAACTGACTATGGTAACTGCCTGTCTCCTCCCCACCAGGGCCATCTCCAGAACTCCCAATCCCTACCCTTTTTCTCCACTGTCTTTCCTTCATAGTACTTTACCTTTTAAAAAGGAATGTAATTACTTACTATGCCTTTTGTTCAGTGGCTGCCTCCTTCTGCTAGAATAGATACTCCAGAAGGCCAAGACTCCTCGTTTTGCTCATGAATGTATCACAGGCACTCAGAACAGCAGCTGGCTTCAGCCTGGGTACATCTTCACCCCTCCCCTATGCTACTGCTCTAAGATGCATGACTTCAGTTCTCACTGGCTGGGGCAGTTCCAATTGTGAGGAGCGGAGAAGTCCTGAGATCCTCATATCCTTTCAGCTTTCCTGGTGCCATGTGAAGCTGGAGAGTTCAAATTTATACAAGATTCACGTTGAAAAGTAAGCTTTGGATCTACAAGGTTCATGCAGAAAAGTAAGTTTTGGACCTATTATTTTCTCTCAAAACTGTTTGAGAAGACTAACTAGAAGCAAGGAATACTCTGGAAGGGACTTGGCTGAACATGAGTTTTCAAATGCTGAGTCTGGGATACATCTGAGAGTTTAAGTGGGTGAGGGAGATTAAGTGATGTAGTGATGGCCACAAGTGAAGCGCCAGTGGGCTCGGAAATGCTCGAGAAATCTGAACACAGAACTCAATCTATTTCATAGTATACACGGAAAGCCCATTAAGGTAAGAATAAATTTTAGGAAATGTTAAGAATAACCATGTTTAAATTTAGTGATCAATATTGAATAGGTATTGATTTTAAAGAAGAATATATATGTATATGCTATAATGCTAGCAGCCCATTTTAAATAGAAAAATTGCCACACGAGACTCACCTTTTCTTCACTGTAAAAGAGATGACTCATCTTAAAAATAAAATGGCCTAATTGCTATTAGATTTACAATTCTCAAAATTTTATTGGTGCCAAAACATTTAAAATACATAGTTCTAGAAATCAAAGATATACAGAAGGTGAGCTAGTGAAAAACAGAGCATTTTCATGTTTCAAGGCACTGCTGTTAAACATAACCCAAATCGAAGTGTGTGCACACAAACAGCGACATGACGCTTCTGCAGGAGTCCCTTCTACTACCCTCAGATTTGGGTTTCCAGGTTTTATCTGCATGCTATCAGCTTTCTAGTTTCACAAATTATAACTTTCTCATGACTTGCTTGAATTGTTACAAGCAGGTAATTAAATAAACTAGAAAAAACCTAACTGAAAATTCAATGTGCAAGTAAGCCGAACTAGCACATTAGACAATCGTTTCATATGCTAATGCCCTTGGGTGTACGCCAGTTTTTCCTCTGAACTTCTCAGATTTCATCCATCTTTGTTGAATGGCAGCTCAGCACCCCCTTCACCTACACTGAGTCACAAGCATATCTGGGCCATCTGTGTCCTGAAGACAAGGGAGGACATATCAGCACTTCCCCTTCCCCACGAGTTCAGCTGACATTCTTTAGTAAAATACACAAAAGAACAGATTGCAGTTCATCCATAGGGCAATTTCACATTTCGCAAAGCTATACAGTGCACAAATCCCATCCATACACATCAGAGGTTGTCTGAAGACTGGATGCCAAAGTCAAGAGTTGAGTGTGAGGTTTTGTTTTGCTTCTGTAAGAAGAGTTAATGTGCCATTTATGAAAGCTCACAGAATAGATTCCTACCAATCACGTCTGCAAAAATAAGTTCAAAAGGAACTCGGCTACACTTAGCATTTTACATTGTGTATGAATCATCTGTGAAGTTATAAAAACTTTGGTTGAAATTTTCAGGAAACCCTGTCAATTCTTTGACTTTTGAAAGAGATTTCTGTTGTCATATACAGTTTCAAATGTTTAATAGCATGCAGAAATAGAATAGAACCAGAAGAGTGTCAAAGTGAATCAAATCCAGAACGTTAAGGGAAAAAAAGATAAAATTCAGACAAAATTTACTTTAATGACCACAATTTTGCTGCAGTATTTTAGATTCCTTTGGCTACTGTCCAATTTAACCAAAGCCAGTCACAGTTAACGTGGCTGAGCTAGTAGGTTACTAAGTACTCCATTTGCTGATGGGTATCAGGTTCACAGAAGGAACTCACTGACATCTGCACAAAGAGTGTTTAATTTTTCTATGCTTAATATTCTATGACCCCGGGTACCTGACGTTTCACTAATGTTTACTGCCTTTCCCCAGTTCTGCAATTATCCTTAAAATACATCAATAATGTGTCATAGAAATCTCCAATAATTTTTCTAAAGATAACACTTTTGAATTTGGTAAAGAATGATGTTTAAAAATTTTAGGCAGCACAGGATACATATAGGCTGCTGAATATTAGATGTTTGATTTTCAGAGAATATCATTTTAATAATTCATGGATTTAACATATAAGATGGTAAATGAAAAATATATAAATAATTATCACAGAAAAGCATTAAAATTTCATTTTTTTCTTTTTTTTTTTTTTTTTTTTT
>NW_016841755.1:1034895-1073137 GCF_001698545.2 Rhinopithecus bieti | reverse complement strand
TTATTATTATTATTATTATTGAGACAGAGTTTTGCTCTGTTGCCCAGACTGGAGTATAGTGGTGTGATCTCGGCTCACTGCAATCTCCACCTCCCGGGTTCAAGTGATTCTCCTGCCTCAGCCTCCTGAGTAGCTGGGATTACAGGTGCCCGCCACCATGCCTGGCTAATTTTTTGGGTTTTTAGTGGAGACAGGGTCTCGCCATGTTGGTCACAAACTCCTGACCTCAGGTGATCCGCCCGCCTTGGCCTCCCAAAGTGCTGGGATTACAGGTGTGAGCCACTGTCCCCAGCCAATAAATATAATTCCAGTATCTAAAATGCTAGGTTCATAGAATCTTCGAAAGGAAGTAGGTTAATTCTTGCCATGTGCCCTTTCTCACTTAAACGCTCTGTGGGGTCTGTGTGATACACAACAAACAGTGCCTATGTTGCTTGCACATTGTGCTGAGTTTCAACAAATCTATACGGCCCTGCGGTTTCACCACCACAATCAAGACAACGTACATATCCTGGACACCAAAATGTTCCTCAGTGTCCTCCTGCAGACAGTAACCTCCCACATCCTGTCAATCAAATATCTGCTTTCTGTCGCTAGTGATCTGTCTTTTCTAGAGCTTCATAAATCGAATCGTAGAGTAGTATTTGCTTGGGTCTCACTTCTTTCTCTGAGGCTAACGTTGCTGAGGCGCATCCATGTGGTTGGTTCAGGCCTTTTTCTTACTAAGTAGAAGTCCACTGACCATAATTTGTTTACGTACTTATCTTTTGATAGACATTTGAGTTGTTTCTGACTTTGGATTACTTGCACAAAGTTGCCATGAGCATTCATGGATCAAGTTTCAGGTGGATGCATGTTTTCATTCATTTTGGTTAAAAACCTAGGAGTGGGATGGCTGGGTTATATGGTGGATAGGTGTATGTTTAATTTTATAAGAACTTGTCAATCTGTTTTGTAAAGTGGCTGTACCGTTTCACACTCTCCCCAGCGATGTCTGAAAATTCTAGATGACTACATCCTTCCTAACATTTGGTACAAATTGTCTTTTGATGGTTAGCTATTTTCATGGGTATGTAGTGGCATCTCCTTGTAGCTTTAATTGTATTGTCCTGAAGGCTGGTGATGTTGAACATCATCTCATCTACTTACTGGTCACTTGCACACTGTCTTCTGCTATTTTTTTAGTTGGGGTTTTGTCTTATTATTGAGTGGTGACTTATTCTTTAAGTACTCTAGAATCAAGAACTAGGTCAGATATATATAGAAATATATAAAACTATTTTATATCTCTATATATCTTTTCTCCTTATTTTCTTAATAGTATCTTTCGAAGAGCAAAAGCTTTCAACTTTGATGGTTCAATTTATCAGTTATTTTTTCTTTTACCATTTGTGCTTTTTACATCCTATCCAAGAAATCTCTGAATATCTCAAAGTCAGAAAAATTTTCTCCTATGTTTTGTTCCAAAAGGTTTAGAAGTTTAACTTTTATATTTAGGTTTTGGTCCATTTTAAAGCAATTTTCTGAATGTTGTAAGGGTTAAGGTTCATTTTTTTATATGGATATATAATATTTCAGAACCGCTAGTTAAAAAGATCATTCTCTCCTCCTCGGCATCTTGTTGAAAATCAACTGACTACATGCTTGTGTGGGTCTATTTGTGGATTTCTGACTATGTTTCATGCCTCCGTATGTCTTGATTATTGTATCTTTAGAGTAGATATTGGAATCAGGTATGCACGTCTTCCAAGTTAGTTTTCTTTTCCGAAATTGTTTTGATTATTACAGGTTCTTTGCATTCCCACACACATTTTAGAAGCAGCTCATCAATTTCTACCAAAAGCCTCCTAGGATTTGGTTGGGATTGTGTTGAATCTATAGATCAATGTGGGGATACCTGACATTTAGCAACACTGAGTCCTCCCATCCATAAATGTGGAATCTCTACTGTCTTGGTCTTCTTTAACTCCTCTAAGTGGTGTTTTGTAGTTTTTATTGTACAGGTCTTGAATATATTTTAAAATGTATTCCTAAGTATTTGAATGTTATTCTAATCCAGTTTTTTTTTTCTAGTTTTGCTTTAAAATTTAATTTCCTTGGCTGTGTTTTTCTATCTTTTAATTAGGCTACAGGGACAAAAGACAGGCAGCTTCACTAACCCCTCAGAGTTCACATCATACTCTCCTCTCTTCAAGAATTTTATTTCTGTCACTGAAAGAAGACATTCTCTTACTGCTTAAACAGAGCCTAATCAATAGAGAAGCCTGTGACGCTTCCTGCTAAGGTGGCTCTTTTCTCAACACACATTATTGTTGGAGGAGATGGACATGGACACCACACGTGAACTCACAGTTCCTCACGTATAATCTTACTGGGTTTGGTAATATAATAAGACCTATAATAATAATTGCACCATTCTCTACATATTGCTGTAATAAATTTCACAGACACTGATGATGTTATCATCTATCAAAGGAGCTATAAAATCAATGTGATCTTAACACCTTTGGACTTATCTATGTATAGATTAAAAGCTTGAAAAAAATTCCCCTGTACTGATATAACTACATGCCTCTAAGCAGCATTAACTTTCCAATGCTAAATGCACTTAGGAGCATGCCATTTCTAATACATGCGATGTTTATCAGCTAAAGTATTTTATCTATTCCGGAAACACTTACAAGATGTTTGGTCAAAACGCTTGGTATTCGGGTTGCCCCTAGAATAAAATATTTTAAAAGCTCAAAAATTCCTCGGCATCAAGGCTACTAGTCTTAATATTTTAAACAAATACTAGGCACAATTTCATATATTATATGAACATACATTAACGTGTTAAAGAATGTATAAGAAAGGTAAACATAACACATTAAAAAAACTCTCCCTTTTTCTTGGAAATAATATAACTAAGAGAAAAAAATAGAAGAATAAACAGGATTTGTGTCTGGAATATACAGGATAAGGCATATTCTTCATTCGCACACTCATCCAAAAGTGTGTGTGCGTTTGTGTGTGTGTTTGAATCCATATTTTTAAGCACTCAGGACAACCTGAATTTAGCGCCAGCCATCTACATTTATTGTAACAAAATATGATTGCATGTTTCCTCTGAGAAGGAAAAAACTGGAGATGCTTTTGAAAGCACACGTTAAATAAAAGCTTAAAGTGAAACTGTGACAGAGAATGCCAAGCATAAAACAGATGACATTCATGGATGGGGGCTACTGTTCAATGCCTGGAATGGTTCGACTTTCTTGAATTTTTATATAATACACTAGTAATTTGTAAACTCATATGGCCCAAGAAACAGTATGAGCTAAATGGCGTCTTTGGAGTATTTAAATTTTATTTTGGTGATAATTCTTAATTTAACAGTAGTGCCATATTACTTTAATACGTCAAAACACTTCCTTTGGTAACAGAGTAACATGATGTAGTTAAAGTTTTCTGGTAGTGCATCTAGCATCCTGAAGTATGTTAAATATTCCCACTAAGAGCTCACATTTATTCCTATTTCACAGTAAGTTATCAAACGTCAGCATGAAAATCAACACTAGACTGCATTTGTATTTATTAGTTTGTACGCGAAGTCTGTCTTGTGACGAAACTGCTGTGTGCTGTGAGGGGGCAGTGGATGTGTTTGCATACAATGAGTGCCAGTGCTCAGGACACACAGTGACATGGTGATGGCAACAATGCTGTGTGTTCACACAGGATGCTGCAGTACACACACTGCTTTCATATTCCATCCTAATAAGCATTCTACGAGCCAGTCAACAAGAAATTATTTTCATTTTACAAAGATGAAAACTGAAGTTCAATCAGGGAAACGTATCAGTCCACAGTCTGGTGGCAGGGCTAGACTAGAACTCTGATGTTGGCGGTCACGATTCCATATACTTTGCCTGGAAAAAGTGTGGTCTAAGGTTAGGGAGGCCATGGGATCCATTTGCTTCCTTCCTGTTTCACTGTCAAGCAATGACAGTTGTCTGTACTGTCCTGGCTGTTTAATGGCCCAAAGCAACTGGCAGAGCTGGGCCCCACGTGTGGCTCCTGTCCCAGCAGCGTGTGGCAGCTCAGAACAGCGCCGGAAGGTCCCTTCCGCCCGATCCTCTCTACAGGTCTCTGGAATGGAATGATTTAGAGCCACATATTTCCTTTTCTCTTAATTCCCAGAGTTTTAATATTGGTTATTAGTTGGAAGACATACTTTCCTCCTTATTTTTTGTTTACCTTCCCTGAGGATAACACTAATTTAAGTGGTTGTAATAATTAGCCAGGAACCCAAAGATTAGTCTTAAGTTTGTTCTCACAGTTCCTATTAATAAACACTTTGTAGACTCCAGATTTTCCTCATGTCAATGACATAATTAACAAAAAGAAGTTGAATTAATATAAGAAACACTGTAACTCTAAAATAACTAATTCTCTGTATTGGCTGATCAGTAATATTTATTCAACTTGTTTTATTTTTCTTCCTATACAGGAACATATTACGGTTTAAAGGGTA
Organism: Rhinopithecus bieti; assembly: GCF_001698545.2. Lineage (NCBI taxonomy): Eukaryota > Metazoa > Chordata > Mammalia > Primates > Cercopithecidae > Rhinopithecus > Rhinopithecus bieti. Next base: position 1,068,627 of record NW_016841755.1, on the reverse strand, counting down.
TTTTAAGGAGGTAAAAATTACCAGAGTAGTGAACAAAGTGAAAGCTTAAACTGTTTGTTAGGGTGACTGAAATAAAGAGGTAAAAATAATACCAACAAAATGTATCAAGAAAAGACTATTCTTTTATGAATATAGGATCCACTAATCAGAACTGTGCTCAAATATTGACAATGTATTTGGTCTTTGGGGTCACTAATGTATCACTGCATATATTATTAGAAAAGGTAATTCATATTGCTGAGAGTTAGCACACTACAAAATTCTAAAATATTGCAATAGGTTTTCAAATTTGGACTCAGGAATTAAAAACAACTGAGCAGATCTTCAAAAGGTAAACAATTTGACTCTACGAACATTCAGAATCAGAGCCAATGATCCTGAGTGGACTAGAGAAGTCTGGTTCAGTTATGTGATATTTTGTTCATCACAAATGCAGGGCCTCACCATCTTTGATCCCTGGAAACTTTTCGGCAGAGTGGATCATCTTTGCTTTAACAAATTTGTATTTTATAATTAATGGCGGCATTTCCGCCCAAACATAGCATTAAATAAATCCCAGAAACAATATGAGATTTTCTTAATCATCACTGAGTTTTTAGGTTTTGGGCACTATGGGACATAGTTGGTTATTACTATCCATTTATTGGATGTTGAGCAGGTAACACAAAGTTAAGGTTGAGCTGAAATCATGTTTTAAGACCTGAAAAGGTCATAACCACTTACATGCTGAACCTAAATGAACTCTAAACATAAAGTACATACAATTTGATACGGAATTAAAAATTGGACATAAAACCAGTATGTCATATATTGTAAATATAATAAAAATAATCTTTTAACTTGGTGATCTTATTAAATTTTAGAATAGTTTTTGGCAGGAATGATTTGGATGGCTCAGGTACTTTTAAATAAGATGTGATGCCTTTTTTTTTCCTCTGGTAACTTGAGTTCTGTGAGTAGCAGCAGGAACATTTGCAGGACTCACCTGAGGTATGTGAGGGGCAGCACAGGCTTAGGTGAGGCTCGCTGGGAGCGGCTAACGAAGTGGACAATGAGATACACAGAGAAGAATCCTGGTCCGAGAGCTAGCTCTGTTAACTACTGGTTACAGAAATGTGGACAAATCCCTAGCCTTTCTAAAGTCATTTTGATTTTCTATAAAAGAAGAAAGATGGTTTTCCCTCCTCAGAGGGCTGTTATCAAGTAATGTGACAGAAGTTGTCTATGACCTGCCAAATACTGTTACAATAGACTGATGTATAATTATTAAAAACATCTATACAAGAAGATCAAATGAGATAGACCTGCCAGTTCTTTCCCTTTCTTCTTTGCTGACTCTCCAGGCTGAGCTGCTCAGTGCCAGGCTAACAGCAATGCCACCAGGAGCCATGACGGGTGTGGGACTCCTCTTTCTCCTCTTAGGCTCCACAGTCAGTGTGGCGTCTCTCTGTCACTGGCGTGCTGAGGAAAAGGTGAGGTCACCGTGGATGCTCTGGGCGTGTCCCAGCGCCTATGCTGCTTCTTCAAATTCAAACCCACAACTCCTGTTCATTTTCCTTCTAATTGCTATGTTTGTAAAACTAAATAACTTAATTTTGTTTAGCTCTGGGCCTGGCAAATATTTCCTCTGTATAGAAGTCATATTCTTCATGACTACCCAAAGACTGACTGACTCATAAATCATTCAAAATAAAAATATCAATAAAAGCAACAATACTGGGCACTAATTATGTGCTAGGGCCTTAGTTAGCAACTGAGCAAACAAACAGAAAAAACTCACAGACTATCACGGTTGTTAGACGCAGGTTTATCGTGTGATTCTAGCACTTTCCATTTTCATTTGGGAAATTACAAAGTGAACACGTCTTTAGGAACAAACACTGCATGCTGTAAAACGGCTGACACAGCCTAAGATAACACCCAACTGTGCCTACCTTCATGGGGCCATACCCCCAAGTGAGAACACAATGGCAGGAAAAGGGACCTCTAGCAGCAAGGCCTGAATGATGGGACCACAAAGTGTGAAACAGTAGAAGTTGGGTGCTACCCAAATTGCAAAACTGTTTTTTTAAAAAATAGTGCAGTTTAGGAGAAGATGATGCAATCATGGAATTAGTTATTACAACAATAGGAAAGCTCTTTCTGCCATACTTCGCTCCCCTTGATCCACATGGCATAACTAGTTGGCTTGGTTTTTGAAAAACATCATGTTCTTGGTTCATAAAAAGCTATTATAGTAGCAGCATTATTAGGAAAACTAAATGACGATAAAAGGAAAAAACATTTTTTTCAGACAACTTTACACCTGGGAAGCAAGCCTTTCCGGAGTAACAATGAACAGGGTTGATGAGTTTCTTTGGAAGAAAAGAAGTTCTAATTCATCAGTTTTTAAAAAATGCTACTGAATAGAAATGACAAGACCTATCAGTGATAAAAGTTTCTTTTTTATTTTACATAATTTGGAACCACCAGAGACAGATTTAATTTGCCGTTTTAGAACAAAAATTCAATGTCTGCTTGTTAGATGCTACAATATTTTTATCTATCTACCTACTGTGTGATGAAGAGAAGAAACAGAGGTGATGCTCCTAAGACAGTGACGAGAGGTTCCTCACTTAACAGGCAACGCCCTGATTACTGGCCACTGGAGTATTAGTGAGAGCTGCATCACTGATGAGTAGCAAGGGGACTCAGTAATAAAGTCCGAGCTTTGTAAGTCTCTAATGATTGTGGTGAACTGAATGCAACTTTGTCCAAATCAACAGTCACTGGAAAATGCTAATTACAGATTAACTCGGTAAGTATTCCGTAATCGCCAATAATAATTATTGGATTTTCTTATTTCGAAGGAGATAAGTTCATTTCGTATAAAGCAAAGATTCAATAGTGGTGCTTTGAGAAAGGAACTACAGAATGTCTGGGTTTTACCAGTGGAGGTATTTTCAATAACGGGCTTTAAGGTTAGATTGTCTTTAATAAGACGCTGTGTAGGAAAGGTGAACACATTGTAAAGGCAGGCAATTTCCAAACCTTTAAAGACACATGATTTTGAGAAGTTCGCAAATGAAGGAAACCTTAGAGAATGCTAAAAAGTCCACACATTTGTAGGCACAGGTTTTCAACACTACTCCTAGAGATCACCTTGAACAGTGGAGGTGTCCTGCTGAATTGGTAGCTCTCTGAAAACCAAGTATTCACCTTTCTCTTAGATGGATCTTGTGAAGAAGCCCATCATAAGCACTCAAATTATTTGGCTGTGTGCTGAATTCCCATTTTAAGCCAACAGAAAAAGTGGAATATGGGAAAATGTGCTATTTTAGAGTCCAGTTACAAAGCTACTAAATCCTACAAGCCTCATACCAGCATTTGGGTAAGTTTCAATTTCATGTGGCATGTATTTTAGAATACATTTATAGCATATGTTTATAGTTTTTCTAGCTTAAGGCAAAGTAAAATTGTAACTGGAAAACAATCCACATTTGAAATGAAATCATCATGCTCAGGACTCTTCTCACAGATCAACGTTTGGGTCTCCGTGCGTGTGACTTGGCTGGCCCACGCTGCGTCCTCCGCAGTCACATCCTGCGCTCCTCCAGGGCCAAGCGACAGTGCCCTCTGCAGGAAGCCGTTTGGGACCCCTCTGGCCTCATGGTCTCCCTCTCTGCTGAAGTACTTGAGAACTTTTACCCTCTGTCACATGACTGAACATACTCTATGAACCTTATCATGTTCTTATCTTAGTCTGCCACGAAGTTACTTAACCTTGTCTGAACCAGGAACAGATCGTAAGCTTCTTGGAAGTCCAAATGCTCCCCTACACTTTCCTTGGTAGCCCTCGGGTCTCGAGCAGAGTGATAGAGAGTCATGAGCATTTGATAAAACCTGTCACTCAGCTGAGGACTGGAGATGCGGCTTTCCAGGCACTCACTCCTAGACGCACTTTCCCTCTGCCCAGAGCGCTGCGGACATCTGTGGCATGTGGCCGCTGCCCATTCCCCGCCTCACCCTGCACAGTACCTCTGATGGGGGTGCCTCTGCACTAGGTGGCTGTTCTGTGCCCTCGGGCATGAGTATCAAGACATTGTTCTGCAGCTGGACACTGTTTCTACAGAGACAAGAGCCCCATGGACAGGAATGACACTTCTCGGCATTAGTAACACTGCTTCTAGCTCTTAGACATTTCAGGGGATACTGGCTCCTGGAGGCATCCTTACCCATTCTCTCATCTGACACCAAAATCCTGATGGTGCCAGGCAAGTAGCAACACTGATGCGATACCCTGAAATCACAAATGCCCAGAGGCCTTGATATCATAGATGGCAAAAATACCTCAGCCCCCAGTGTGTCTCCCGGGGCTGAGAAGACTGTCCAGGCTCCTCTCCGAGTGGCCACAGCGGAGCTGGCAATGGCAGGACTGGTGCTCCCTATCTTTCCTCTGCTGGGTTCTTGGCTTCCTTTCATGCAGGATTTTCTCAGCAAATGTCTCAAAATATTTGTGGGCAATATATTCTTATCTAAAAAAATCATAATGTCACTCATGCATGCAAATGAATCTTCTTAGATTGGAAACTATCATCCTCATAGAGAAAGCAGGATTTCTAATTCTTAGTAAAGAATTCTTAGTAAAGAATTAGAAATTCAGCAATCGGCTGGGCGGGCTGGCTCACGCCTATAATCTCAGCACTTTGGGAGGTCAAGGTGGGTGGATCACCTGAGAGGTCAGGAGCTTGAGACCAGCCTGATCAAAATGGTGAAACCCCGTCTCTACTAAAAATACAAAAAAAATTAGCTGGGCGTGGTGGCATGTGCCTGTAATCCCAGCTACTTGGGAGACTGAGGCAGGAAAATCCCTTGAACCTGGGAGGCTGATGTTGCAGTGAGCCGAGGTCACGCCACTGCACGCCAGCCTGGGCAATGACAGCGAAACTCCGCCTCAAAAAACAAAAAGAAATTCAGCAATCAACACTGTATCCAGTGACTCTTTACAGGAAAAAAAAAAAAAAAGCATGGGGAAGGGGTTACATAGATGACAACTCATCTTCCCATTTTGGAATTAGTTTTTATGTCATCATTTACAACGGACTTATTTATGTGGCATTTCAGATAATTTTAGTGTTAAAACAGCCTTCTTTAAGAATACAGGACAAAAAACATTTTTTTTTTCCAACAGTGGAAGTAAGTTTTGCACAAGAACACAACCCTTTATTAAAATCTGTTATTTTAATGAAATATAATATCCATGATATTTTTCCCCTTGTGACCCCACGTGACAATTGGCAAATACTACAGATTACCTAAGTTAATACTCAGAGTTAAAACAATAATGATTAAACGAAGTATATTAAAAACTAATGGATTAATCTTTCAGTTGGATTAGTGCTTTTATGAGGTCCCTCCAAAATCCAAGTTTTGAGAAAACTAGGAATAAACCATCACAGATATGTAAAGTGGTGCTTTTAAATAGATTATTTCATTAATAATAAATGGTCCTTTTATTTTATTTTATATTTCTCTGGCTACTATTAAGGTTAAACATTATTTCATGATGTATTTCAGTTCTTCATAAATCTTTCAATCATGTCCTTTTTCCATTTTTCCATTGCTATCTTAGAGTTCTCATATGATTTTGATTTATGTGAATTCGTCATACATTAAAAATATAGTTCTTGGCCAGGCACGGTGGCTCACGCCTGTAATCCCAGCACTTTGAGAGGCTGAGGCGGGCCAATCACCTGAGGTCAGGAGTTCGAGACCAGCCTGGCCAACATGGTGAAGCCCTCATCTTTACTAAAAATACAAAAATTAGGCCTGGTGGTGCACGCCTGTAAACCCACCTACTCAGGAGGCTTAGGCAGGAGAATTGCTCAAACCCGGAAGGCAGAGATTGCAGTGAGCCAAGATTGCGCCACAGCACTCCAGCCTAGGGCGACAAGAGTGAGACTCCATCTCTCTCTCTCTCTCTCCATATCTATATCTATATATATAGATATATATATCTTATACAAGTATATATATATATTTCTTGCACATGTTTGTTCCAGATATCTAGTTTGTAGCTTAATTTTAAATGTTAATAACCGCACTTGAATGCCTGTACTCTGCTAAGCTGACAACGTATAAGGGCCACGAAGCTACTGCACCGAGTAGACTCTACAGAGGTGTGCAGGAAGCGGGCATGGGTTCTACTTCTTCCTCCCTTATCAGCTTCTTGGTCGTACCATACCCAGGAGTCACTACTTCTACTCTCACTGACAGAGCATTGGAGAAGGTTCAAAAGCAGCACTGATCGCGAAGTCTTCTCTTCTGTCTCAGCATTTGATGAGCCTTTCCCACATCTCTCCCTTCAAACTACACAGCAGCCTCCACAGGTCTCATCTGCCACCCACAGCCCTCCCGCTTCTCTTGATGGTTCCTGCTGTTTCCCCAGCTCCCTGCATATTGTCATTATCCTATGGCTTTAGTCTTGGATTCCTTCTTACATTATATACCCAATCCCGGGCTGATATGACTTCCTTCTACCACTTCAACGACCACCTCCATGTCCATAGCTCTTAAATTTGTATCTCTATTCCCACTTAAGTTTTTCATCTTCAATTTTTAGTTTTCAGGAGACTATTAGATACCTGGATGCTCCATCTGTATCACATACTTCCATGTTTTAAACCAAAACTGTACTCCACCGCTCCTTTCTCAATCTAGGATGGCAGTATGTCCCTCCTCCCTTAACAGTCTCATCATCCAACCATTAACCCATACATCTGGATGTCATCTTCAACCCGTCTTCCTCATGCTCCATATGCACTGTGCTGCCTCTTGTAGTTGGTCTCTAAAAATGTTCACAATCGACATCATTTTTTATTTCCATCACCTCTTAATGAATGCTTACCTCCACCTTTGTCTTTCTGAATCTTTCTGAATCACAGTAGTAGTATCTTTCCAAAGTCAATATCTAATTATGTTACCCCTCTATGTCTTCACACATGGAATGGCTCCTTACGACCTCTATGATGAGGTCCAGACCATTTAACACGGACTCTAAGATCTTCCACAATCAACACTACTCTCTTCTGAGCTCTAGTGCTACATGACTGCCCACTGTCCCCCACGCAAGGAATGCTATTTTCCTACATCCAAATCTTTGGTCACATTATTCCATACCCCTGTTCCATCAATTTCTCACTCAATTCAAAGTAACTACATACATCCGTGAAGGCCCCAACGGTGTATTGCCTCTCTTTCAGGACTCCACATTAAACAACCTGATTTGATAAAAAAAGAAAAGTACCTTGTAAGACAAAAGTTGCCCTGAGTGCAGAAAAAAACAGTTAAATCTTAAATACATAGTTGAAAGTCAGACCACAGAAAAATGTTAACATTTGCAACATTAAAAAAAAACTTGCAAGTTTACATGAAAAGTACTGAAAATCCCCAATAAAAATGGAGAAAGTATAAAGAGAATTCACAAAATCAAATCCCCAATCCCAGCAACTACAGTAAGATTCATGGATCCAGAAGTAGTCAGCAAATGCCAATGAAACTAGCAACTTACTCCCAGCCATACTGGCACAAACATGAAAAGAAGAAGAATATATTTTGACTGTGGGGACCTAGAGGACAGGGGGCTCTCCAGTGCGGAACACATTCGGTGGCTGATCAACAGGCACTGCTCCCTCTACTGCCTTGCCTTCTGTGGAGCCGGCCAAGACGTGAGACATCTACACTTTCTGCTCAGTCACAGGCTTATGAGATTAATCTTCTTTCTCTCCTATTCTTTATTAACATCTGTTTAGATTTAAATTCAAGAAGGGGCTTAAAAAGAGCCATCTTTGAGATGAAAACGTGAGTGAGATAGGCTACTAAACATCGCCACGAAATATACAAGAAGGAAACTCACATGGAATGTGACCTGCTTGCGTGGTCCTTTCTTTAAGGAGACGTTCCATACAAACATCTCACCAAGGCGTATGTGGCGGCAGTGTGGAATTTGTAGCCAGGCGCACCTTTGCTGAAGACTGGTTGGTTTTAAGCTCTCAAGACCATCTGACTGCTGAGGTAAGAGGAAGGCATTGCTGACGCTGATCTACATGCATTCAAGTTGCTTGATTTTAACTCACAGATGTTTCTTGTTGGCTTTGAAACATGAACAGTCATATAAAGAGCTACTGCAAGTATTATCCAGACCATCAGCAAAGCCATCAGATGCATCAGAAAGCAAACAAGTTAAATTAAAAACACATAAACATGGAGATTTAAACAAAATCACTAATTGTCTAAATGGTTAAAATTCTATGCCACGGGATACAGCAATCCTTTTCTGTTTTCTGCCTGTCCAGCCTATACTGCTCCTCAGAGGCACAGAAGCCTATGCATTAGCATGTAAGCCTATCTGGAGGAGTTCAAAGGGCTTCAACTTGTCAGTAGAGATGTTTTCCTCATAGATCAGGGAAAAATTCCCGATTTAGTTAATCCACCAATTTTAAATAATCTGATGTTCCATATCAGAAACCCACATGACATGAACATGTGACAGAATGCAGGTGTGGATGTCTGTCTTAACAGGACCACTTAGGCTCCACGTGAAAGCACGGTGCTCTGAAGGGGCTCTAGTGGGCCTCAGTGAGAGATTACGCTGAAAGCTATTGGCAGAACATGGCAAGGCAGAATGTCAGATTTCATACTCGGCAGACATCTACAACAACTGATGCCTTGTAGTCAAAGGCTGTTAAATTACCTGCGAAGGGTTACTGGCAGCCTTGAATGTTTTTCTCATTGTTTATTTAGTTCCAAAAGCTCTCGGTCTTTGTGCTGATTGCCCTAACTGACAGCACAGGAAATCTGGACTTTGTAAACAGGGCCCGGCTCTATTGAATTACAGGTCGCAGGTCTGTGATCAACCTGCAGGGCTGGACCTGTACAGAGAAACCCTCGCCTCGCAGAACAAAGGAGCTTCGTGTAGAAGCAAACATTGCTGTAAATAACAGCGTAAGAAAGATGAGCTGGAAAAGCTGCATGTAAACACTCATAAACTCATCCATTTCAAAAAAGGTTTTAATGTGACAGAACACGTAAACTACTCTACTAATGAGAAAACAGTGAATGATCACAGAATTCACACTTCCAAAAGGTGGTTATTCCTGACTGCAAGGGGGCTATCCAACATTTGGGGTCAACCAACATGGAATAAGAATGTGAGCTGCTCTACTTCCATCAAAACCAGCCCCAAACACACAGTTCAGTAGCACCGACATTTGTAAAAGCAGCATACACCGAAAATATTATGACCAGATTATACATTTACGTGGGAAATATTTTAAATTTAGTTGTTAATTAAAAGACATAAATAAAAAAAGAAAACTCCTAAGTTAGCTGAACAAGAGGCAATAAATTGGTATGAGGAAAAAGCTCTCTGTCATGACCATCTAGTTCATCTTCGTGAACATTAAATACAAGAACATAGAGTAGAAAAGGAAATCTTATCAAGGACTTCAAAATGCATTAGTATCAGGCAACCATTTCTTGTCTGAACTTTACTTGCTAAAACAGATACTGTACGCTCTCACATTATCATGTCCCAAAGACTCCGTTTTGCAGGCTGAAATGAGAAAAATCAGGGTTTCATTAGTAGACTCACTGAAGTTGATCACTTTAGGCTCTATTTTTGAACACTGAGATGTCATCTATAGAGAAATGGTGGTCTCTATGAGCTATTTTTTTTCCCCTAGACCTAGTATGGAAAGTGTGAATTGTAATTTCATAAAGTTATAAAAGTAAACAAAAGACACTTTCAATGAATGTTGCCTTTATTCCTGCTATTTTTTATCCCCAAAGCTCAAACAGAAGTAGAACTTTGATCAAACCACGTATATCTTTATGAATGACCTTTAATCACTGGTAAATACAATTATCACTAAAAAATTATTTTCAAACCAACTTGGCTACAAGATGCATCTTTCCCAAGATAACATATGCTTAGATAACATTATATCAGACAATTCAGATATACATACTATAGAATATTTAAATGCCTAACCACAACATATGGGCTACTACACAGTTTTCTGGAGCAAGGAGCTACTGTACAAGCCAATGCTGAGCTATAATCAGACTCACGTGGGTAATATATCGCCATAATTCTGCTTCAATTAAAAGCATATTTCAGCAGAAGCCCAGGATGTCAGCTCTATGCATTTTAATAACACCAGCCTACAACTCTGCTTATGCTAAATGTACATTACTCAAATGGATTCAGAGTTATGCTTTACATAAAGACTGAGCATATTAAGACAAAATTCTGCATAACGTAAGTATGTATTAATGGGCATAGTCCCAGAATCTGCTGGCAGTTCTATACAGTGTACATAAAAATCAGTAAATCGATATCAACTAAGATTTCACTAATATTTTCATTTGAAACTATTTCTCATTTTTGTCCTCCCAAAGACACAGTAAAGAAGTAGATGAGCAGAAGAATCTTGAGAGCTGTAAATGTCACTATATGTAGTGTATACATTGGAGAGACCTCGGGAGTTACTAAGGTCACAATGATTTACCCTATACTTAAAGTGATAATATCAGAGATGCACAACTTTTATTGCATGAAGAACTGTGACGGTCTCAAATTAGTGTCCCTTCATGCCCCATCCCCCCAACTTCCATGTAGGGTACTAAACAAGTTACAGAATTTTAAAAAAACCAATCTACTTCATCATTGGTAGTTTTCACTATGTCAGTTGTAGTGAATGCTACTGGAAGGCATAAATATAGCTTCTGTAAATTCCAACACCTCAGAGAAAGACAGTTTCATATTTAGCATGATTAACATAATCAGGTAAAGTTGCCGAGGGTAATTTGATACTTGGGGGAAAAAAGTGAGATGTCATTAGAGCCATCTTCAAACAAACAGCAAATTAAACAGTGACAATGCCATTATTTGAAGATCCTCCTGTTATTTCTTTTAACTCTTTATTACTAAGGTTTATATGGGTATTAAGATTTTTCAAAACGAAAGGCTGAAACCTTGATGCTCACTACAAAGATGCGTTTAATGAACTGTACGGGAAGAATTTAAGCAGCAGCAAGTCATAGGGCAGAAAAGCTGTGAGGTCAGCTGTTTAATACAACAGGACCAAGAAAAATCATCTACTTCGAAGGATACACAGGGTTTGAGGTGGGAGATATGATGCCCATCGCATATCTGCACAGTTGTAGAGTTTACGAAGTCCTATCATATTAGCTACCAGAATACACATCTGAATACTTACATACACCATGATCAATTAATTGAATTGCCATATGTTATAGGTTGAATTGTGTCCCTCAAAAATTCATGTGTTAAAGTTCTAAACCCCCCCACCTCAGAAAATGACCTGTATTTGGGAACAGGGCCATTGTAGATGTAATTAGTTAAGATGAAGTCATACTGGAGACTGTGGCTCCCTAATTCAACATGACTAGTGTCATTTTGAAGACAGGAAATTTGGACAGATACAGACACACACAAAGAATGTCATGTGAAGACTGGAGTTATGCTGCCACAAGCCTAGGGACCACCAGGAGTAGAGAGGCCTGAAACTGTTCCATCCTAGTTACTTCAGAGGAAGCACGGCCTGACCAACACCTTGATCGTGGACTTCTGGCTTCTATAACTGTGAGACAATAAATTTCTGTTGCTTAAGGCCCTCATTTTGTGGTACTTTGTTATGGCGGCCTGTGCAGACAAACATATCCCATGTTTGTTTCAGTTATGATGACTTTTATAAGACTAGCCATATGTAATAATTATAAAACTGGAGATGTGCAAAAGGATATTCAGTCACTGATGTTTGTTATAATCGCCCTAAAACAGGCCTGAGCTTCTGGAAACGTGTGTTGGCCTACACCACTAGCCTACATTGACAGAAATAATCAAATAAACACTAGAAAACCTGTTACTGGTTACTCTAAGGCGACTACGTAGTATGTATATGTCACACAGTCTCCTCCTGAGTTCTCTAAATTATGTTTGGTGGCTGAAGCAAAAATTAGAACACTGCCTAACATGGTCTCAATGCATGTAGTTATTCTATGCAATTTTATAAATGAGAGATGGTCAAGGAGAGCAAATGGAAACAAAGTTCCTACACTTGGCTCAAACTGGCAAAATGCTGACACCAACAGACTGTGATAAGTTATGTATTTATAGTGTTTATACACACACACACATAACCTAGAATAATCACTAAAAGAGATTTAAGAAGAGATACACTCAAAAATGAAAATTCACTTCTAAAAAAAGTTCAAGTAAACCACAAGCAGGCTGGAAAAAGAAAACTGAGAAATGAAAAACAGAACAAACAAAACAAAAAAATAAATGGCAGACGTTAAGACCTAGTCTCTCCATAGGTATGTTAAGGGCAGGTGGTTAAACATACCAACTTAACAACAGAGATTGGTAGAGAGGATTTAAAAATATGTGGCCCAATTATACACTGCATACAAGAAGCTCATTTAGAATATAATGATATTTGTAGCTTGAAAGTAAAAGGATAAAAAGAGATATACCATACTAACATTAATTTTTTTTTTATAAAAGCAAGATTGGCTATATTATTCTCAAATAAAGTTTACTTCAATGCAAATAAAATCACTAGGGACAGAAATGACATTACATAAAAATAAAGGTCAGTTCACTGAGATAATACATTAATTTTAAATGTGGACTCACCAAGCAACAGAGCTGTAAAATATATGAAGCCAAAGGAAATCAAGGTGTGAGCTCAGGCAATGGCAACAGTCCAGATTTGAGCAGCCCTGAGCAGACTCCACGTGGTCAGATAAAGGAGGGAGTGAAAGAAACCAAGGGCTGAGGGATGCAGCTAAAACCTCCAGCTTCAACACTTGGGCAATGATAACCTAAAAGGAGACAGGAAGCCATGGAGGGGAGGAAGAGCAGGTTTAAGGTGAGAGGGGAAAGGGAGTGGGGAACACCTCTCTACTTTCTCCTGGTACTGTGTCCTCATGCATCTCCTGTTGGCGGGAAGCTAGGAAGGGCGGTTGTGGATCCGCTGGCTCTGATAGCAAAATTAGTAAAGTAAAATCAGAGTGAGAAGGAGGTGGAGGAGAAAGGGAGTGAGCCTGGGGATGCTGGAAATCACACCAGTGAAAAGGGAGGTGATATGGTTTGGCTGTGTCCCCATCCAAATCTCAACTTGAATTGTATCTCCCAGAATTCCCACATGTTGTGGGAGGCACCCAGGGGGAAGTAACTGAATCATGGGGGACAGTCTTTCCTGTGCTATTCTCATGACAGTGACTAAGTCTCATAAGATCTGATGGGTTTATCAGGAGTTTCCACTTGTGCTTCTTCCTCATCTTCTCTTGCTGCCACCATGTAAGAAGTGCCTTCCACCCCCTTCCACCCTCCACCATGACTATGAGACCTCCACAGCCATGTGGAACGTAAGCCCAATTAAACCTCTTTTTCTTCCCAGTTTCAGGTATGTCTTTATCAGCAACATGAAAATGAACTAATACAGTAAATTGCTACCAGTAGAGTGGGGTGTTGCTGAAAAGATACTGAAAATGTGGAAGCAACTTTGGAACTGGGTAAGAGACAGAGATTGGAACAGTTTTAAGAGCTCAGAAAAAGACACAAAAACGTGGGAAAGTTTGGAACTTCCTAGAGACTTGTTAAATGGCTTTGCCCAAAATGCTGATAGTGATAAGGACAATAAGGTCCAAGCTGAGCTGGTCTCAGATGGAGATGAGGAACTTGTTGAGAACTGGAGTAAAGATGACTCTTGTTATGTTTCAGCAGAGACTCCCAGCATTTTGCCCTGCCCTAGAGATTTGTGGAACTTTGAACTTGAGAGAAACAATTTAGGGTATCTGGCAGAAGAAATTTCTAAGCAGCAAAGTATTCAAAAGGTGACATGAGTACTGTTAAAGGCATTCAGTTTTATAAGGGAAGCAGAGCATAAAAGTTTGGAAAATTTGCAGCCTGGCTATGCCATAGAAAAGAAAAACCCACTATCTGAGGAGAAATTCAAGTTGGCTGCAGAAATTTGTGCAAGTAACAAAAAGCCTAATGTTAATCCCCACACCTACGGGGAAAATGTCTCCAGGCCATGTCAGAGACCCTCATGGCAGCCCCTCCCATCACAGGCCTGGAGGCCTGAGGCAAAAAATGGTTTTGTGGACTGAGCCCAGGGTCCCTGTGCTGTGTGCAGCCTAGGGACTTGGTGCCCTGTGTCCCAGCCACTCCAGCCGTGGCTGAAAGGGGCCAATGTACAGCTCAGGCTGTGCCATCAGAGGGTGGAAACCCCAAGCCTTGGCAGCTTCCACATGGTGTTGAGCCTGCGGGTGCACAGAAGTCAAGAATTGAGGTTTGGGAACCTCTGCCCAGATTTCGGATGTATGGAAACACCTGGATGTCCAGGCAAAAGTTTGCTGCAGGGGCAGGGCCCTCATGGAGAGCCTCTGCTAAGGCAGTGTGGAAAGAAAATGTGGGGTGAGAGCCCCCACACAGAGTCCCCACTGGGGCACCACCTAGTGGAGCCATGAGAAGAGGACCACCATCCTCCAGACGCCAGAACGGTAGATCCATTGACAGCTTGAACTGTGCACATGGAAATGCCACAAACACTCAACACCAGCCCAGGAAAGCAGCCAGGAGGGGGGCTATACCCTGCAAAGCCACAGGGGCAGAGCTGCCCAAGACAATGGGAACCTACCTCTTGCATAAGCATGACCTGGATGTGAGACATGGAGTCAAAGGAGATCATTTTGGACCTTTAAAACTTGACTGCCCTGCTGGATTTCGAATTGGCATGGGCCCTGTAACCCCTTTGTTTTAGCCCATTTCTCCCATTTTGAATGGCTGTATTTACCCAATACCTGTGCCCCCATTGTATCTAGGAAGTAATTAGCTTGCTTTTGATTTTATAGGCTCATAGGCAGAAGGGACTTGCCTTGTCTCAGATGAGACTTTGGACTGTGGACTTTTGGGTTAATGCTGAAACAAGACTTTGAGGACCATTGGGAAGGTATGATTGGTTTTGAAATGTGAGGACTCGAGATTTGGAGGGCCCAGGGGAGGAATGATATGGTCTGGCTGTGTCCCCATCCAAATCTCAACTTGAACTGTATCTCCCAGAATTCCCACATGCAGTGAGAGGGACCCGGGGGAGGTGACTGAATCATGGAGGCCAGTCTTTCCTGTGCTAATTCTCATGATCGTAATTAAGTTTCACGAAATCTGATGGGTTTATCAGGGGTTTCCACTTTTGCTTCCTCTTTTCCTCTGGCTGCTGCCATCAAAGAAGTGCCTTTTGCCCCCACCAGTTTTACAAAATTCTGAGACCTCCCCAGACATGTGAAACTATAAGTCAAATTAAACTTCCTTTTCTTCCCAGTCTCAGGTATGTTATCAACAGCATGAAAATGGACTAACACAGTGGGGAAGGAAGGGAGTGGAACAGTTCAAAGAGAAGGATATCCAGGAAAACCTGGTTTCTCATGCAAACAAGTTAACAACACTTAACCAAACCGTCAATAACAAGTGCCTGGTTGAAAAATAAGCAGCATATTCCTACCCCAAGGCCCCAATGTGGAAAAGAGATCCAGTCACCACAAGCAGCCTGGCCTGGGAAGCTCCTTGGTCCTGAGGGCCCAAGACCCTCTTTCCCTTGCAGGTGACACCAAGGGGGCCAGGTGCACAGGCCAGGGACTCCACTACATCCTTCCCCACCAACAGACACTTGGTGACCTGGCCAGGGAAACCCTTTCTGCCCCCTCAGGCAGCCACAGCGGAGTTCACTGCGAGCTCCAGCAGCCTCAGATCAACCAAGCAAACAGAAACACCACGAAAGCATAAGAAGTTAAACCACCACTGGAACCATGGCCCATAAAATCAGGCTAAGGTCCACACGCTAAATCTAAACAAGGGAAATGGCTACTAAAATGAAAAAATCTAAATATGACCTAGAGTCTCATGACATAATAGACAAAATGTCCTGGATACAATAAAAATCACTGGTCACACCAAGAACCAGGAAAATCTCAACATGAATGAAGGGAAACAGTCATCTGATGCTAATACCAAGGTGAAGCAGATGCTGGAGAAATCCGGCAAGAATTTTAAAGCAGGCATCATAAAAATGCTTTCACCATAAATTATAAACTCTCATGAAACAAATGGAAAACTTGTAAATCTCAGCAAATAAACAGAAATTACAAAAATGAAGCAAATGGAATTTATAGAACTGAAAAAATGCAATAAAAATCTTAAAAATCACTGGCTGGGTTCCACAATGGAGTGGCAATGACAGAGGATATCATCAGCAAGCTTCAGGGAAGAAGAGAATTCCCCTAACAGAAGGGCAGAGAGAAAAAGCAGGCTGGAACAAAATGCACAGAGCCCAAAGGAACATGGGGACAATGACAGAAGCCCCACCACTCACATCTTGGAGCTCAGGAGGAAGATGAGGGGCTGCACCAAAAAAAGTATTTAAAGGTTGCAAACCTCCCAACTTTGGTTAAAGACAAACACCTGCAAATCAAGAAGCTGAGAACCTGAAGAAGGAAAACTCCAATCCAGGTAAAGACACATCATAATCAAACTTTTGAAATTTAAAGACAAAGAAAAAAATCTTGAAATCAACCAGAAAGAAACAAGGTATTACTTATGTGGGAACAACAACTCAAACAAAAGCAGATTTCTCATCTGAAAATATGAAGATCAGAAGAAAGGGGTACCTGCTAAGAGAAAAGAACCATTAACTGTGCATTCTGTCTGGCAAAAAACTATCTTTCAGGTAGGAAGAGGAAATAAAAATATCCTTATATAAAGGAAAACTAGAAAAGCTTCAGACCTACTGCAAAATTTTAACTAAAGGGAGTTCTTCAAACACAAGAAATGTCAAAAGAATGAATCTTGGGTCATCAGGATAGGAAAAGAAACAAGAGAAGCAGAAATATGGGTGCCCACTGTCCTCCTGATGGACATTTGAGATTTATAAATCGCATTTGAGATTCAAGCAAAAACTATATTCAAGGCTACAATATTTAAAAGCTGGGAAGGTAAGGTCCCTAAACAGAAGTGAGGTTTCCATACCTCACTCAAAGTGGTGAATATGAGACTGGGATGGGTCACGTATGCATACGCTAATACCTAAAGCAATCACTGTGGAAACTATACAAAGAGACATACTCCAAAAGATGCACCCCAGCCTTTATGATGACCACGTAATATATCATATTGAGGCCAAACTGGATCACTGGTGTCCAGGACTTGCTCCTCGAGTCACTTCTTCTCACCCCTAGATAATTTAAGGGTAGTCAGGATCAAGCAGAATAAACCAAAATGAAAACAAGCACACAAAAAACCATAGACAATTAAACAAATGTAGCAAGGGAACCTTGGGAAAGACAAAAAAAATTAAGTCAAGAGACTGTGTAGGTTGGAGCTCAAAGGTCTGTAGTATAGAGGAAAGAATACCAAACTAAAATTTTAGATTCCGGAAATTTTAGTTATAACCCTCCTACAGTCAATTTTAAGAAACAGCACGCAAATCACTTAATAACTTGTATCTTATTTCCTTTAGCAAAACATTGAACAATGTTATTTGAACAAGACTTTCACGTCTAAGACAGTTCAGTTTCTATGTTCCTTGACTTGCTGATTGAGTTAAATTAGGTGAGAGTTAGTTTGCTAATGAGTATGCGCATAGACAAGACCTGCCTGAAGGCAGGAGGAAGAGGAACAGCTGCTGACCAGCCTGGGATATGTGCTCTGGAATCAGAAAAGATATAAGAAAATGGATGGTAATGAATGAAGAGGCAAGACAGAAAGAAAAAAGACCCACATTTCCATGTGATAATTCACTGTCAGAAACAAGAGGCAATTTTTAAGTGCTAAAACTGCAACAAAAATAGATCAGTTAAACAATGGAGGCAATAATATTGACACTAATATGGCCACTGACAACAATTTAAATGATAGCATTTAGAATTTTTAATGTCATTTACTCAAATTTTAAAATGGAAGGCATTTTATGAAAGATTTATACTTTATAAGACATTAAAACAAATCCATCTTTCTTTCTTTCTTTTTTCATGATAGGGTCTCTGTCACCCAGAATGGAATGCAGTAGCACAATTACTACAGCCTCAACCTCCTAGGCTCAGGCGATCCTCCCACTTCAGCCTCAGGAGCAGCTGGGATCACAAGCATATGCTTGGATACTTTTTAAAATATTTTGTAGAGACAACGTTTCTCTATGTTGCCCAGGCTGGTCTCAAACTCCTGGGCTCAAGTGATGCTCCTGCCTCAGTCTTCCAAAGTGTTCGGATTATGGGTGTGAGCCACTGTGCCTGGCCTCTGCCTTTCTTTAAAAATTTGGGACATAAAAAATAAATTTAAAAAGTAATCCCATTTACAATAGCCATACATAAAATTAAATACCTAGGAATTAACCAAAGTAGTAAAAGATTTCTATAATTGAGAACACTATAAAACACTGATGAAAGAAATTGAAGAGGACATCAAAAAATGAAAACATACTCCACGTTCATGGATTGGAAAAATCAATATTGTTAAAATGTCCATATCACCCAAAGCAATCTACAGATCCAATGCAATCTCTATCAAAATGCCAATGACATTCTCCACAGAAAAGCAAAATCCTAAAATTTATATGAAACCAAAAAAGACCCAGAATAGCCAAAACTATCCTAAGCAAAAATAACAAAACTGGAGGAATCACATTACCTGACTTCAAATTATACTACAGAGCTATAGTAACCAAAACAGCAGGGTATTGGCATAAAAACAGACACATAGACCCAGGGAACAGAATAGAGAACCCAGAAACAAAAACACATACCTACAGTGAACTCATTTTCAATAAAGGTGCCAAGAACATTCCCTGTGGAAAAGGCAGCCTCTTCAATAAACGGTGCTGGGAAAACTAGGTATCTACATGCAGAAGACTGAAACTAGACCCCTATTTCTCACCGTAAATAAAAATAAAATAAAAATGGATTAAAGACTTAAATCTAAGACCTCAAACTATGAAAGTACTACAAGAAAACATTGGGGAAACTCTCTAGGATACTGGTCTGGGCAAAAATTTCTTGCGAAATACCCCACAAGCACAGTCTACCAAAGCAAAAATGGACAAATGTGATCACATCAAGTTAAAAAACTTGTGCACAATCAAGAAAAAAGTCAACAAAGTGAAGCAATAATGCACAGAATGGGAGAAAATATCTGCAAACTGCCTATCTGACAAGGGATTAATAACCAGAATATATGAGAAGCTCAAACAACTCTTGGGGAAAAAAATCTAATAATCTGATTTTAAAATGGGCAAAAGATTTGAACATTTCTCAAAAGAAGACATATAAATGGCAAACAGGCATATGAACAGGTGCTCAGCATCATTGATCATCAATCAAAATGGTACATCAAAACTACTATGAGATACTGCATCATCTCACGCCAGTTAAAATGGCTTATATTCAAAAGACAGGCAATAAAAATGCCAGAGAAAATGTGGAGAAAAGGGACCTTTGTACAGTGTTGGTGGGAATGTAAGTATAACCACTACAGAGAAGAGTTTGGAGCTTCCTCAAAAAACTAAAAGTAGAGCTACTGTATAATCCAGCAATCCCACTGCTGGGTATATACACAAAAGAAAGGTAATTCATGTATGAAAAAGGTATCTGTGCTTCCATGTTTGTTGCAACACTGTTCACAACAGTCAGGATTTGGAAGCAACCTAAGTGTCCATCAACAGACGACAGATGAATAAAGAAAATGCAGTAGATATACACAATGGAGTACTATACAGCCATAAAAAAGAATGAAATCCTGTTTCTGCAACAACATGAATAGAACTGGAGGTCATCATGTTAAGTGAAATAAGCCAGACAAAGAAAGACAAACATCACATGTTCTCATTTATTTGTGGGATCTAAAAATCAAACAATTGAACTCACGGAGACAGCTGACAGAATGATGGTTACCTGGGGCTAAGGAGGGTAATGGCAGGGTGGGGAGAGAAAGTAGAGATGGTTAATGTGTATTAAAAAATTGGAAAGAATAAATAAGACCTACTGTTTGGTAGCACAACAGGGTAAGTATAGTCAATAATAATTTAATTGTACATTTTAAAGTAACTAAGAGCATAACTGAATTGTTAGTAACACAAAGGATAAATGCTTGAGGGAATGCATACTTCACTCTCCATGATGTGATTAGTAGACATTGCATGCCTGTATCTAAACATCACAGGTATGCTATAAATATATACACCTACTATGTACCCACAAAAATGAAAATAAAAAAAGGAACTACACATATGCTATATCTAAGACCCAAAATGAAGAGGTTCTTTCTACTGCTAAGGCAATCATATAGATACACATGAAAATGCAGATCTCTGTGCCATAAAAGAAGCCATTCTAGTTCTTTACATAGGCTCTGAATTTTAGCAGACATCTAAAGGGAGGGTAGGGAGCAGACACCCACCCCAGGTGCTTCTGATATCAACTAGTCTGTTCTGTGCAACACTTTGAGAAATCTTGGTTACAAAAATGAATCCTATGGATCAAAAAGCAAGAAAATATTAACCTTCAGCATTTGTTTGTAGAATGCAAATGAAATTAAATGTATGTAATAAAAGTCAACAATGAAATATTTAAAACCAGGAAATGAAAAAGAAACAAGACAACAATTTAAAAGTTTGGTTATAAGATTGGTTTAGAAGAACCAAAAAAAAAAAAAAAAAAAAACCCAGATGATAGGTTGTTGAATCAAGCATTTCAGATGATTCATTTGCAGTACTTTCTTACTTGACAAAGGAAGATGGATAACTTTTGATTGTATTATACATAGAAGAAATTCCAAGGTTACAAACAAAAAAAAAGGGCTTTTGAACCTATCATCAGATTTTTCTTCATTCATTTGTTTAGTGATTTTATTGCCAACCACCCGAAAACCTATCTGAAAGCTAGGAGGATATAAAGCTGACATTTGTAAGATAAGCTCAAAGATCAGGTGGCAAGAGATGCATGTGCATGTGGGTGCAGTGTGCATTGCTACCTACCCCTATAACGTGATCCCTCACAAGGACTGTAAACTTCAGTGCTTAGTACATGGCCAGGCACTAGAATACCGCATCCCATCCAACTGGGGACCAGGGATCCATGTACACAACAGTGGGAGCTACATGTGGAAGTCTGTTATATAACCGCTCTGCCTCCTAGTCTTATACTTAATGCCTGTCCATGTAGGCTTCATGCTTCATGTGATAGGTGCAGTCAATAGAGGTTTCAGGCACTGACAACCTTGACCACGGCTGGAAAAGACATTCCTGTTCCCCAAGAGGGTGCCACAAATATTTCTGTTCACTCAAGGTCAAGAGGCAGCTGTAATGAGGCCTGTAACAGCAGCTGCTTCTCTTTCTGAAGAGCAATCCAAAGTCAACTAAGAAATAGACACTTTGCTAATATGTTTATAGGCATATAATTTTCCACGAAAAGATGGGATAATTGTTGCAACACTTTTTTCATACATTAAATTCTCTAGTTAAAAATCTGCAAAGTATGACAAAATGGAATTATTCTAAAGCCATTAAAATATAAGCCATCTGAAATTTTAAATATTAAGTAACACAGATATTGTTTTATAACACTGTCGTTGTTTAAAAGCTGAATGTAAAACCAATAAAATGTAGAATAGTTTGCTTTCAAGGAACATTTCTTCTTCTTAACAAATTCTAAGATTGCTGCACAAATGAGATTTTGCTATAAAATTTGGGTCCACTACAATGCAGAAAACTTGAGAGTACTTTATAAATTGTTTTGTAACATGCAAAACATGGATTAAAAAAAAAATTGAGCAGTTCTTAACAATGGATCAAGGTTTGACCAAAAGAGATAACAAGGGCATAAGGATTTTACTAACATGATGGTTTGAAAATATTACCACCGATAACCTACAGGTCCAGAGAACTCTACCAGATGCATACAGTTGTAAGGGGGACACTTAAATAAGTAATCACGTCCACAGTTATAAATGAATTATTACACAGGACCATACTTCACTGGCTCTCACCATTATCCATATTACAAATAATGTGAAAAGTCAGATATGGAGTAAACTGGATATTTAAAAGCAATGCATAACCCAACGGTTTGTTGCAGTACTTGGGAATGTTCCATTCAGGACAAAAAAAAAAAAAAAAAAAAAAAAGAAGGAATGAAGGTTAGTCAATGGAAATGAGAGAAAAATTAGAGCTAAAGAAAGTGTGGATGGATTTTACAAAGAAACTAGGGAGAACTGTGGAGCTCCAATGATTCTGCGTGGCTGCCGGAAGAAGGGGCTGATGTGGGATGAAGGCTGCATTAACTGTCAGAGAAGGATGATCTCTTTGTATACAAGCATGATGGGCATCAGTTGTTCAGTTGAATACGATTTCTAGCCAGGAACATAGACACTGGCAGCATTCATGCATTTATTAATTCTTTCATCAAAACCTTCAGCTGAGTCTCAGGCCTTCAAAGAGTTTACAGTAGGAGAGCTGGACAGCCAACCAGGTGATTTCAACAGAGCATGTAAGTGCTGAAGGGAGGTAGGCAGGGCACTGTGTCCACTCAGAAGGGTTTCAGAATTGGATCTTGGAATTAGAGCGGCTCAGCTTCCCAGCACCTGGGGAGGGAAGAGGGTGCAGTGTGTGCAAAGGCCAAGGCCTTAGGAGACGAGACATGGAGGAGTGGGCATGACATATTAGGTGTATACCAGTAGTTCAAGAGGGCTGAGGCGCAGGGCGTGGGAAGGAATGAAGAGGAATGAGCCCAAGAGTGGCAGGGGTCAGTTCACAAAGGGCCTGAGCCCATCCATTCCCACAGAGACACCTAGGAAGTGTCTATTGTGTGCCAGATCCTGCTCTAGCCCCTGGGTCCTCTGTGCTGGAGAAAAAAAAGGGGCCCATGCCATGGCAGTATGCATCTGACATGTGTTTAAGATGAGAGAGTTTGCCAAATGACATTGTATCATGCTGAATGTTTTGGGCTGTTATGAAGATACTTACAGTTTCGGGCATTTGAGGAAATCATTTTGTCCCTGAGTAAATACAGCAAAACCACCAAGGGGAATTTCCCATACATTAGGAAATACTCAACAGAAAGTTTCTGTGTTGCTTCCATTTCAATGACATGAAAATGTCCCTGATGTATAGGATACAGATAGTGATGAGCAAACACACCACTGACACCACGTCAAAAGCAAGGAATAAAGAAAATAAAAAACGAGCATCATTACTAAGGTCTTTATTAAATGAACAATGAAAACAAAGGAAACGGCTAAAGGAAATGGCTTCCTAAACTTCCATGAAAACTAGGTTTGATTAAGTACATAACCTAATGAACATATTTTTCTGTGTTACCCTTCACAAGGCCAAAGTCAACTGCTGCTATTCCCAAAATGTCATAGAAAGAGAGATTCGTAGTGCAAGTTAGGATCTGACCTGAAGGACTACAGACTTGGGAAGAGAACGCAGGCGAGTGGGTGGGTGGGTAATTCTGATTTCCAAGATTGGTAAATACATTTTCAACCCAGCTAAAACCACAGAAACCCTATTCTACTGCAATTATGCAAACTTTTTTTTTTTTTTTTTTTTTTTTTTAATGAGACAGAGTCTCACTCTGTCACCAGGCTGGAATGCAACGGCTTGATATTGGCTCACTGCAGCTTCTGTCTCCTGGGCTCAAGTGATCCTCCCATCTCAGCCTCCCGGGTAGCTGGGACTATTGGCATGCGTCACCACACCCAGCTAGTTTTTTGTATTTTTTTGTAGAGATGGGGTTTCATCATGTTGCCCAGGCTGGTCTCAAACTCCTGGGCTCGAGTAATCCCCAGCCTTGGCCTCCCAAAGTGCTAAAATTATAGGTGTGAGCCACTGCGCCCAGATGCTTTATGAACTTGTGCTGTGGCATACACCACTGCTTTCTTACAGCATAACAGTTAGATGGCTGAGCCCTACGTGATCTGCTACGTCACCGTGATCTTGAACGACTGATCTCAAATCTCAGTGACTTGGTTTCTTCATATGTGATATGCAGATAGTGGCAGTATCTTTAACAACAGCTTACTGTGAGAATTAAAGGAGTATAACAAATGTAAAGTTAAAAAGTTAATGAACGGAAAGCATTTAAAAGACTCCCATCTACAAAAAGAGGCTATAAACTAGAGAAGATGTAAGATGGGAAAGCAGCACTCACTCAGGACCTTCTCCTATCCCTCCACCCAGCACTCACTCAGGACCTTCTCCTATCCCTCCACCCAGCACTCACTCGGGACCTTCTCCTCTCCCTCCACCCAGCACTCACTCGGGACCTTCTCCTCTCCCTCCACCCAGCACTCACTCGGGACCTTCTCCTCTCCCTCCACCCAGCACTCACTCAGGACCTTCTCCTATCCCTCCACCCAGCACTCACTCAGGACCTTCTCCTATCCCTCCATACAGTCCACACTTGGGACCTTCTCCTAACCCTCCACCAACCACTCACTCAGGACCTTCTCCTCTCCCTCCACCCAGCACTCACTCAGGACCTTCTCCTATCCCTCCATCCAGTCCTCACTCAGGACCTTCTCCTATCCCTCCACCCAGTCCTTACTCAGGACCTTCTCCTCTCCCTCCACCGAGTCCTCTACCTTTGTCATCTCATTTCACTTCACAATAATCCTAAAAGTGCCACAAAGAGGCACTTTTACCTAACTGAATACAGTACTTGCGTTAGGATTTCAAACTTCAGAGAAAACCACTGATCTTCAATTATACAAAATCAGAGAATAATAAAGCCACTAGAAAATGGAGTGCAAGCACTTGTGATATTAGTAATTGGTTAAATGTGTTATACAAATGCTCACTAAGCGTAGGCCCTAAAGTTTGCATAAAGAAGCCACATCGTTGGATGCAACTCCCATAGGAATGTCTACTCATTTCAACAACATAGGATGACCACTTAGGGTCATTATGCCATCTTCAATGTCACCATGTCTGTGATTTTAATCATTTCTCACTTTTGGAGAAGGCTCAAATCCTAAAAATTTCAATCTTTCTCAGTTTCACTTCAGGTATCAAATGACAAAATTTATGAAATTTGTGCTTAAATCCAGGAATTACAAACTGTGCTGAAATCAAGCTAATTAAGGTAGAGCGCTGCTGGGAAAATCTTGCCTGGAAGGATTACAAAGGCATTCCCAAGTTCCCAAGGGTGTTCAGTTTAAAGATGTCAAAATTGGCAAGTTTTCTCTAAGTGGGCACAGAGAGCCCCGGCTTACTCACCCTCTGCCTGCATCGCTTGTGTCTGGCCGACTCCTTGTCAAACCCAACACAGCTCAGGTGTGTATATGACGGGCTCCTCATCAAACCCAACGCAGCTCAGGTGTATGCACGGCGGGCTCCTCATCAAACCCAACGCAGCTCAGGTGTGTGCACGGCGGGCTCCTCATCAAACCCAATGCGGCTCAGGTGTGTGCATGGCAGGGCTCCTCATCAAACCCAACGCAGCTCAGGTGTGTACATGACGGGCTCCTCGTCATGGCCAGTGCAGCTCAGGTGTGTGCACGGCGGGCTCCTCATCAAACCCAATGCAGCTCGGGTGTGCATATGACGGGCTCCTCATCATGGCCAATGTAGCTCAGGGGCTCCCTCCTCGAGAGCCCCACTGTGAGGAGGCAACTCAAAATAATCTCCCCGCAACCCTGAGACGTAAATTGTGCTTTCTTGCCTTTAGAACACTTAACCTTTATCTTAAACAACCTTCCAATGCATTTCTTTGTGTTTTCTGACATCCCTAACCCACACTCAATAAATGATGACAACAATGATAGTGTTCCCTTTTGCTGATCTTTTCCACTGTTTTATTGCAGGCATTTACATCAGCCTCACCTATAATAAGGACCTTAATACATAAGAATGAAGGAATGAATACTCAAAGATGTCCACAGTCTAGTAGGTGAAGACAGACATTTTTAGAGCACAGTGTTAAGTGAGACACGGGTTATGGTTCTCCGAACAAGGGAGGAGTTCACAAATACCTGAGCAGTTCCTAGAAGGCTTCAAAAAACAGGCAATGGCTTTAGCTCATCTTAAAACATGTGTTCCTCTGCCAGGTGACAAGGAAGCAGAGGTGGGAAGGGCATTCTGAACTCTTCATTGAAAAACACAAATCATCCCTTTCCCCAGGAGTACTCTTACCCTGGCATCACTTTCCCCTAGGAGTACTCTTACCCTGGAGGGCTGCCGCCTGCTGAGTGCACAGCATATGCCAGAGGTGGAGCTTTACAAACGTGACCTCATTACACCTTGAAGATCTGTACCAAAACACATTCTATGGAAAGAAAACAGGCTCGGAGAGTTTTAAAATCCCTGCCCAGTCTGTAAAGAGCTTCCCGTTATGGCGCCGTCTACCTACCTTCCTCTCATGATAGAACTCACCTTGAAATTATTCAGTGAATAAAATAGGAACTGTCAATGCTGACATCCAGGGAATTCACTAATTAGATACTTACTACATAAATATCTTTATGTTTACACAAACTTGACATTTTCAAGTTCCTAATCTCTATTAAGAATAACAGATTGTAACCCTCCCGTTTATTCCTTAGAACAATTTCAAAATTCAATCCCTCATCTAGAATGCTCCATTAGGAAGATAACAGAGAGAAGAGAGTGAATTATTCCAAAAACCCCCGTAAGTTAATGTAATTAAAAAATGCAACAGCTCCCAAATAAGCTGGCCTCGAGTGAAGCATCTGCCTATGGAGAGTGCGACGGGGCTGACTCACGGTTGGCTGAGGGGCGTGGGCTGACCGTGCCGGCTGCCCCCACGGTAGAACTGACATGATTCTAGGATAGGGAAAGCGAAGAATGACAACCCACAGGGCATCAGAAAAGGCAACCTTCAGGTGCACTCAGGGTAGGAGGCATCCTGGAGTCCCACGTCCATAGTCCCAGGCTACTGCGTGGGGTCTAAAGCTGTAGGTTATGGCCCAGGCTATCGGAGTCAGGACTGTCTCTTAAGTTCAACTCACTTACTCTCTTTTGGTTTTAAACTCAGTAAAGCAACATTCTGATTATAACCTGGCTTCACAAGTAGCTTTTCTAAAAGAATATGTGTTGACTGCTGACATGAGTATCCCAGTCTGCTTGACAATATTTCTCAATTTAAAGGAAAAACACTGATTTATGTAATTATCTCACAAAATTTAGTGATTATGACTTATTCAGATTCTCCCTAGCTATTGATAAAATCATGTTTCAAGAACTGCAACCTGAAGACCAATGCTGAGAAGGCAGATGAGATCACACCGTCCTGCCATGGAAGCCCTGGACAAGATACTACATCCATCCCAGCAGCCAATCCTTCTCCCAGACATATTCCTTCCTGCCTTCCAGTCACAGCTCAACACGCCTCTCCTCCATGAAACCAACCCAGACGAAATTCACCCCTCTCCATGAATCACATCACAGCGACACCCACTGATACCAGCTTTCATCTCAACATCAGCAGCAATGTAATGCTTGCTGCACATATTATGTCAGGACACAGTGTGTGTACATTAGAATGGAAAAATGACAAAGGAGCTCATGAAATTTGAGAGAGACAACTGCAGTCTTATATTTTGGTTTAAAAACAAAATGAGTACAATTTGGGGAAGAAGGATGAAGAAATTTTAGCATACGAAGTTCCATATAAACCAATAAAACAGAATGGCTGCCAAAAACCTTATTAACCCCTTGGAATAGAGGACGTCAAGAGCAGGGTCTCTGTTGTTGGCACATGTGGGCCACACCGAGGCCAGCAAGGACAGGCTGGTAGGTGTCAGGAGGAATGCAAACAGGACGGAGAGCTGGATGTGATGAGGAAGTGGGGATGTGACACAGACAGGAGGACACTAAAAAGCTATTCAATTTGATAAACAATGAACCTCTATAACTGGATTAAGCTGGAGGCTGGGGATTCATTTTTGTGCTGAAGTTTAGGAAAGAAGTAACTTTTCAAGATGAATTAAAAGGGGTGGATACTTTAAAACAGGAATTTGACTTCTAATGATCAACTAAAGAAAAAAGAACCAGGAACAAGGCAAGTTACAAGGGAGAATATTTTGGCTCAACCTATAGAGGAACTTCCTTAAGTTAGAGCCTTTTGAAGTAGGAATCATGTAATGTACAAAAAAGTATGGCCTTGCCACTGATGGTCTCCTGTGGACTCTGCCAGCATGGACAGATAGGAACACGAGAACCGTGTGTGCAGGGAGAGAGGTTGGCTGGCCGAGCCTGACGAAGTCCTTTCCCTGACCTCACAAGCATCAGAAGATGCGTCGAGAATGCGCACATCCAGAAATCTGCTGCTGGTCAGGTCCTGAGACTTGATGTGACTTGGGTACCCACTTAGTTATTACCACCTTGGAAAAAAGGGTTACTTAGGGTATTTGGAACATTATTTCACGGAAAAGTTTGCAACAGGACTTAACCTTTTATTTCTCCTTACCCAGTACATCACAATGTAGCTCTTATGAAGAATAATACTTTCTTTGGAGTAAAGAAATACTGACGTACTGATTGTGCTAAGGTGAGAAAACTGATTAACCTACATCCAAGGCTAGCCCAGCGCTAGTTCCGTGTATCAGTTATTTTCCTGATTCATCTCCCTGTTGGCTACTGGCTCATCCTTAAACTCTGATTCTGGGGTTTACAACTTTTCCTGTGACTTCTGCTATGTCCTCTACCAAGTCTAGGTTGAACTCTCTCAATTCCCAGGTCCCTTCTCTACTGGCACCAAATTTACCCCATGCCCCGGAATTAAACTCCTCTCTCCAAATATACCAGATTTCTGACCCACGGGCTCCCCCAGATGTGCCTGTGTAAACACTCTCCTTTAGTTTATCTCCAGTTCCTCTGGACTTGTGGTCCCCACAACGTCTGCAGCTTAGACCTTCCCTAAATGACCCTAAACGGCCCCTCAGCATTACCCTCAGGGTTGCAAACTCCTAACTGGATTCACTCACTCCTTCCTCTCGCCTCGAACACTGACTTCCTGAGATCCACACTTAGGTCCTTATCTCTGCACTATCACTCCTCCAACACCACTGTATCAATGGCATCTCTAGACTGCACGACTGGCTTGTAACATACAACCCCTTCAGAATTAAACTAAATTACAATATTTGGGGCTCCATTTAGAATGGATATATCCAGTGATGCCTGTCCTTATTTTCCCTGCCGATAATGTCATTTATTTCCTTTGTCAAGTACTGGACTAGAATGGTCACTCTGAAAGGATGGCGATGATGGTGTTGATGAAGTTCACTGGTGGCTGGAATTGGCTAAGGTTAGCCATCGGATTGGACAATAGTTTAGGAACACCCCTTCCGCTGTGTGTCCTGGTTTCATACACTCATAACCTAAAACTTAAATATAAAAATATGTGGGTTATATAAAAGCAGTGACATCTAATCCAGTATAATTTCACTGCTTAGTAACAAATGATAAAATTAGGCTATAGAACACTTGAAAAAAAATTTAAGAGTAGCTTCATTAAGTAAAATATTAATAATTATTGCACAGTTATAATGCCAGTCTTTCTTAAAGGGCTGATTTCCTAATAAACAACAATGAAAACTTTCGTATTATTTTCTCCTTTGCCCAACATTTTTTACTTTATATCCTAAGTGGAAGGAGACAAGCTTAATATAATATCTGTATTGACATAATCAGATAGCTATTTAATCACATAGTTATTTATGATATAGATTAAAGATATGTATTAACAATAGTATACAAAGAGATCACAGTAATACAAGTATCTATTTTGAAAATAATTATTCAGAAGTAACATTGTGTCTGTTTCTCCCCAAATAACTCTTTCTGGGTAAGTTGGCTTTTGAAATTATTTTAAGTGAGCCAAATGATCAAAACAGGCTTTTCTAATTGACATTAAATATTGAGACTGGCCTCTTTCCCTTTAGAAAGCATTAAATTTTGTTATAAAATATTGAACATATTAATATTGGAAAACTCAATAGAAATTAAGTCAATTGAGGTACCACAATGAGTAAAATCTGTGTAAAATACATTTATGTGGGTAAGTAAAAGTGTGTGTCCACATGCATTCACGTGGACACACACACACAAAACATACACTCTCCCTTTTTCTCCTTACTTTGAGCCTATCTTTCGTTTTTTCTAGCCTCCCATTAGGGTCTCAACTTTTCTCCCAGAATAAAGCAGCCCAGCCACAGTGCCCTAATGAACTAGATTCCTGCTGGTGCGGTGAAGCCTATCAAAAACAAATTTCCAGTCTACACAATGACATCAGAGTAAGGGGCTGCCTGCAGCCAGCTTGTAAAAGGTAGTAGTATACACTGTGGTCATATTGCCAGGAGAAGTGAAACAAATCCTCTCTATTTCTATATGCAACTATATTTCCATTTTTTCCATTAAGTACAATTTAGGACATCTAACAAGAGTTGAAAAGCTCCTCTCTAAACGAAGCCCAGCTAAGAGTTATGGAGTGTGGGGCAGGACACAGAGGCGGGGAGCTCCTCCTCAAGGAAGCTGCATGTCTATCAGGAACGAAATACAATACAAGGGAAATTAGCACTCGAAGTTTAAAAAAATTCAAGTTAAGGAGACTAAGGATGCCTGCAGAGAAAAGATGGCCATGATACAACATAAGCAGACATATATGGCAGATGTACAAAGCCACCAAATTGAAGTAGAAAAAACAGATAACAAAATCTACACATGAAGGCGTTGGTGGCTTGTCCTGGAGCACTGATGGTCAAGGCAGCATGCCAAGCTGACGAGAGCACAGGCTGAGGAGTCAGACAGCCTGGATGGACCCCAGCTCTCAAGGAATGTCTCCTTGACAAGGACATCCCGAATCCAACTGCTTTTCATCACCGCCACTACCATCATTCAAGTGATCACTATCTCTTGCCAAGACCATCGCATTTCCACGCAGTCCTTTCTCCACCCAGAAGTCAGAGTGACTTTTTGCTAAAAAACAAATCAATGTAGGCTCCTCTCTTGCTCACAATCATTCTATGGCTTTCCGTCTGAGTCAGAAGAAACATCTCTACATTCCCTGTCTGGTCTACCTTACTTCTTTCCTCACTCCAAGCCCAATCGACCGTATTCCATTCCACTCACACTGCTCCATCACCAACGGCTCTGCCAAGTCCATGTTTGCCTCGTGTTCCATTGGCCATACCAGGCAGTGCTCTTCCCAAGATATTTTCACGGCCCTGGCCTTCCCTTCATTCAGATATCTGCCATTTCCTCACAACTTCTGGGAGAAATGGGATGTGTTCATTATTTTAACTGTGGCTATAGTTTCAAGGGTTTATACTTCTGTCAAAACAGATCACACCGTACACTTTAAATATGTGCAATTTATTTTATGTTAATTATACCGCAATAAAACTGTTTTTTCAAAGTCATATTCTTAAGAGAGATTTTCCCTAACCTTGAATGCACAATCGTCCAGCCCCTCCCTGCTCCCACTCTCTCTGGTTGTCTTCCTCTTTCTGCCTCTTTTCCCAACACGGCATTTTCATGCACAGTTATTAGTTTGCTTATCATCTATCTTTCCCTGAGGGTTAGCCTCTGTCTGCAGGATCTAGAACAGTGGCTGCTACCCAGAAAGCACTGGACAAGTATTTGGTAGTAAACAGGTGTGTAACTTGGGCCAGTTCCTCAACTCCCTGTGCCCACGGGCTTCTCCGTGAGCATGACAGCGCAGCACCAGTGGCTGTAGCTGGGATTAAAGGGATAATATCAGGGACGGCACAGAGCACAGTGCCCATCACAGGCCAACTGCAAGATACTCACTAGCTACCAGAGGTTCACAGAGAGTATAAAAAATTTGAGGAAATTCACTGCTAAGTTATCTAGTCCTTTTATTTTTAATGAGTTAGTCACTGCTTTGCAATAACCAAGTATTTTCTTCTCCTTGCCTCCCAGGCTCCTGATCAATAACTGCTGAAGCCTCATTAGTAATAAGGGGCAGGGGTCTTACTTTTGAATGACAGAAGCGGAGAAAACTGCTTGCAACACCTTTGCAGTTATTCTAGCAATACTTCATAGAGTTGTGCCAGGGATCACTATTTGGTATGTATTTTCTAATTTCTAACTTAGTATGTTTTCATCTGCTCTATGAAGTATGATGAGAAGTTTCCTAGAATTACTGGTTTTTTGGGTCAGATCCTGTTCTGTAGGATAGTCTTATTCTCCAATTAACTATGGTGTATCTGTTAAATATTCCAAAAATGATAATCTTAGAAATTGTCTTATTTTACTTTTCATTTAGAAAGTTATTCCTAAAAATTAATACCCATAAAGAAAACACAGACTATGAAAATGAATCAAAGTTAATGATTTAGATTAAAAACTACACATAAAGATGGAATAAATCTGCAAATATGAAGCCCAACAACAGAGGAAATAAAATAATTTTGAAATAAAAATGCCGCGTTTAAGGTTATTTTCTGGTAGTTAAGTAATCTAGGCAAGCTATGATGATGATCGAGGAAGAAGCGGGAAAGCAGTGAGTCAAAGGCACACAATCAATGAGAAAATGAGGCAATGAGAGGCAGAAGTGTCAACATGAACGTACTGAGGACTCAGGCTCAGTGTTCTGCAGTTTGCCAATTTCCTACAAGATCTCTGTGCAAAACAGTGTATGCAAATCAACAGAGGGACGATGTTGACTAAATGAGTCAGGAACCAAGAACAGGGAGGAGAGAAGGTGAAGGGCTTGGCCCCACACCAAGGGCACGCCTTTGTTAATCCTGCCTTCCCTTCTCATTGCCTTGTGGGGATTTCCATTGTTTACAAGTGATTGGTGCAGTGAACATGTCCTGCTTACATCTATTTCAGATGTCTGTATCACAGAGAAAAAAGTAAAGTTCAGTACGTTTGAACATTTGGAGGCACTGGGGGTATCACAGTAGTAATGGTCGAAACAGAGAAGTTATTTAGACTCTTGTGTGCTGTCCTGTTACCACATGAAGGGAACTAAGACTATTATTCTTCATTGTAATATTTAATAGGTGCCCATTCCAGAATCAAGAAAAGGAAAAAAACGTTGCATGTGAAAATACTAAAACCCAAACTGTGGCAGCAAATTTTCATTTGAGACAATCAATTCAGTCCCAGTAAAGGCAGTAGCAAAAGGTCAAAACAAAATCATTAAAGAAGTTTCTAAAGCTTCTAGAAGCCTCATTAAAAACCATATCCTGTTAAAAGTACGAAAACCCTGGAGAGTCAGGTGAGAGAGCATGAAGCATGTGTGTTGGGAGTATTCCCATTAGCAAGAAAATGGGAGACCTCCCTGGGTTTAGAGAGAACTTAATTCCAAAGCTTCTTAACACACAGCAAAACAGAGAGGCAGTAAAATGCCCCATAGAAGCTTTCATTTAGAAAAGGGGCAATGTTATCATAATGATGTTGTTGAATGGGCGGATCACGAGGTCAGGAGATCGAGACCATCCTGGCTAACATGGTGAAACCCTGTCTCTACTAAAAAATACAGAAAACTAGCCGGGCGAGGTGGCGGGCGCCTGTAGTCCCAGCTACTACGGAGGCTGAGGCAGGAGAATGGCGTAAACCCGGGAGGCGGAGCTTGCAGTGAGCTGAGATCCGGCCACTGTACTCCAGCCTGGGTGACAGAGCAAGA
>NW_016841755.1:1004980-1034733 GCF_001698545.2 Rhinopithecus bieti | reverse complement strand
CATATCCCTGCCTCAGCTGATGGAACTCAGACGCGGGACTTGCCCAGGCTCGTACGGTTAGTAGAGGCAGAGCTATAAAAACAAGTGCTAAAATAACAAAGCATAGAGCTACTGCACTCCACAGCAAAGAAACAATAGCTCAAAAAGAAAAAAAGCCCAGGAAAAAAAACAAACAAACAAGATTTTTAGCTTTCTGTAAGGGTAGAACACTTTTATCAAGTGACCCAAACTTTCTCCTTCCTTGGCTAAGAGGAATTCAGCATCAAAACAACACTTTTCTTCTACCTCAGCCCTGCTTTAAGTTTTCATACCTTGATAAATGAGACTTCTAAATAAGGCCTATACTACTGTTCAAGAGGGTACTGACCTCTATGTGAGCAGCAGAAATAATGAAAACAAGAGCCACAATTCATTGAGGACCTACTAAGACTGCACTGATTTTTCCATCTTGTGAATTACCTAATTGCTTACTATTTTAAAATATGTAAGCATTAAAGGTGGTAGGTAGGTATCAAGGAAGTTTCAGTTACATCATTTTCTTGCAGCCACATATTGAAGCATTTGGACCGGCAGCAGGCAGCTTTGGAAGACACGAGCTGGACATTTCCAAGATCGCTGTCTATCAATCCTTCTTGGGCACCACCGCCTTCTGAAGAGGACTCTGGAGCGCTGTCCTCCTGCCTGCTGTATGCAGCTGGCGTTTGGCGGATGTCTCATGACCATTCAGTGCTTCCACCACCCACTTCCCATTTGGCCTCAAACACTCTTCTGCTGCTACTGGGAAGGCAGTTATTAGTTAGGATGGTCATCTGGAGCCATCAGCCTATTCAAGAACCTATCAGTATTGCTGTTTCTTGAATATTTTAATTCTCTGAATTGAATCCAAGAGGGACTAGGTCATGTCAAACAGACTGTGCGTTTGGGCTGTGGTCTGAGAGTGCCTGCCCCTGTGTTGACCTTCCTATTTCAGAGAGGTCCGGAGGCTGTGGCACCTCGGCAGAGTCATGCCATCTTTTCAGCAGCAGGGAATACCACTGCTTATCCACAGAAGCACTCCCAATCTCCTGTAAAAAATAACCTTTAAGGAGTCAGGCTTTGTTCTTTACTTGTCTACATCGGGTCTTCTTAACCTGGAATTTAAAAAACCCTCCCTCTAATTCCCTCAAACGTGTGGGCACACTTTCAGAAGAGTACTGATATTTTAGTGACAGGGATTTTGCTTTCCTCATCATCTCAAAGATGTGAACAAACGAAAACCATGAAAGAGACTCCCGGAGACTGGGTTGTGATCTAGCATTATTTGTAATTTTACAGAATTATTGTGTATGAAAGCAGGAAGAGCCAGCAAACTCATCCATCAATATAAAGTTGTTTCTTTCATTTTGTATTCAAGGGAACTTAAGTACAGTGAGGTTAAGTGATTCCCCTGAATCCTGACCATGAGCAAAAAGCCTGGGTTCCAGACCCACTAGCTCACAGTCCGAAGGGCTTTTCATTTGCTCATATGCCTCTACTTTTTACAAATTTCCAACCATTCATTATAAATATTTATTTCAAATGTGTGTTTGTCAGAAAGAAATGTACCTAATGAAAATATCATAAATAGTTTCTTCTGTACTATCTCAAATTTTCTTGCCCTATTCGCCACACAATTCCATTTCTAGCTTTCTTCGAGTTCTTTTCCATTTGTTTTGTAAGTGGACACCACGGCTGGCTGTAGACTTCCTTGATTTTTCCAGTTTGCTTCCCAAGCTTTAGATTGTCCTTTACTTTTACATACTAGCGTGCTAATTTGCATACTGAAATGAAACCTTTACATAAAACACCTTAAAAGTTCTAGTATTTTTTCTTTACTTCTGACTTTTATTTTTGGAATACATTAACTCTAATTTGAAATCTTATTTTAAGGCCAGACATTCTAACTGTTGTTTTCTGTAATTTCTAATTAGTTATCTGTATTTCTACACAGCATTCTTAGACAAGCTTATTTTAAACGCCCAGCATATTTTCTGAAACATATGTCCTCTCTCTCCTAAAAGGTAAACGTGATCTTTCCTTAGGATTGATGCCATAAGGATGTGATGAGACAAAATTATTTTTTTAAGAAATACAATTTTTAATACAGATAAAAATATTTCAGAATCACACGTAAAAATGATAAATTAACTTGGTAGTGTCGGGGATTCAACATTTACTACATTAGAATTCAGAACTAATGATTTCCACGGAATCGAAACTGCAAAGGTGATGTCTATGGATACTTATTGTCTTTACACAGAGCTGTGTGTAAGAGATGAGGGGAAAAGTCAGCTAAAAACTAGCAATCTGGAACATGTTGTTTTACAAATAGACTGAGCAGTCTAAGTAATGAAGACTAAGCGCAGGTGAATGTCAGTGGACAACGTGTATTAACGAGCAGCAGCTTAGAATAAATAACAGTAAGATATGATACTCTCATGGCACATAAAGTGAA
Organism: Rhinopithecus bieti; assembly: GCF_001698545.2. NCBI lineage: Eukaryota > Metazoa > Chordata > Mammalia > Primates > Cercopithecidae > Rhinopithecus > Rhinopithecus bieti. The sequence goes on along the minus strand of NW_016841755.1, from coordinate 1,032,260 downwards.
AAAAGCAGCTACTGAGCAAAAGCTCCCATTAAAGACAATCGCTGGACAAAGGATGATGAAAAGAATGTGCTCTTCTGAGTAGTTAAAGCAACAGAAGCCAACAGAAGCAGCAAGCAGAACAGAAGAGCAGCCTCCATAAGAGAACCAGATGCCTTCTTTCAAATGGTGATCGGCAGCTCGTACTTCCCACAGGCTCCTGCCCACTGAAGGCTCAGAGAGAAGTATCCCGGGTTCTGCTGTTGTGTTTGATGCTTAATTATTCTACCTCTGAAGTCATTTTCTCTTTGACCCTTGGTTTTGAAGGTGTGAATTTACAGCACTTTTTGGTGTTCTTGTGTAAAAGACAATAAAAAGGAGAGGGGGGTTGAGAGGTCATAAGAAAGGGAGAAAAGAAATGAGAGGAAGTAAGTAGAAACAAAAGGCACGGGGAGAAAGCCCACTGTTCTTTGAAAGACAGAGGCTCAGTGCTTCACTTTCATTGAAGGAAAATGGTGGGCTACACGCACGGGTCCTGCCTACCTGTTTGTCTGTATGGGGCTTTTATCAGTGAGTGGGGCTGACTCTGATCTTGGCACCGTTGCCAGGATGACAGCACCGGTACCTGGGACGCTAGTGCGACGCCTCCTCCCTCCGAGGGGAGAGAGCAGCCGTTGTTTTGTTCTCTGGCAGGCGCTCAGTGTGCGCTGGAACCTGCATTTTGCTGCTGCAGCCTGACTTGAGCTTCCGTTACTTTCACGTCTTAAAATTTATTTTTTAATTTAAATGATGCCATTTCACATCCCACTCCACTGAAGTTCTTTATGTACCCTGCCAAATTCAGCACTACCAAAAATGATGCTTTGAAATTCCCAATTTAGGTGCAAGTAAGCAGCAGCTCAGCTGCAGGTGGCATGGAAAACATCATGAACTCGGGCCCTCTTACTTCATAATATTTTTATTTCTCCCAGGTCAAATGAAACCAGGAATCATTTCAGCTAAAATTAGGTAATACTATTCACTGGGGTAAAAAAGCAAACTACTTAAAGGGGCTTGTTAGAAAACCACACAAAATTGCTTTTGTCCCTTTTCTAAGATAATGCAAATAAAAAGGAGGAAAAAAATAAGGTAATTTCGTGGTTAACTGAATGGTTTCAGCACAGTCTGGTGTGGAACAGGAGGTGGTCATCTGTCAGGTTCCTCCACAATGACCTGTTTCTTCTACTAGTCAAACTGACACGATAAACCACACAGGCTACTAACCCTCACTTCAATGACCAAAAGAAAAATGCTTTTTTTCAATTAAAAAAAATGTTATTTGAGAACTCTGATAGTACTAACCAAAAAGGCTATCACTTCAAATGATTAAACTCATCTAAAAGGAATTCATTAAAATGTATTGAAACGGTCACATCCTCAAAGAGAGCAACATGGATCAGCTGTTCAAAGATAAAGCTTATGACTGTCATGTTATTTTAGTCATTGTTTCCCAAGATATTTTGTTATTATATTTACTTTAAAAAATCTGTTTTTTATCTGCCACATTTATGTTTAGTTTTTTCTTATATTTAATTTTTAATGCAAACCAAATCATTCAAATCACGGTCAGTTTTCAGTTTCAATCTAAGAAAGGAAGAAATAAAGACAAATATAATTGTTCTAAAGTATACATTAATGTTTTCCAATTATCATTGTTTGATTTTGAACTAAAGCATGCACAAAGTAAACAGACAAATGAATCACTGTAAAGTGTGGTCAAAATATTTTCTCCCCTGTGATTCACATTTTTTTAACAACTTACAAAATAAAGTACATTTTAAAGGGGTTAATTTGATTACAAAAATCAAATCAAACATGCACAAAGAGAGTATCTCAAAGCACAGAAAGAGTGCTGCAAAAAATGTGGTGAGTTTTTCCTGGGGACGGGGCGGAGAATAAATGCCACAGTTATTAGAATCACACAACCTCCCTGATTCTCACAGGAAATCTCGCTTTGTGGAATTGGAAAATTCCATATTCAATCATACTGTTAGTCACAGACCTGAAAATGATTCTCTAAATTGGAGTAAATGGTTTAAAATGGTTCTTTTTCCACTTTGGTTTGTTATATAAAATGTTTTTCTTGCATGTGTAATTCATTGCTTTTCTGTTATATACCTCTAGATAGTACAGCTTACATATATGGTAAATTAATTCATAATCTCATAAAACCACCTTGAGACATCACTTAGAACTGAGGTAATGACTACTTTGGGGGTGACGATGCTATGGGCAGCAATGAATGGCTAAGGCAGCAGTGTTTAAATGCAGCGTTACGGGGGTGTGTCACTTAGTTTTCACCCACAGTTTTAAGGGTGATCAGGGAAGACGTCGGGGAGACAGCTTTGAGGTTAGGACACTGCAAAAACCAGGTTGTACTGAAATGAAAAACACTAGTGCTAGAGAGCATTTGAAACGTTCCTTAAGAAAGACTTCTAATTACTATGTTATTGTATGAGACCAAGCTTGCCTGGATAAGAGGAAAGAAAAGAAAAAAATTAAGGACAGACTTGTTAAAGATCAAGAAAACAGATATATATATATAAAGAATTAGGCTCATTTGACACTGATATTTCTGAAGAAATTTTTTAAAAATTGTAAATAAAATAAAATCAGGAGAAAATGAATCTTTAGAGAAAATATTTCATACTGTCAAGGGCTTTTAAAACATGGTTCAGGAATTTTATTTTTTCGATTTTAGAATTCTAGCTGCCACATATTAAAACAAAATTTCAGCTCTGAGAGTAGTTTTCCAGGCAATGTATGCTCCCTCTCGAGAAGCCAAACTCTGTCTTTTCTCTAAATAAGCACAATAAAATGGGCGAGTTGTCTGTAAGGGAGGGAAAAACAAAAACCAGCACAGATTGCTGGAAGAAACATCAACTGAAAATGTGATACAGACAAAAGTAATCTAAAATATATTTCTAGGACACACGACAATCCATTCTGCTGGTCCAAATAGATTTTTTTTAGCATAAGAATTTTCATTAGATCTTTTGCAGAAATAAAGTACGGCTCCCACTTTTAAAAATCTCAAATGCAGGTGGACAGTTTTAGTTTTGATTCACACTGACAAGTCTAGGGTGTTAAAGGCAAGGACACAGGTTTCAATGTACTTCTATCCGGGTTCAAAAAGTAATTCATAAACTGTCTTATTTCACCTGTTAACTACTGGAAATAGGCAACTAATACAAACAGTGGGTATATTCAGGCAAGCAAATGCATAGCAGTCGCCGCTGGCTGTTATGGGGAAACCAAGGAGCACATTTCTGTCAGGGAAATACAGGTGGAAATCAACACCAACAACAAAATGCACACTCCTCACTTCTATCCCCAATCTGCAACGAAGGAATGAATGCATGATTCTAGGCCCTGAGATTTTTTGTTTGCATATATTTGAATACTGACGTGGCTCTCAAACTGTTTCTTTGGAACTCGTTTAAAAGTAAACAGAGGCTTTCCCCCTTCTCTGCTAATTATATACTTTTTTAATAAAGATGCAAGCCCTTTATTGTTCATAATCTCTGCTATCACTTGCTTGCACATCTATTCAGATCAACAGCATACAGTTAAGTGGAAGAAAAAGCTAAATGTGATTGCTGTCTGCAAAGCAAGGACGAAGTTTTAGTTTTTAAGTGCTGTTCTTGTGTTTCATATTAAAATACTGAATTCAAGCCACAGGTTCAGAATCGCTGCACATTTAGAGCTTTTTGTAGTTAAACATCTGTCATTTAAAAAAATCTAGAATACTGGCATAGGTTAGAATAAAATCCAGTGTGCATCCTGCAGTTCTACAGATTCCATTGCTGGTGGCCATACATCTTTGATGGCAAAACTACACTGGTTGTAGCACCATAAAAATCAATAAATATTAACCTTTTCTGACACTTTGTGCATGGATACTTTATCAACTTCTGTCAGGTAATAGAACAGTCCGTGATGAACTGTATTTCTCAGCTAAGGAATCCAAGACAAATTAGAAATCAGTGTAAATTAACAGACTTTTTAAATTAAAAAAATTAGTCACAGATTTTATTTCCTGTAAGTACATAAAGGCTAGTAAGCTTACATACATTTTGAGTAGGTGCCTTTGGTGGGATGTAAATATCAAGCAGCACTTTAATCAAAAGAACTAAACAGTAAATGCATTTCTACAGGCGCCTCATATAATTAGGTGGATTATATATAATCCACCTTTAAACTTCAGGTGACATGCTAACTAAGAAGGGGGAAATATTATTTCATGATAACACCCTAGTTGATTTCTGATAGCAATCCACATTCTTCTGGATGAGATACAGGTAAAATCTAGTATAATTTCGTAGAAATTTGAAGGGGAAAACTGTTCAGTAGAACGAGAATGTCACTTTGTGCTGGGAAACTTTCCATACAGTCACTGTAATACTGACTCTTCAATGCTAATCCCACGCCATCCTCAGGGTCCCAATTATTGGGCTCCTGTTCCACGTGGTACATACTGTACACAGCAAGAGAACAGACTGTAGGTTTGGAACTACGACAACCGACACACTAAGGGCTTCATTCTGGTTACTTCACGGTAAATAGTCCATGACGTGGTTCTTCCAACATTAGTTTTTAGCTTTGCAGCTGTGACAAAATTTCACCAAACAGTCTAACATATTGATCAACTAATGATGTAAATACATAACTAAACTCTTAATATCTTAAGCCTGGTAATTCAAATAGCAATGTCTATCTGTATTTGCAATCTCTTTTCAGTATATGCATTTCTATGCCTTATGGGTGACAAACAAACTGTGTTTTACGGTCCAGTTCCCTTGAAAAATACTGTGATAACCAGTTTTCTGTTCTTCGTTGTGCACATGTACCAGAACTTAAAAAAAAACCAAAAAACAAAAAACTGTGAAATCTCAATAGGGCAGCAATTCAGACAAATAACTCATCCTTCAGATGGAAAATAAATGCTTCATACATAAAGTAACAGCTGTAAGAAAGAGAACTGCAATGTGCTAAAATCACTATTAACATAATGTCAGCCTAAGAAGAATCAGAACTCTCAGGAAAATAACAATGCATTAGTTATATCTCTTTGGGCTGTAAATGTAAAAAATAGATTTTTTGGCTGGGCATGGTGGCTCTTGCCTGTAATCTCAGCACTTTGGGAGGCCAAGGCAGGTGGATCACGAGGTCAGGAGATTGAGACCATCCTGGCTACCACGGTGAGATCCCCGTCTCTACTAAAAATATAAAAAAATTAGCCAGGCATGGTGGCGTGAGCCTGTAGCCCCAGTTACTTGGGAGGCTGAGGCAGGAGAATGCTTGAACCCGGGAGGCAGAGGTTGCAGTGAGTCGAGATCGTGCCACTGCACTCCAGCCTGGGCGACAGAGTGAGACTTCATCTCAAAAAAAAAAAAAAAAGGATTTTTTGGTAGAAATAACTCTTATGAATCAACTTTTAATAAATATTAACGATTAGGTCTGGTAATTTTATAGTGAACGGCTTTGGAGATAGAGTAAAACATTAAAACAGAATAATATGGATCTTTCAATATGATCTAGCACTTCTTCATTCCTCAAAAAGAAGTGGATTCTCATAAGATGTTGGAGATGAGAAACACACGCACATCATCCAAGTACATTAATGAGTATCTGGTCCCCACTGAGGCTTTGTGGGTGAAAGCATGACTGCCAGATAAGCATGGAGAGGAAGCGCCCCAGATGGGCACCAGGGCAGACAGACTCAGGGCTTGAGCCTCCCTGTGGACCGGCAGGTCCCTATCAAAACATGCTAGAGGCCCCGAAATGACAAACATCTTTAAAATTTAAACTTCAGGTCAGAAAGATTAAAAAGATTTCTTACAAAGCAGTCGAAATAGGGAAAGTCTTGGGTTTCTGTTCTCTAGTCACGCTTGATTCGCATCAAGACTGGGTTTCCTGTTTATGCTCTCTGATCCCAAGTTATGCTGGGATAGGTATCTTTCCCAGCCTTCCCTCCATGTTTGGCACCAATTGTTAGCTCAGATAGAAAACAAACAGAAGAAATAGAAAATCTTGCTAGATCATCCAAGATAAAGAAGACCTCCTACAGCCAAGTCTGATGATCTTCACTTTTCTCTGCTAACGAGCACCTGTGAGACTGCAGCTCCCTTCACAGCTTTAAAAGCCCACTTTCGGCCGGGCGCGGTGGCTCAAGCCTGTAATCCCAGCACTTTGGGAGGCCGAGACGGGCGGATCACAAGGTCAGGAGATCGAGACCATCCTGGCTAACACGGTGAAACCCCGTCTCTACTAAAATACAAAAAACTAGCCGGGCGAGGTGGCGGCGCCTGTAGTCCCAGCTACTCGGGAGGCTGAGGCAGGAGAATGGCGTGAACCTGGGAGGCGGAGCTTGCAGTGAGCTGAGATCTCGCCACTGCACTCCAGCCTGGGTGACAGAGCGAGTCTCCGTCTCAAAAAAAACAAAAAACAAAAAAACAAAAAAAACAAAACAAACAAAAAAGCCCACTTTCCCTGTTGCAGGGGAGATTTGTGCAAAAAAAGTTTGTGGTGGACATAAGAATCACAAGTTCCTTTTCTCTAGTTTATATTAATAGTACCTTAGAAATGCATGGCACTAAATGGTTGGCAAAGAACTTTCACACAGGATCTAATTTAATGAGGGCACAGCAGTTAATCCAGCCATCAGATCCACACCACAGTGATCTTCAACCCCATGCGTGGGGCATCCCAATCGGGAAATGAAGGTCATCTTTTTTTTAGGCTAACAGATTTTATTCTAACATGATCCTGCCATCCTGCAGAAGTCACTGAGAATATGGAGAATCTGTATATGAGGTGGGAAATAACTCGAGCCCTAGAATACCTTTGTCAACTCTTACATGAAGGAATGAAACAATCCTCAATGAATAACATCATCAGCGTTGTTGGGAAAGTTTTTCCTTTATTTTGGAGACTTCAGTCTCAAAGCTAAGTATCCTCTCCTACTAAAGCATTTCTCTGTAGCTCTGTATTGGCACTATCAGGCACAGGAAAGAAACCAAGAGGGACCCAGCAACTCCATTTGCTACCTGAAGCAGGAATAACATACATGCTGAGCCCATGTTAAGACCATTCTGAGCAACTCTAATTTAGTACAATCCTATTTAGACTTGACATGCTATATTCAAATATTTGCTTAGCAACCCATTACAGTACATTATGTGTTTTGAGTGCATGTGTTTTTGCTTTTTGCTCCATGCCTGGAATATCATGATCCCTCAATTAATAAACCATCAGTGAGAAAACCTACTACATGCTGGAGCTACATGAAAGCAGGTTCCTGTGCAGCAAATGTGCTCACCCAGTATGCCCCTCCTGCAGCATGGCCCAAATAGCCAAGGGAGAGTGAGCAGGAGGCCGGGGAGCACAGGAAAAGAGTGGTGACATGCACATGCTACACTGACTTCAGACACTCTCAAATAACTGGGCAAGAAATCCAGCATCTGGATCAGCAGGCCATAAGGGATCAGTCAAAGTCCTTTGTCATTGCTAAGTACATTACAGAAACCACTGGATGTCAGTTTTGTGGCAATGGGAAGAAGCTGCTCCAACAGGAAAGCCTTGAGTCAAGCAGTCATGACAGAATCAGAGGGATGGCGGCAGGGCAAGGCTATGGGCCTGGTTCTGCTGCTGGGATTCACTTAGGGTACTCACCCCACCTTTCCACATGTTTGTTAGGTCACCCTGAGCTAACAAAGGGGATGTCTGTGTAAGCGTCTAGAAAGAAAGCAAGTTCACTTTACGTGCATTGTTCTATCACCCCAATTACAGAACAAACAACCAAAGAAAACAGAGCAGTACACCCAAGAACTGTGAGCTCCCCCTCCACCCCCTGCCCACCCACAGGGTTCCGCAGTGCCACCTGGGGTTGGCTCAGGGGGCCGAGGTGAATAAAGGATCCAGGTGAGCGAGGCAGCGATCCTTCACCAAGTTACCTGTGTGCTGCAGACAGGAGCAGAGAAGCTTCCTTCACTTTCTCCACAGCAGCTCCGCAAAGTGGGATTTATGACTTCAGTGTTTTTAAGGAAACAGAAGCATAGGAAAGTTAAACGTTTTACCAAGGCACAAAGCTAGAGAGTGACACAAATCTTACCATGTTGCTCCTCTGCTAGCAATCTTCACTGCTTTCCCCTTCTTCTTGGTTCAAAATCCTCAACATACCTTTCAAGTCTGGCCCCTATTAACTCTGAGTGCGTCAGCCTCCTCTGGTGTCTCCCTCCCTCTAGCTGCACAGAACCTTGGTTCCTGGGCCCAGCTTCCTCCCCAGAGAATACTAATGGCCAGCAAAGTCCTCCTGGGCCAGCCCTGCCCCAGTGCCCAGACAAGTCCTTCAGGTCTCAGCTGCATGCTCCTTCCCCGGCCAGGCTTTTCCATGCCCTCAGCTCCCCCACCAAGCACCTATTCTGTTATGTTTGATCCTAAGTGACTGTGGCCTCAAGTAGGTGTCATCTCTGCTCTCACATGCTCTATTGGTGGTTCCCATACAAGTCTACCTCTCTGGCTACAACAAGCTCCCACAAGGACTGCAATCACACATGTTCTGTCCATCAGCTGATCCCTACATGGAACAAGTCAACCTACTTGTTTCTCCTAATCCTCGGAATCTTTCGTAAAAGTTGATTACTTAATGGGCAGGTACTATTTGAAAGGTACTGTGGCAGAAACTTCATATGTAACTTAATAAGCTAATTCTCATGAAATCCATGACCAAGAAAGGTTTTATATCCATTTTCTACCTCAAAAGCTAAAACTGAGACATGGTGCATAAACTTCCCAAGATCATACAGCAAGAAAGTGTCAGAATTGGTTCAAAATTGGGTTTATCTCATCGTAAGACAATTGTTCTTTCTGCCATACCATGCTAGAAATCTCAATATAACTGGAAAAGAGCAGGTCTATTTCCTTAATTTCTATCAGTGAGGTCTTGAGAATAGTTTTAATAGCATTTGTTATTTTCTTTTTTGATTACAAAAAGCAACACACTGTAGAATACATAGAAAAGCTTGCATTTAATATATCAAGAGTTCCAATTTTCCTCCATAGGCTTAATCAACGAGTACTGTCAACCTTTTAGGTTTCTGTCAGTTGATAAAAATGGGCATCTCACTGTTTTGACCTAGTGACAACTAATGAGGTTCAGCATTTTTGCATATACTTTTGGAGTCTGCATTTTAAATTGCCTATTCAGATCCGTCTTTTAAAAAATCAGTTTGAAAGGAGGTTTCTCTATATAAGGAATACAGATGAATACTGTTATCTGTCTTATGTGTTATAAATTTTTATATTTCACTTCTGATCTCAGATTATTGAATTGCTGAATATATTCATATATAAAAATTTAATCGTTATGTTTTGTTTCTAAATAGAAAACATAGTGATTACTTGTCAATATATAAAGACTTCACTAAAATAATGAAGATCAATTTTCTCGTATTTCAGGGGTAATATTTCAATATATCTATTCTTGAGATTTCAGAATACAAAACAAAGTAAGAGTAAAGTGGAATGTAAATGTCTAGAGGATACTGTAGATATGCATGTTTAGATAAAGGAATACATATCACAAGCAATAGAGATCATGTCCTAAAATAATAAATACACGTGATCAAAAAATCCATCTTTAGAATTTAAGATACTTTATTACCCTCTCCTTCTGAATCAAAAAGGTCTCCTCATACCTTGGATTATGTCTTACCCTGCAATGTCAACTCTATCTCTATGCTCTTAATGACTGTTTTCTCTTCTTGAGCTTTTATAACCTAACCAAGGACAAGGGAACGAGCTGTCTGTCTTCACTGGGGTGACTGCTACCTATCCCTATTTGCTTTCTGCAAACACAGGCAAGTTCCTTTGTGAACAGACCATTTTCTAGAGGTCATTCCGACCATAATTTCAGGCCCTAGCCACTATCCTGATGGTCCTTCTTAGAAAATTGGACCCAGTGGGAACGTTTTCTCCCTCTGCTTTAGTCTATGGGTCAGCATTTTCCTTCCCTTGTAGTTCTTAATTCCCTTAAGTGGCAATTATTTAAGACACAGTTAGAGAAGGTGCAATCTACATTCATCCAATAAAACCTAAATATTAAAAGGACAGAAAATTCAGCATGGTTACTAAGGATAAATGGGACAGCATTTAGCATTTGAAAGGCACCAACGAAGTGGTACATGAGTAAATGGATAAAATTTTAAAAAATGGTTGGAGATAAAAAAAAAAATTAAGACGATCTAAAAGGGTACACTATGTGTCAAAGAGACAGAGCATCTTAATTACAAAAGGTTAATATCACAGTCAGAGTCAAGAAATAGGTGGAAAGATCACTCTAATAAATACTACCTGGAAATTCACCCAAAGGTAGCAGATACAGAAAATCTACATTTTAGATTTTTCACCAGTATATGATAAAAACTTGGTTACTATAATGGCCCTAAATACAGAGGTAACCAATTCGTGCTCAGAGCATGATGTTGGCGATGAGATCCCCCTAATATGCGGAAAGACATATCAAGACAATTATGATGACTATATGGACAAAAGAAAGTCTTAAATAAGGTCAAATGTTCTAAAAGAAGCCAAAGGAGCAATGTAAGAATTCTGAATTTGATGGGGCCTACTCATAAGCATAATGCTCTGGAATTGGTAAAAAAGAGGTAATGAATTCAAATGACAATCTATTCATGAAACACAGCTGCAAAAATCCTGAATATGAGCATTATGCAGATGATAATAATATCACATGTGAGCCATGGGTCCAGATCTACCAAGTATAATCTTAACTAGAGACACCACCTTTTCCCATGGTATATATTTAAGAGCAGAAAGATATCTGTGAAATTTTAATGATTGATTCAAATCTGGTTATATATTACCTTTTTAAAACTTAATGTTCAGAATTTGGTCTTTGATCTAACTGATCACTTACTTGGTGATCAAAGAATTGTATTTTGCTAAGAAAATCCAACATGTGATACGTCTAAAATGTGGTAGACATATTTAAAACTTCTTGGTTTAAAGTGGGTTTTCATACATAAAACTGAATTCATTCCATTATAACCACTTTTAAGGTTTTAACTCTCACAGTTATGAAAGGTTTCATCCCTACAATAAATCCCTTATTCTACATCACTCAAAGTGGTTCTGCTTCTGTGATCGAACCCTGATAAAACACTTTTGGGATGGTGACTGATAAAACACTTTTGGGATGGTGACATTTCATCCAAGCAGCACATATAACACTGTCAATTATCTAGCATAAAATAGTAGCATAATAGTGGTTATACAGAAACCAAAGGCTGGCTTCAAACTCTAGTGCTAGTCTTTTAAGTTTCAGTCAGTTATTTTACCTCATTTTTCCTACCATACCATTAAATTAAAACTAATGGTAGCATAAGATTGTTCTGAAAATTAAATTATACTCTTAAAAACAGCCTAATATCTGGCAAATAGTGATTGCTTGTATAAAATAGTTGTTACCATGTATGATCTGGTCAATTACCTAGAATAAAATGGAATTGACTCAATGCTGCTTTCTAGATCTTGCCCAGACTCTCGAACAGAAACAATATGGCTGTGGAAGAAATTTCCAGACGCTCTACACAGGTCATATGCTCGGGGGTGCCTTCCTAAAGCACCTTTCACTTTTCTTTATCAATCTTATATCATGGGAGCAAAATGTCCAAAATTTGTTTGGTGATAATCTGGCATGTATCAACACAAGACTAGTTATAACTTCTCAAATGAATTCATTTCTAGTCTTGTCAGAACTTTTAAAATGTGTTTTACAACGCTATAAATTTCACAAACTCGAAGTTTATAAAACCTCTCTCACCAAAAACTTTGAGAACTATTAATTCAGCTTTTCCATGATGATTCTGAAATCATCAGCAGATAAAAATGTTTTCATTAATTATTTGTAAATATTACAGAAAGTTCATATCACCATATTTCTGAAATGGGGTGGTATCCTCCTGTTCTGATTCCTCAGTGCAAATCCAACACAACTGGAATCACTGTATCCCTACTGTCTAGAATCCTTTTGGTATAGGTTTTAAACACAGGTTCATACAGAGTCAAAGATCCTACCTGTGGCTGGTTTAGCAAGAGAAGGAACTAGACATACACCTGAGAACCCCTTACAGGGTCTTCTGTTTTCTCAGGAGGTGGGCACAGCTGGGTGGTGGTAACGGTCTGTGACTTCGTCATGTGGAAGCCTGGGACTCACTGAGAGGGACGTGGAGAGTAAGCCTAAATGTGCGGGGGCGGAGTCTCACTAAATAAACACTCAGATAAAATGGCTGCATAAACTAACACGTCAGGTTTCGGGTCTATATCAAAAACCTTAGGCCAAACATTCCATTTTGTCTGCACTATGATGATAAAATAGTGTTTCCTACACTTTGAGTGAAAATGACTATGCATATTAATGTAACAGGTAATATCTTGACATCTTAATGCCTAGAAGATAAACACACCCAGATTGACCCTGCCATAAATAATAAAAATAGATAGCCCTGGATTTCAACTGTCCTTGTCAATGTAAAAAAGATATTAAAACATTTAATATGTTCAAATTGAACATCAAACATTTTAAAAATGTCCTCCTAACATATTTTCTTAGAAGCAGATAGAGAAATTGGAGTGAAAAGTAAAAAAAAATATTAAGTGCTATCACAGAATTATATCTAAAACCAAAACTACTTCTTTGATTGAGTTCTGGATCATGATCTAAAAAGCACACATCAAATTAGCACGGGCATGGTGGCGGGCACTGTAGTCCCAGCTACTCAGGAGGCTGAGGCAGGAGAATGGCGTGAACCCAGAGCGAGCTTCAGTGAGCTGAAGATCATGGCCACTGCACTCCAGCCTGGGCAACACAGTTGAGACTCCATCTCAAAAAAAAAAAAAAAAAAAAAAAGAGCACACATCACAAAAAGAAAACTTTTTAAAAAAATTACATACAGAGAGAAAAAGCCAGAAATATGGATGGAGATAATACATTAGGGAAACCGTTAAAATACAACAAAAAGAAACCTAAAGTTTTATTCAGCCTCTTCCAAAGAACCACTTGTTGGATTCTCTTTCTTTTTCAGCTTTTACTGTATGTGCCGCACAATTCAACTTCTGAGCTCCTCCCTGGTACACACATTACTGCCTACAGTCTCTTCTGCCTGCTTGGTGCTTCCACCTATCTCCTCTTCTCACCTCTCTGATTATTCAAGTTTTACAACATCAAGTACTCCCCTACCTGCCTTCATGCAATTCAGATTAATCATCCATGTTTACAAGTGGAGTTACATGAGTTGCAGATACATTGCCACCCCGTAGCACACACTATTTCTAACACTCCTTCAAGTGGCAAGAGCACTGCCAAAAAAGCTGAAATAATTTATTACAATTAAATGTGCACAGAGGGATTCTATCTGGTCCCTAATTTAAGCAAAAAGCTTGCTTTGTCTGAGCAACAAGGTTAATCTAACAAAGCCTAATCCTACCGATGTTTTATTTGCAAAACACCAAGAAGTACTTCCACATTTCAGTGTTGACCGGATGCTCTATGAAAATGTCAATAGATTCAATAAATACTTAGTTACTAACATAAAGAATGTCAAACTGTGCGACTGAGCTACCTGATAAATGAGAAGGGTTATGAGTTTGGTGTGTTTTCAAATAATAAAGCTTTAGATGAAGACAACTTCTAATACTACCAAATAGTATATTAAAATTTCAAGAGAACTATCTGAGCCTTTTCATGTCTCTGTCATTTTTTACAAATGGATTCCTTAAAACAAAGTCTATTTATTACAAATAGTCTTGTTTGTAATCAAGAGAACTGGGTATATAAACGTGAACATGCAAGTTGTGCCAACAATCTAGGTCACATATGTTAATATAAAATGTAACTTGGGGATACTGACTCTTGTCACTCAAGAGCAGCACCTACTGGCATAATTAAAATGAATATAAATGACACAGGGTAATTTCAGTTATATATTTTATTAACTAAATACTTACAGAGTACTTAATATGCGGCAGGTACTATTTTAAGTACTTTGCAAATATTAGCTTATTTAATCATTCCAAGACATTTATCACAAAAAGTGATTAATTTTTGTTTGTTTGTTTTTGAGACAGAGTCTCGCTCTGTCACCCAGGCTGGAGTGCAGTGGCATGATCTCGGCTCACTGAAACCTCCACCTCCCGGGTTCAAGTGATTCTTCTGCCTCAGCCTCCTCAGTAGCTGGGATTACAGGCGCGCGCGCTACCACGTCTGGCTAATTTTTGTATTTTTAGTAGAGACGAGGTTTCACCATGTTGGCCATGATCTCGAACTCCTGACCTCAGGTGATCCACCCGCCTTGGCTTCCCTAAGTGCTAGGATTATAGGCATGAGCCACCATGCCCAGCTAAAAGCGATTAATTGACAAAAACCTTACTCCAAAATGCAAAAGGATTTATTTAGCTTGAGATGCTGTTTCTATTTAAGACAGCAAAGTTCAAATTTATTCCTGGCCAACATCTGGAAGGAAAGTGGTATTATAATTCATATTAACTTAATGAAACCAGACAAGGAATGTGGAGAAAAATCCTAAAAGGTAGTTCCCCAATAAAAGTACTCTCCCAATGAGAAAAAAAAAAAAAATTATATTCCATACAATGGTGAATAAACTCATCTATACTACTTGTGAAAGAATCTTGCCTTTTCCTTCACAAACAGGAAACCATTTATGCTAGGCTTTTATTTTAGGCATGCACTAAAATTGTAATTTTTCACAAGACGAAAGAATGACTTCCTGTCAATCACACTGACATGCTCCTCAACAAACGACACTAAGAGCAATGACAAGAGTGAACAAGTCTGCGCAGCTTTTTAGAAGGATCTAGACCAGCCATCAAAAATGCTATTTTATCTAGTTGGGGTCTACACTATATTCTGCTGCAGTAAAAGCTATTAGGGGATTTAAGCGATTACTTTACTAGGATAAATTTTTACCTATTAAAAGAATGCGTCAAAGTGTTTTAATCTTAGGAAAATTAAAAAAAGAAAACAAGGAAGTGTAAACCTGTCTGTAAGTTCAAATATTTTACTTCATATTTTTCCTCATTAAATTGATATATTTCAAACACTGACTAGCACATATCATATAACATATGTTTAGTCTATTAAATTTCAGAGGGTCAAGCCATTTAGTATAATTTTTGTATTCACTCTTGCCCACTTCCACTTTTCCCATCCCAATCAAATCTCTGCCCTGAATGGCACTTCACCAACCAAGATATCTATTTAATATCTTCTAAAATGGGTATGTGTGAAAGGCAGAAAAAACAGGGGTACATAATTATTTCTGTATTTGTAATTTTAAATAATTGTGGTAAAACATACATAAAATTTACCATTCTAACCAGTTTTATGTGGACATTTCAGCAGTGTTAATTAAGTACCATCACACTGCTGCACAACTAGTCTCTTTCATCTTACAACACCGTAACTCTGCCTGGTCACACAACTCCCCATTTTCCCTCCCTCCAGCTCCTGGCACCCACCATTCTACCTTCTATCTCTGTGACCTTGACTACTCTAGGCACATCATCTGTAAGTGGAATTATAATGGAATTATACTTATCAGCGTAAGCCATCTTGTGTGACTGGCTTGTTTAACTTAACATATTATTCTCCAGGTACATGCATGTAATAGCATGTGCCACATTTTCCTTCCTTCTTAAGGCTGAGTAATGCTCCACTGTACAATATATAACAAACTTTGTTGATCCATTCTTCTGTTGATGGACGTTTGGGTTTCTTCCACTTTTTCACTATTAATAGTGCTGCTATGAACATGGGTGTACAAATACCTGTTCGAGACCTTGCCTTCAATGATTCTGGATGTGGAGCTGCTGGATAATATGGTAATTCTATGTTTCATTCCTGGAGGGGCTGCCATTCCACTTAAATGGCAGCTGTACCACTGTACAGTCACTTCAACAGCGCACAAGGGTACTTACTAACTTCTCTACATCCTTGTCAACACTCACGATTTTCTATTTTTCTGACAGGAGGCATCTGAATAGGTATGAGGTGGCAGTTGTAGTTTTTTTTTTTTTTTTTAATTAAAGCATATTTCTTTGCTAATGAGAAAAATATAGTGAATGCAAAATACTAAATTGGTGAGTATTATTTACCACCAGAGAAACTCATCAGAATCATATCATACACAAAAGTGAACACATTTTCTTATTTGATAACATAAAGAATTGAGAATAAAATTTTACTAGGCATTACATTCTGAATGTAAATACGCAGATCTCATTTTATTTGCACCTAAGTTTTTTTTTTTTTTTTTTTTTTTGAATGCTTGGTTATTAACAAATATCAGGCTGAGTCAAAAGTCATTCAGGACAAAGAAGAGCCAGTGACACACCAAACACATTTGTGATGAGTTTAAACTATGTCTCAGATGAGGGAGGAGATGGACACATGAAGTTGAAGGGAAAGGCACATATCCAACTGTGGCATTTTAAGGATAAAATGTAAAACCCATGTATGCTTAATTTCAGATATTGCTAGGGTAACAGAGTAAACAAACTGACCCAGAGAAATGTTGCTAACTTATTTTCAACAAAAGAACAAAGGGAATTTAAAGAAGGAAGGACAGTATTTTCAATAAATATTGCTGAACAAAATGAGACATCTGCATGCAAGATAAAGAACTTTGACTTACACCTTATATGTTATACAAAATATGACTCAAAATGGATCACAGACCTAAATGTAAAGTAATAAAAGCATAAAGCTTCTAGAAGAAAATATATAAATTATTCTTTGTAAGTCAAGTTAGGTAAATAGCTTTTAGATATTGTATCAAAAGCTCCAAGCATAAAGGAAAAAATTAATAAACTGGACCTTATGAATATTATGACTTTTCTCTATGACAGACACTGTTAAGAGGGAAAAAAAGAGACATGTCTCAGACTAGGAGTAAATATTTGCAAATCATATTTCAAAGGTCTCAGGTCAAAAATATAAAATAAAAGTGATCTCAAAACTCAACCTAATGAAGAAAGGGGAAAAAATATTGCATTTCAAAAGACACTTCATCAAAGAAAATATACAGATGCCAAATAATCATGAATTGATGCTCAACATCATTAGCGATCCATTAAATACAAATTAAAACCACACCATCAGCTCCTGGTGAGGACGTGGAGTGACGGGAACTCACACATTGCTGGCGGGAACATACTATGCACAGACAGTTTGAAAAATAGTTCAACAGGGTTTTTTTAGACAGTTAAGTATACCATATAATCCAGGGATCTCATTTCTGGGTATATACCCAAGAAAATGAGATCTTATAGTCACAGAATCTTATATGTGAATGTTTAAAGCCTCTCTACTAATAACTGCCAAAAAGAATTAAAAAACCTAGCTGTGGAATTTGACTGTGGTTTTTATTTGCATTTTCCTCACCAGTAATGGTGCTGAGCGCATTTCCCATGGCTTGCCGGCCACTTGCATATGGCCTTTGGGGAAATAGTTATTTTGATCCTTTGTCCATTTTTAAAACAGGTTATTTGCCTTGCTCTTGTTGAGTGACAGAGTGCTTTATATATATTCTGGATACAAGACCATTATCAGATAGATTTGCAAAATATAAGTTTTTCTTTCATCTTTTTGATGGTGCCCTTTGAAGCACAAAATCTTTAATTTTGATGAAATTCAACTTACGTTTTCCTTTTGTTATTTGTTCTTTTGGAGTAATATCCAAGCAACAATGGCCTAATTCAAGATCATAAAGCTTTATCTGTATGTTCCTTTTGAAGGGTTTTTACAGTTTTATTTCTTATATTTAGGTCTCGAATAATTTATGTTCTAGATAGAGAGATAGAAAAAAAATCTATATTCACAGGAAGGCAGGATTTAGTACACATACCTACACTTCCTTGTTTATCTGCTGAGAAGGCCTAGAAGCAGTGGTACACAGAAGCAAGAAGTCCACACAGTATATACATCTTGGCTTATAAATACCATTCTCCAACCAAAGGAACCAGGTCTCCTTAAAGCAGTGATTCATTTCTGGACCATGGCAAGGAAAACACAAGATGAACCCATAGAACACTGTGGTGCCTGAAAAGTAAAGAGATGTCTCTAAAAGGATGGGGGTGCACACAGGGCACAGGAGCTGACTGGAAAGAGGGGGCAGTGGTTAAGGCAGGAGTGGTTTCAGTAAGAAAATAAGCCACAATGGTATTGGATTATAAACCTCAGGATAAAATACCTCCACACTTATAAAAAGAAATGGAACAAAATTTTGGGAAAGAAGGAACCGACTACCATTCCTTAGAGAATAATTCCAATTATTAAATGTCGAAGAAATGACGGAAAAGGAAAAAAACACAATTTAAGCATCACAGACCTTATTCAGGCCGGATAAACTAATGAATGTCAAAATTATTGGGCAAATGACTGGAGAGACATAGGCTATTTTCGTGGTCTGAAAGGCTTTCTCTAGGATGTGTACTGATTAAAAAGGTAAAACCAGGCAGCTGCCAGTGGAGGATTCTGAAGATCCCGCATCACTCCCTGGGCCGGGCGGGCGTCCCCAGTCACAAGGTGCTCCAGGCACAGCACACATTTCTTCTGGTGTTTTACATTTCTTCTGGTGTTTTCTTGAATGACTGTGATCACATCGTGAGTAAACATGACATTATTCCAAATTAAGAGACATTCTACGAAATAACAAACCCACGTTCCTCAAAAGTGCCAAGGTACTGAAAATCTGTCCTGGACTGGAGAAGACTAAGATGACGTGGCAACTAAAAGGAATGTTGGTTCTTGGGCTGAATTCTGGGAATGAAGGAGAATGTGAGTGGAAAAATGATAAACTCTGAATACAAGAATGTAACATAGAAAATGGCGATGTATTCACGCTAAATTTTCCGACTTTTGTAAGTAGTATGGTTAGGGTTGATACTAACATTCGGGCAAGTTGGGTGAAGGAGATATGGAACTCTCTGTACTATTTCTGCAAACGTTTCTGTAAGTTTAAAATCATTTAAGATAAAAACTTGCTAAATGGTAATTTTCCTCGCTGCAGATAGAAATAAATGAAATTGCAAAGAGTAATAATGTGCATTACTTCATATTCTGAACTACATTTCAAAGCTAATGAAACAATGTATCTAAATTTCCCTGATAATTGGAAAGACGTGTCATGCTGTTCTTCAGTGGACTGCTTCCGTTGGAGCAGTAACCTGTTCTGCAGTAGCAGCAACATGACTGGGCAACAGGATCTTTGTTTCCTCATCTAAAACTGCCATTTAGGTGGGGGTCAAAATATGTGTGTGAGGGTGTGCACATTTTTAAAAATATAAATTATATTGAATTAAATAGTTGATAAAAGTCTATATAAAAAACCACATCAATTACCTGATAAAATCATACTGCCCCCACCATAACTTTCCACAATCAATTTTTTCCCTTAAAATTTTGATAAATGAAGCTGTCAGAGGGGATAAGATCACAATTTTCAATTTTGCTTACTTTTTTTTTTTTTTTTTAACTATTTTAACTTTCAGAATCCAGTTCATGAATGCTGCAAACGTGAGCTCTGATAAGATCTCAATGCTGCCTGCCATGAGGTAAGAGAATGCCACGTGGCTGTGTGTCCTTGGCGCAGCAGGGAAGGGAGCCAGGAAGGAGGCGGGAAGGAGGCGCTGGTGTAGCACGAATCATACAGGCCATCACACTCGGTCAGCACACCCAATGAGGGGGAGAATATGGTTTTTTTCTGGAAAAAAGTTAAACATCACTTTAAAACTTTTCTTTAAGGTCCTGTAATGAGAGGATGAGTGTGAGTGAGCTGCGGGCCTGAGAGCCAGTTCGGCCAATCTTGTTAGGTGTTACCATCCAAAGCTGGGTTTTAACTGTGTACTCGAACTTTATTATAAATTCGTGAATGCCATTCAGGACTTTACAGAACGCTAAAATACACAGTAGAAAGGATACTTTTTCAGGATGATATTCTTTTAAAAAAAGTTTTAAAACTATAGAGTGTAGTAGATAAAAGCCAAAAATAAAATTCTAAGCTCCCGCGCCCCCGCCAACTGACTGAGTAGACCTCTTCTTGGCCAAAGGGATCCCAAAGAAACCTGAAAAACTAGTTCAGGCCCTGAAGGGAAGGCCGGAGGGACATGCCTCCCTACAAGGTCCTCCCTTTGGAGTTCAGGCACAACTGGCTAGCATTAACATTAAAATATAGATCATAAGATTGACAAAACAGCCTCTTTGTAGCAAGAAGATATTCAACACCAACCTGACTCTGGTATAGCATTATGTGACAGATAGCAGGTCTTACAAGAAATCAAAGTATTTTACCTCCAAAATATATTTTTGGACATATTTTGCAATGGCCCTGGAATGCCATCTCTTATTGGGAAAATTTGCATTCTGTAGAGAATCCCCTTTCCATATCTTCTCCAGATCCAGCAGAAACTTCACTAACAGTCTGACACCTTTTCAGGTCCTAAAAGAGACCTTTACCATCCATTCTCTCTGTAGCTGGTAAGAACCTTGGCTTCCACAACTCCCCTTATCTTAACTCAAGCGTTTCTTCCTGCTGGCTTCAAGTCTTCAGGCAAAGTTTAACTTAACCAACTGCCAATTAGAAAATCTTTGAATCCACCTATGACATGTGAGCTCTCCAACTCCCTGCTCAAGATGTCCTACCTTTTTGGGCCGAACAAATGTATACCTTACATGTATTGATTGATGTCTTTGGCTATAACTTCTGTTTCCCTAAAATATATAAACCAAGCTATAACTCAAACACCTTGGGCACATGTTCTTAGAACCTCCTGTGGCTGTGTCATAGGCCATGGTCACTCATATTTGGCACAGGATAAACATCTTTAAATATTTAACAGAGATTGGCTTTTTTCTTCAACATAGGTAACATACAAAGAAAAGAAATAATTTTTTTTTTTTTTTTTTTTTTTTTGAGACGGAGTCTGGCCTCTGTCGCCCAGTCTGGAGTGCAGTGCGTGCGATCTCGGCTCACTTGCAAGCTCCGCCCTCCCGGGTTACGCCATTCTCCTGCCTCAGCCTCCCGAGTAGCTGGGACTTACAGGCGCCCGCCACCTCGCCCGGCTTAATTTTTTGTATTAATTTTCTTTTTTAGTAGAGGACGGAGGTTTCACCGTGTTAGCCAGGATGGTCTCGACCTCGTGATCCACCCGTCTCGGCCTCCCAAAGTGCTGGGATTACAGGCTTGAGCCACCGCGCCCGGCCTGAAAAGAAATAATTTAAATACATTATTTAAATGGTAAGTTTCTACTCTGAAAAGTTTTAAGTAGGCCTTCTGTAGCCCTAATTTTAGTATGTGCTCAGACTGTTACACTAATATATATGTATGAATACTAATGTGTACACATATATATATGTTTACTGTTATGAGATTCATTACCCTTAATAGCAACTTGAAATACGTGCAAAAAAATCATTCGTCTTTTCCTTCTACTTTGCTGCTATCAAAATAGCAGTAACAAAATCCAGTAACTTTCTTAAAAGAATAACTTTACAATTTTCAAGCTCTTTCATATGGATTATCTAATTTGAACCGCATGTTCAAAAGAAAAGCTAAACAATGTTACTCTTTTTGCAGTTGAGAAAACAGACACAAAATGCTTGAGTGACTTGTTCAAAGTTACACATCTCAATGGTGACAAAGTGTACCCTGAAACCTAGTTCATCTGACTCCACCCATCCGTTTGTGCAACGGGCTCTGTACTAGGCAGGAGAGGTACAACTGTGAAAAGATTTACCACGGTGTTTTTACATTATTACATTATATTATTCTACTTCCTAATATATATGTTTAGATTATTTGAAATCGTAAAACTCTAAATTTTTAAGGTTTCCACTGAAAAAATTTCATTAACCTGCTGACCAATGATTTTAAAAACTCCTGTACAGCAGGGTTCTGTAACCGCAAGACTCTGAAGACAGGTGCGAATTTTATAGAGCCACACTGTAGTTATGCATCCTCAAGCAACATAACCTTGTGAGGATGGATTTTTCAAAACCATTAAATTGAGAATAATATGTATCAACAAGATTTGTTTTGAAGATTCAATGGTCTAGAGAAAAGTTTAGCACAGATACTATTTACGATTCTTTCTAATTGAAAAGGCAAAATGTGATAGCATGAAAAACAGGTCTTCATTACTACTTACTAGCTAATGAAAACATAAGGAAACCATACATAACTACCATTTGGATCACTCTAGAACAATTAGGATCATCCTCTTGCAGGAGGATGGCGGGAAGGAGCAAGAGCTTCTCTGACACTGCTCCATAGTGTTGGGCAGATAAAGGAAGATATGCGTACTGAAGAATACTGGCATCTAGTTATTCTTAAAAAGATGAAATGTAAAACTATTTTATTTTCATTTATTTAATCTTGAGACAGAGTTTCACTCTTGTCGCCCAGGCTGGAGTGCAATGGTGCAATCTCAGCTCACTGCAACCTCCGCCTCCCAGTTCAAGCAATTCTCCTGTCTCAACCTCCCAAGTAGCTGGGATTACGGGCACCCACCATGACGCCCAGCTAATTTTTGTACTTTTAGTAGAGACAGGGTTTCACCACATTGACCAGGCTGATCTCAAAGTCCTGACATCAGCTGATCGCCCACCTCAGCCAACCAATGTGCTGGGATTACAGGCGTGAGCCATCGCACCCGGTTGTAAAACTATTTTAAAATGTAGCATTAGAAAGCTTTGAAAAAAACTCTCTTTCAGTATATTATTCAAGAAAAAAGAGGTGGAGATCAGGTCAAAGATCTGCTTCTCAGTAAACAGTATGTTTACTGATAAATATCCACAAATGCAATTTTCCTGGATACCAATTACATTACTGAAAAAACTAGGATGATGAAAAATATTGTTCTGACATTATTCACTCATAGATTATGAAGTATGTAAGAGAGTTCCTTCTAAACTCAGGAATTCCAACAGGCATGAGAGTGAGAAAGGGAAAGAAGAAAAATTATCAGCTATCAAAATAGCAAATGTGTTGAGCCATAATGGACATCAAGGGTACTGCTATGGCAGACAGCACAGGAGTATTTGGACGGGAGTATGAAAGGAACAAAGACATTTAGCAGCAGTTAAGAAAAACAGTAAATTAACCCATGGATGATGTCTGAGGTTAAAGAATCAAATTGCTGAAGTGTTAATTATTTTAGGAAGTCTTTTGTTAGTGGTGAAGTATCAGGAGACTGGAACACAAGGAATCCAGTCTGAAGGTTAAAAAGAAAGAGAGGAGAGGCTGAAAATTATAGACCTGTAAATCTAACATCTATATTAGGAAATAAATTTGAGATGATACTTATGGATGAGCTTAATGATACATTTGGAGAAGTACAATTTAATAGGAGTGAGTCAGCACGGATTTACCAAAGGCAATCATGTCAGGAAAATTTCGTTCCTTTTAGGTTGAAGTAATAATTGGTTTATGTAAGGAAGAACCAATGAGAAACTGTCAGGATTTTCTGAGATTTTTGGACCTTTTCAGAAAATGAATTATTGTACAAAATGTCATGACATGTGTCAGAGCATCCAACTAACAAAAGGGGATGAAAGCAACTGGGTTAAAAATAGAGGGCCAAGAGGAATTTGGGAGAAGACTGCATTCTATTCTACAAGGTTCTATGTATTGAACACTAACGGTTCTAATTAATGATGAAGGAATTTTTTATGTAGGAAATTTGAATATATTGCTAAATAAGGGGTAATGGTTAAGACGAAAGACTATAGCTGTTTTACGTTAACTGCAATAGATTAAGTGAATGGGCTCAGAGGTAGAATGAAATTTCAGCTGCCTAAGGATAAAGAGATGTACTTGGAAAGCATTAAGGAATCAAATAGATTTAATTTAAATGAACAGCTACCATGAGGAAGAAAAAGGGACTTGGGGTTTTGATGAGAGTCAAATTTTCAAATTCTTATTCTTGTAACTGGGAAGAGGCAAATGTAGGGAATGCAGTTAAATAATACACGTTATAGAGAATACGAAGTTGATCATCTTAGAGAAGAATACAAAATCCCCAATTTTTGAAGAGAATATGATAATTTCAAGTGTCATCACTCTGTACAGGTAACAATCTAATGTACATCCTTATATGACCAAGTCTTAGCATATGTAAAAACTGATGAAAATAAAATCAATTGAAATGTGGCTACAAAAGTATGAGGGTACCGGGCGCGGTTGCTCAAGCCTTAATCCCAGCACTTTGGAGGCCGAGGCGGGCTATCAACGAGGTCCAGGAGATCGAGACATCCTGGCTAACACGGTGAAACCACCGTCTTCTACTAAAAACAAAAACTAGCCGGCGAGGTGGCGGCAGCCTTATCCAGCTACTCGGAGGCCTGAGGGCAGGAGAATGCATAAACCCGGGAGGGTGAGCTTGCAAGTGAGCCTGAGACCGGCCACTGCACTCCAGCCCGAGCGAAATAAAACGAAGACATCGTCTCAAAAAAAAAAAAAAAAAAGTAAAGGGGTAGAAAAATAAAGAAATAAGAAAATACCAATCATTACATAATGTCAATCTCCCTGAAAAGCAGAACACTTGCAATCATTATCTTTGGGAAAAGACCCCAAAACTTACCACATTTAAAGGCCCAGAGAGGGAATAAGAAAAAGTAAATCAACCCACAGCTTTGATGCACTGCACATATGTCAGAAAAGACACACACCGTGGTCTTCAGTGGGGCATTCATTGTGACAATAAGTCTATTTCAATGCAAACACCCATTACCCATAAAGGCATAACTATAAGTCGGCTGCTTGGACTGGACGAGAAAAAAACATCTCTTTCTTCTAGGCACAACAGAGCAGCTGACAACCCTCTCCACCCTCCCCCTCTGCTTCCCTGTCTTCACTCCCCTTTCTTCTGATTTATTTTAAAGCATTGGAGATAACACATGCTGAAGTGAACTATGCATGGGTCAGACTGAAGGCCACTGGTGTGTAAACACACACATGGAATTTAATTCTTGTCAAATACAGTGAATGAGTACCGAGCTTATTTTACGGATGGACGACATGGTAGAAATTAAATGTGTTAAACTGAGAGAGCAATCAAGATAATTTTGAGATGAAAGATTTTAACAAAATAAAGAAAAATCATAACATACAAAAACCAATTTATTCAGAATCAAATTTTAGAGGAAGATTAAATGACTGTAAATCTCATCATACTAGAATATAATTGGCCTAAATAACTCTTCAGAAACTTGATGTGAGAAAGGCTATTTTTTTTTTTTTTTTTTTTTTTTTTTAGCTATATACAGAATACAACTCATAGAAGAGACTTTGATGAATTTCTCAAATTGAACACAACCATGTCTCAATATTGGGATTAAGAATCAGAATCTTACTAGCACCACTGTACTTCATTCAGCGACTGGTGCCCACAAGGGAAAATAAACTCTGACTTCTAACATCATAGAGTAGTTTTATCTGTTTTTATATTTAATATAAACGCAATCATATAAAACATACTCCTTGGTGACTGGCTTGGTTCATCCAATGATATGACTGTGAGACTTATTTCACATTGTTGCTTGTACTTGAAGTTCATTCATTCTCACTGACGTATTCTATTATGTGAATATACAACCTTTGTACATTCTGCTTGAGGGACATTAGGGTATTCTGGAGTTTTGACTATGATGAATATACCAATAATTACATTAAGTATAAATACTAAAGTAAAAGACTAAATATTTAATGTAAAAGATAAAAATTGCCCCAGCAGATAAACAAAATACAACTATAAGCTGCTTATAAGGAATCTGGTATAGGTATACCAATATGAAATTCAGAATTATGGCAAGAGATATTGCTACTAAGAAATATTTCATAATTATGTGTGCATGTCTGTATCTAAAACAACCCTAAGTCCTGAGTACTTAGTGATACATCTTCAAAATATGTAAAGCCAAAAATAACAGAATTTTAAAAGATAAATCCACAATTATAGTAGGAAACTTTAACATACTCCTCTTAACAGCTGACAGAACCGACATTTTAAAAAGCACTAAGAATATGACAATCTGAACAACACAGTGAACAAACTAAACATTGTAACTGACATACAGGGAACAAACATCACTGGTGCCAAGTATTCTTTCCTCAGGTGTCTCAAAAATTTACCGAAACTCACCATTTGCTGGGCATATAAAAGTCTACGCAAATTTTTAAAGAATTAAAATAATTCAGATTATGTTCTGTAAAAACAGTAAGTTTAAGAAGTCGATTTGTGTTATTAGTTCAATAGTTTAAAAAAAAGATGACTAGAAAGTCTCAAACTACCTGGAAATGGAATATTGCGTTTACAAATAANAAAAAAAAAAAAAAGTATAAGGGTAGAAAATAAAGGAAATTAAGAAAAATACCATATCATTACATAATGTTCAATTCTCCCTGAAAAGAGAACACTTTGCAATCATTATCTTTGGAAAAGACCCCAAAACTTACCACATTTAAGGTCTCAGAGAGAAATAAGAAATAAGTAAATCAACCGCACAGCTTTGATGCACTGCACATAGGCTCAGAAAGTGACCACACTACCCGTGGGTCTTCCAGTGGGCATTCATTGGTGAGCAATAAGTGCTATTTCAATAGCAAACAGGCTCCTTGAGCCATAAAGGCATAACTATAAGTCTGCTGCTTGGAACTGACGAGAAAAAAACATCTCTTTCTTCTTAGGCACAATCAGAGAAGGCTGAGCAACCCCTCCTCAGCCCTCCCCCTCTGGCTTCCCTGTCTTCACTCCCCTTTCTCTGATGTTATGTTTAAAGCATTGTGAGCTATCCCTGCTGAAGTGAACTATGCATGGGGTCAGACTGAAGGCCACTGGTGTTGTAAACACACACATGGATTTAATTCTTTGTCCAAATACAGTGAATGAGTACCAAGCTTATTTACGGATGGACGACATGGTAGAAATATAATTGTTAAAACTGAAGAGATCAAATCAAGATAATTTTTGAGATGAAATAGATTTTACAAAATAGAAGAAAAATCATACAATGACAGAAACCTATTTTTAGTCTGATGTCAATTTTGTGAAGATTTATGTGACTGTAAAATCTCATCATACTAGATCTAGATTGGGCCTAAATGAACCTCTTCAGAAACTTGGATGTGGAGAAAGGTATTTTTTTTTTTTTTTTTTTTTTTTTTTTTTT
>NW_016841755.1:995800-1003382 GCF_001698545.2 Rhinopithecus bieti | reverse complement strand
TAAAAAGTGGGCAAAGGATATGAACAGACACTTCTCAAAAGAAGACATTTATGCAGCCAAGAGACACATGAAAAAATGCTGACCATCACTAGCCATCAGAGAAATGCAAATCAAAACCACAAGGAGATACCATCTCACACCAGTTAGAATGGCAATCATTAAAAAGTCAGGAAACAACAGGTGCTGGAGAAGATGTGGAGAAACAGGAACCCTTTTACACTATTGGTGGGACTGTAAACTAGTTCAGCCATTGTGGAAGACAGTGTGGTGAGTCCTCAAGGATCTAGACCTAGAAATACCATTTGACCCAGCCATCCCATTACTGGGCATATACCCAAAGGATTATAAATCATGCTGATACAAAGACACATGCACATGTATGTTTACTACAGCACTATTCACAATAGCAAAGCCTTGGAAGCAACCCAAATGTCCATCTGTGACAGACTGGATTAAGAAAATGTGGCACATATACACCATGGAATACTATGCAACCATAAAAAAGGATGAGTTCATGTCCTTTGTAGGGACATGGATGCAGCTGGAAACCATCATTCTCAGCAAACTATCACAAGAACAGAAAACCAAACACCGCATGTTCTCACTTACAGGTGGGAACTGAACAATGAGAACACCTGGACACAGGAAGGGGAACATCACACACCGGGTCCTATTGTGGGGTCGGGGGAAGGGGAGGGATAGCATTAGGAGATATACCTAATGTAAATTACGAGTTAATGGGTACAGCCCACCAACATGGCACATGTATACATATGTAACAAACCTGCATGTTGTGCACATGTACCCTAGAACTTAAAGTATAATAAAAAATAAACAAATAACTAAAAATAAATAAAATAAAAGTAAAACATAAAATAAAAAAATAAACCGCTTTTGTCCTGTGCTTCTTATCTGGCTACAACTAAAATTAGAACTCACATATAGTCTTTCATGTTCTGAAATATGAAATAGAAAATGATACAAAAATCACTTTACTGGTTGCCAAAAAGGATTGAGAAAAAAACACAATGAATCATCAACTTCTGCTAGAGAGGGAAAAACAAACTGAGCAACCATTGATGCTAAAGATGATCACGTCAAACAGTTTACATATAGTATAAATGATCCCATTTAGATGGCACACACATTCTGTGCGGTAGGCATCACTATCTCCATCTTTGGAGGAAGACTGAGATCCACAGGGTTAAAATGCAGTTTTTAGGACCAGACATCAAGAGAATGATCAAGCTTAAGTTGGAGCCCATCCTCTAGGAAGGTCACGCCTACAGCTGAACAGCAGGGACTAGGGATAGTTCGTTCAAACTCCTAGACTCTTCGATAAGGAACGTGAAGCTCAGAGACACTTGTGTTTACATAGAGACTTGAATCAGGGTCTCCACTGAACTCCAGTTTTGTGTTATTTGTGTGAATTACATCACATAACTGCAGTTATACACCAATGTAGAGAAACCAAGGGTATAGCACATTTGCACACAAACCTCTTTCGGCAGAACTGTTTTCAAATAAAAAATAAAATACCTCACTTTAATATACGAATTCCCAACTATTATCTCAACTAAACTTTACATTATCTCAACCAAATCACAGTATTTACAGTCTTTTTTTTTTTTTTTTTTTTTTTTTACGGTAAGTAATGTTTTATTTTCTCTTATTTACTCACTGTACTTTAGGGAACAATTCGTTTTTCATGTGTAACTGGTATAATAGGAGAGAGAGACAGATATGTCAATCTTGTACCTAGAAAGGAGGCAGAGCAAGGCCACCTCGAGGAGGACACTTTGCTGATGCGCACCATGGATTTAGTCCCCGTGGCCTGGCCACTGCTAGGAGCAGCTCCTTCACAGGGGGTGTTCCTGGTATCTGTAAGGTTATGGGTCCATATTTACGAAGAACCCATAGGCACTCATGGCCAGAGATAGTTCAACTCGACTTTATCTGTTTTTATGAACTAAAGCTGATAAACTGTCTAGTTTCAAAACCTTTTCAGTGACAACCTCACCAAAAGTGAATGAGCAGAGACCTCTGGTTTTGTTTGTTTGCCAAATACAGCCCTGGATAGCAGAAAAATTACTAACTCACACACTCGACATTACTTCAATAAGTCAGTCATATGAACATCAATTGAGAAATATGAAAGAACAGTAATAAGCCTCTATCTCCGTAGTGTCAAATGTATTAAGAAAACTAGTCTACCTTAAATTACTCACGTTCCTTTTAACATAGATATTTTGCGAGCAAACATTGCTTAAGATTTTGAAGCTGGAACCTCCCATTTCTGGTGTGATTTATATCACAATCTCCACATTCGTACCACTGCTAACTACCCCTTCATATGGCACAGAGAGGCATAAAATGTTCATGCCCACAGCAGGGACTAGGGATAGTTCATTCAAACTCCTAGACTCTTCTAGCTTCATAGCCGTTATCTTTTAAAATTCTCACAATGACCCTATTAGTAGGTACTATCAAGCAGATTTACATACAGGAAACCTCGGGCCTGGTGAGGTCAGCCTGTCTGAGGTCATATGGCCAATAATGAGAAGTAGGGTTTAAAAGCAGCTCTAACAGGTCCCAAAACATCTGCTTAAAGCACATCCTTGATCAACGGGCCTTATTCAAACTCTGCTGCTTGGGTTAAATCTTGGAAGGCTTCTCTAAATTTACTTCAGGGTAAGTACCTCTTCAAATAGGTCCTCTCACCCATAATCCATCATTCTGCTGCTCTGTACGGTGAGAGTTGGCACCAAGGAATACTTGCCAATTAAACAACATGTCGGGCTGGAGGGACGGATCTGCTTTCCTCTGCAGTTGCTGCCACAGCCCACATCGCTGACGCCTTCCAGAGTGCCTGACTTGCCACCCAAGAGGCAAGAATCCTCTTAGCAGCCGCTCCCATCACCAGCTCTTCCCCAAACCCAGGGCCAGCCCCCTCCCAATTTCTGGGAGACGTACAGCACCGTTACCACCCACGACGCTTGACTTCGCGGTCGCAGGTCACATTCTTTCTAGGCATTCACTGGAAGATGATGGTGTCAAGAAACAGGGCATAACATTTCAAATCACAAGCATTTTTTGAGAAAAAAAATTTTAGCAATTAGTCAAAATATGAAGATTTAACAACTACTCTTATTTCAGGTCAACGATGCTTTAAATATTTACTAATATTAACTATACAGTCATAGAATAAATACTTTGTCAGATTTGCTTTTTTGATAAAATATGGTTGAAAAGTCCTGTTTTCATAGTTGAGTGGGATAAAACTGGAATGTACTTTTTTACAGGTCTTGAAGCAGATACTATCACATACTCTACTCCATTATAATAAATCATGGTAATGTACAAATAGCATTATAACCGCTGTGATTCCATGAAATCCTGTTAAAAACAAGTACTTTCACAGTTTCTGTCCCTTACCAGCATGCAGGTAAGCGAGGTCTGGGTTTTCGATGTCAGGATGCTGTTCCTTCAAATGGTTCCGGAACTCCACAGGGACGTTGGTCCCGTAGTCACACTTGGGACAGTTGTACATCTTGACTCCTTCGTGTTTGCCAGTATGCAGAATGTGTTTGCGGATATTTTCGGCACAGTTTGACCTACCAAGTGAGACAGAAAAGTAAATCTTATTAAGGTCAAACCAATAACCGTACATTACACATAGTGACATTAGATAACAATGTCTCTATGTGTTTGGTACTATTTTAAGTGCTGTACTCACATAATAATTAGCTTATATAATACATCAGCCCTGTGAGGCTGGTAGTTTTTATAACCCTGGTATGAATTTTTCAGTTGGTCTTTTAGCTTCATTTCTATGAAGAACCAGAAATACCAAATCCCAAGCACTATTATTTTAATATCAAATTATTCTGGTACCACTCGAGGGCAGTGAAGGTGTCAGCTGACCCTGAGAACACACCTATCACCAGTGAGGAGTGGCACAAAAATGTAAGCGCCGTTGCCTCCACTGAATTTAGAGCATTTGGGGAACAAAGACACTGGCTTTTAAGTTCTGTCAAGCAAGGTGCTTCTAAGTGGGCTCTAAAATAATTTGAAGATGGAGTTGTAGCTAGAAACAGCTCCCAGGCTCAACTCCAATATTTGGGCAACATGTGAATCCCATGGAGCTTTCTGTGATGATACAGGCTCTTAAGAGTGATGACATGGAAAACACAACGGAGGGCCCCCGTATATTCCATGCCACGGTGCCACTGAAATCAGGGGTGGGCTCCTCTCCCAGTGTTTTCCGGCAGAATTAGAAATACAAGGCCTGAAATAATCAGCCAACTGGGAAGGGGGTGCTGGTTTTTGAGGCAAACTGTTCTGCTTGCTCTGTTATCCCTGTCAGTTCCTTTGCCACAGGTCAGACTGCACGTCTAGACTCTTTCTGAATACACATGCAGAGCTGTTTTCCTTTCGTCTTTGTCATTTTTAGAACAGTAATAAAAAGAGCCCTATACAATTTCAAGCAGGTGTTGAGGAGTTATCTAGAAAGAAACAAAAAAATCACGCTGGCCTCAGATTTCCTACAGACCAAAATTAAATGCCAGAAGAAAATAGAGCAATATGTTTATCACCATTACCCAAAAGCATTGCTGAAGAACAAAATCCTGCAAGATGTTCCTAGAAGAAAGATTTCCATGACCAAATAAGATCAGGGAATGGTAGTTAGCCAACACATCTCACAGTGCACTTCAGAATGGGAGGCTCTAAGAAGAAACTTCATGTAGGTCTACATTGCCTGAACACTTCTAATTCGAATTGCTTTTGTGTATAATATTCAATTACACCATGTTTATTTTTCAGGGACTATACCTGGGGAAATAACGGTCAAGGAAGTGAAAACGATTGTTCTCTCTCACACACAAAGGCAGTCAATGACGCTAGAAATTCAAAGACTCAGTAAAGATGGTATCTATCCACTCCTGACAAGGAGTATGGGAAGTATCGTCCCAGTGAGGCAGAATTAATGTAAATGGCACTAGGAACGGTATTTCCAAGACAGAGGGACAGGGATGTCCTTTCCTACAGACTCTGGACAAAGCTAAAACGCAAATGTGTTCCTCATGAGTGGGGATCTCATATTCTGGGAGCAGTCTCGTACCTACATCCAGATTGTCCTTTGGAAAAGTTCCTGCTACTTCCCTCCCATCTCCAGGCAGGGCTTGTCATCAAATGTACATGTACAACTAAATCTGCTCAGTATAATTAAATTGAACAAATCAAATCCCTCTATACCTAGGAAGAGGACTAGAAAGAAATACATCAAAATATTAACGCAGCTATACTGCAATGCCCACTTACTCTTATTTTTCAAATATAAAGTTTTATATGTTAAATATATATATTTTAAAATTAAAATAACACCACCTTTTCAAAATAAAAAAAGGACTAGAATAACAGATATTTTCTCAGCTATTTTCAACTTGCTTTAGGCAAAGTCTCTGTCAATCTGGGTGTTAAATTTCCCTGAGATCTTAGACTAAATACATGCGAGACAGTGAATGTATGCACACAAGCTTCTTTCTTTCATGAGTCACTACTGAATTGTAAAACCTGCTTTATATATAAATTCCCTATTGTGAACTAACAATTACTGTAAGAGGAAAAAAGAAAAGAGTAAGTACCTAACGCATGCCAGGTACCTCCACTGACTTGGCGCCTTTGAAGGCAAGCAGGACCCTCTTGAGGTCAAGACTGCCACACAATCCACAGAGAAGAAGGTAAATACCACAATGACAAGCTGGCTACACAGGCTGTACAGCTGGTGAGTGGTTAAGGCAGAATCCTAACCTAGGTTTTCTGTTTTCGAGGCCAGAATGTTGGTATGTTTTCAAGTACACCACAGCCAGCTTTCCCTTTAAAATTTACATATCAGAGACACCAGCACACTCTAAGCAAAGGGTAGGACTGTAGAGTCTCTTAAATGCATAATTATCTTTAGAGTAACAGCTCTGGATCATGTCAGAAATAACACAGGAAAACGTCTGAAGGTGACTGACACAAATGTCCACTTTTATGACACTTAAAAGGAAAAGAAACAATTTTTTTTTAGTTCTTAATTCTGCAGATTTCCAACATGTTTTCTACAGCATTATAGACACCTCCTAAATTCACCATTGTTTACTGACACTGGGGAGAGAAAACAAAAGCTACTACTGTACTTAATTAGTACTGTTTATCAGGAATGTAGATTCTTTGGTACCACCAACACTATTTCCTTATGTAAAATGTTAGGCATGAAACATCATCAAAGACAATCACCAATCATATGAAGAAATTAAAATTGCCAAAATAAATACATTTCAATGTATGATGCATATTTACATGGAGAACAATATAAGCAATGAATCCTAACATTCAGGGAAGGAAGAAAGAGATAACTTTGAAAACAGATTATTTTGTTTTCAAGAAGGCTGTATCTAGGACAAAAATAAGCCAGTATCTCTCAGTAACTAAACAGCATGTAGGATCTAACAACTGGGGACTATTACTGAAATAGGTAAGACGTATATGGGGACTGAGGGAGGGGAGAGAATTTAAAAAGGTGGGAAGCTTCTTTTATTTGAAAATATAAAATAAATCAAGAAAGATGTGGTATGAAACTTGAGATTTTAAAAGGCATTAAGGACCATTCCACACATATATTCTTATACCAATATATGCATATGCTTGTATACAGGATGTATATATACACACTGTGTTTTTATGTTCTATTATATAATACATATGTGTGTATGTATATTTGTAATTGTATGTTTTAAACATATACATACCACAAGCATAAACACATGCAGACAAGAAGGAATTGGGATGCATTTGGGGAAATGAGAGTGAGTGTTAATGTGTATGGAGTCTCTTTGGGTAATAAAAATCTAAGATTGCTTGTAGTAATGGTTTCACAATTCTGGTAATATATTAAAAAACAAGGAAGGCTGCAATTTCAATGGGTCACTTGTCAAATATATGATCTATCTCTCCACTAAAACAAAAACGAACACAAAAGAACTCTTGTGCCGTTGTCACCCTTCTTCCTGCCACTGGAACCTTAGAGCCCACATGTTCAGGTGGTAAAGTTACCAAGAAGAGGTTCTCAGCCTCCATGGGCCTTTACCTCAGTAAGCAATAAATTTTTAAGTCATTCAAATTGCAGAGTTTTGCCTGATGTGCAGCTACTGCAATTATCACGTGCTGCTAATCTCCTTCCTCAAACCAATGCTGCATAAAACCTCACCATACCAGCACACACATGCATTCACACACACACACACACACACACACACACACACACACACACACACACACACCCCGATTCGAACCCTCTTTACTAATCACCGCACAGCAGATACCCTGGGTGAAGAAGAAGTAAACTAGGCCCATTCCTGAGCTAGTGTGACTCCGCCTGGTCTCACACTGCTCCTCTGGAAATATCCCTAGACCTCATTTTATCTCTGATTTTCCCTCTTCTGCCACCTGGGACCTCCTGTCACAAGCCAAGAAGCTTACTCCTGTCACCATCTATATGCATCTTGGTGTTTCCCTGTGGGCGAGTTAAGAAATTTTT
>NW_016841755.1:977106-995215 GCF_001698545.2 Rhinopithecus bieti | reverse complement strand
GTAGTGGGATGGCTGGGTCATATGGTACATCTAGTTCTAGATCCTTGAGGAATTGCCATACTGTTTTCCATAATGGTTGAACTAGTTTACAATCCCACCAACAGTGTAAAAGTGTTCCTATTTCTCCACATCCTCTCCAGCACCTGTTGTTTCCTGACTTCTTAATGATTGCCATTCTAACTGGTGTGAGATGGTATCTCATTGTGGTTTTGATTTGCATTTCTCTGATGGCGAGTGATGATGAGCATTTTTTCATGGGGAAAGGATATGAACAGACATTTCTCAAAAGAAGACATTCATACAGCCAACAGACACATGAAAGAAATTTTTCTTTTAAGAAAATTTATGAGAAGTCAAATTTATCAGAAAAATGCAAAGGGTTACATGTATACTCTAACAAGAAGAATGCTAGGAAGAACTCATGTCACCGTGTTTCCATCTGAAATGAACTAGGAAGAGACAGACACTGGTGCACATCTCTGAACGAAGGAGAAAGTGAAACAAGCAATGACTGGGCAGTTTCCCTGGGGATTCACTAAGAACTGTGACCTTCAATCCAGTTTCCTAACCAACACTAGATCAGTTCTATCCCCACCCTCTTCCTCTTATTCCTGGCAGCAGACGACCAGGGTGCAGAGGCAACACCCCTGGGTGTCAAGTCAGGCAGCCGGCTCCATTCCCCACATGAGAATTTCAGCACCTGCAGAATGGCTCTGTGATCTCAGGAAAGTACCTCAACTCTGAGATCTCTTTTCCTTAACTAAAACATGAGGTTAGTACAGCAAACTACCAAAGGACTGAATGCAATCTATGCATATAAACACAAAATCTCCACCTGGGAATTCAGAGAGTTGGTAAAAGCTATTCCTGGGCTCCAGGTTGTGGCTCCCAGTTCTAAAGGTGGGTGGGAAGTGATGGAGGGGAAAGGTAGGAACACAAACTGCACGGCTCCGGCACGCAGCGCGAAGTCGGTGTCAACACAAAGAAAAACTACCGAATCCGCAACTCTCCGCAAAATGCTAAGCTCTGCCCTGTCCTTTCCCAACTCCGCTCTACCGCTACAGCTCCACGTGACAGAACGTGCCAGCAGGCTTTCTGCTGAGGAAGAACCTCTCCTGGCCCTCACAGGCGAAAGACGTTCCTCACACTGAGAAGGGAGCCTGCTGGAAGGGAAGTGAGATTCCCCAGAGCCAAGCCTCACACTCCTCACCGGGATTCCCGCGGGACTCAGCGGAATAGAAACAGCACGCGTCGCTTTCATGGAAAAGGCATTCTAAGAGTGCATTTCAAATTGAATTTTGGAATATAACATGTTGAAAGTCTTGAGCGGCTTTGATGTATAGAATTTAAAGCTCGGGGTGACTGATTAGCAAAAGGGCCCAAGATGGGATCTATGCATTCAGGGCTTCTTAAAAAACACATAATAAAGGAAATTTCTTATTCTGTTCAAAGGCAATGTATGTTAAAATAATAAACAGAACACCACAAGTACTTCTAGAACTCCACAAAATCATTAGTCAGTACTACACACTGACTTATGGCCTATGGACACAA
Organism: Rhinopithecus bieti; assembly: GCF_001698545.2. NCBI lineage: Eukaryota > Metazoa > Chordata > Mammalia > Primates > Cercopithecidae > Rhinopithecus > Rhinopithecus bieti. The sequence continues at coordinate 993,661 of NW_016841755.1, read as the reverse complement.
AAGCCTGATGATGTTATCGAACCTAAGGGGAAAGGAGCTTTAAAATATTTGATGTTTATTTTGGTTATTAGAATTATACCACTGAAGTGGTTAAACATCAGAGCATCCAACAATGGATGTGACAAAGTCTCCCTCCAGCACTGTCTCCACTGTCCAATGAGTCGCAGATGACCAGCTAGGTACAATCCCTAACTTCTTCTCAATCTTTCGGGAGAAGTAAACACTACTTTTTCAAGCTACAGATATGTCTTATATTCTTTTCTCAACACTCCCCTTGGCTAAATACAGGGGCACCACACAAACTGGCATCTCGCTTTTCCATGGAACAACAGAGCATGGGGCCTCACCGTATTGAACACCGAAGGGCACACTTATCTCCCCTACATGCCTCTACTCCCATCCTTACCTTCTTTTCTCCTTTTTGACAGCTTCCTAGTATGTCAGTGTGGACATAGCCTATTCTATCTAACTGATTCTCTACTGATGGGCATTTAGGATGATTCCAATCATTTGCTAGTATAAACAAACGTTCCAGCGAACAATCTTGTAGAATGGTTTCCATTTCTCTGGGTGCCATGACAATCGCATGATGACCACTGGAATTGCTTCAAATGTCAACGGGCAGGAATTCTGACAAATGCTGCCACACTGCCCTTCAGAGGAAATGCAGCAATTTACAATTCCACTAACAATGTTTGAGAGCCTGTTTCTGTGCCTGCTTGTCAAGGTAGGGGGCTACCAAATTTTAGAATTTTTGCCAGTGTGGTAGGTAAACAATAGTATCTTATTGGAGTTTTAATTTTTACATTGTAACTTGCATTTCTCTTGTAATCAATGAGGTTAAGTATCTTTTCAAATATTGAAAAGCAATGTCTATTTTCTTTTTTATGTACTGTTCATTCACATTTTTGCTCTTTTTTTCTACATGCGTGTTGGTCATTCTCTTATAAATTAAGGAGATTGGCTCTTTGGGACGAAGTTGCAGACTTTTTTCTTCAGTTTCTTTTTTTCTCTTTTGACTTTGCTTACAGTGGGTTGTGAAAGCAAATGTTGATAATTTTGCTCTTTTGTTCTACGGCTTCCTGACTTGCAGGCTATAAAACAACTGTTCCAAATTTGGTTCTAGTACTTGCAGAGTTGCGTTATATCACATTAAATACTAGATTTGATTCAAAATCAACCTACAGTGAGTTAAATGTGGCTCCAGACTGCTACTCAGTTCTCTTAATAACATTTGTTAAAGTCAGATTTTCCCCACTAACTTGAAATGCCACCTTTGTCAGTATTTTAATTATGTAAGGCGAATTCTGGACTTTCTATTCTATCATACTGGTCTGTGTATTCACCTGCCAATTCACCACAATGAACCAGGTAGCAAGACGTTTCTGCCAGGTAGACCTCATCATTCTGCATGGCTCTTTTCCTCCCAGATCACAGCTGCGCACCCAAAACTAACACCGAGTCACTCACGGGACAGTGGTTGTCAGCCGGTATGGCAAAAATCTAGAGTTAACTACAGTACTAGAGAGAATCGAGCCAATAATAAATTAATACCACTATGACATACCCAGGTAATTTCTATGTATTATTAATATGTGTTAATAATATTATCTAACTGATAAACCAAACAGCAGAGAGCTTGGCAGAGATGTTACAGGATAAGTACCCAAGAGAGGGCCCAGCACACAGAGATTCTAAATAAATATTAATTCCCATTTTCCCCAGGAAAATCCACGTATCAGCTTCACTACCCCAGTCTGTTTTTTTATAAAATTAGTGGCTGTCTTGAAATACTGGCAACAATCAGGTCTGTTATGACGTCAGGCATGGGAAAGACTCTAGACAGCAGAAAGCTCCTACACCCACTGCCCGAACAGCGTTCTCATTCCCGCAACCCGCTTTCCATTTCGTTTATCTCCCCACTTCACTACTCTACATTTTCCATGCTGCTCCAAAAAGAAAGAATTCCTATTTCCCAGGTGATTTTGGGGGAACCACTTGATGGCGTGGAGTGATCGCTCACTATTTTAGAATGCATATTTTTTTGTGTGCCATGGATGGCTTCAGAAATGACTTAGTAAATCTTACAAGGATTCACTGAAAATAATAGTAGTAGTTTAGCTGAAGGTGGGGCTAAAAGAACTGAAAATTGAATTGAGTAGGGTGGCCAATTGTTTCTTTTGTGGATCTGAGCACTCAAACTCCCTTATGTAATATACAAAAAACACTTCTTTTAAAAAAAACACCACCACAAAACAGTTAAATTATGAGACATGTATAAAAATCCATTAAAAAAATAAGGGAGAGTTTGCTAAACAGAGACACATACCATATATCTGTATGGGTTGGCTTAATGTTAAATATATCAATTGCTGCTAAGGAATCTATACAGTCAACACAATTACAATTCTAACAAGATTTTTTTTTAGAACTCTTTGAGAGTGATGGTTAAATGGCTCTATAAAATAAGTAGGCAATATTTTAACATTAGTACAGTAAGAGCTGTTAACAGTCATCTATAGGGAGGGAACGGGCTGTATCACAGAATGTGATGCAGCAGTAACTTTTCTACATGTACTTATCTTTATATGTGCATACATACAGAAACATACATATAACATGATGTGCTGGCAGAGAAAGATGTCTGCTGCAGATTGAGAAAAGCTACATGCAAAACAATATGTACCAAAAGCAATTAGAGGTGTGTGTACACATACACATTCACAATACACACCACAGAAAGTCAATCATATATAGACGTGTGTGTAAAGTAACTACACATACACGTAACGCACGCATATTACAATTCTACAAAGGAGTATGCACAGCACCAGGTCTATGAGGATCACACTCGTTAACAGTGACTCTGCCAGGGGGACTGGAGTTGGTAAAGCAATACAGGGAGGCAGTCGGAACAGCTGCAGTGTTGTGGCTGTGTCACAGGAAAGCTCACCTATCCGTTCATTTTAATTTAAAAGTAGGGAAAAAAGACTAAACAGCCAGCCAAAGACAAGAAAATCAAATGCAAGTGAAGCACTGCATTTTTGAAAATTATTATACTTAATGAAACTCTAATCATTAAAGTGGGAAATTGAGGGTGGTATTTAGAGTGAAAGTGGCAATTAATTTCACGGGTTAAAATATGGTTTAGGTAATGCAAGGCACTACCTAGTGGGTTAAATTCTTCTGTGATAAATTAAAGAGGCTTCACAATAAATTCTGGAGAGATAACACATAACTGCTTTAAAAAGAATTATGAAACTAAAAAAAACTTAAGTGAATGTAAGTCATATATACTTAAAATGAACCTAAAAAATATGACTGAATATAAAATTAACCTTAATATTTCTAAAAGGGTCAAAAAACGGCGGTAGGGAGGGGAGCTGGAGGGAGAGTCCACCTGAATCTATAAAAGATAAGCAAAAAAGCACATATATAGGATATATGTTTTGTTGATTTGAATATATACATATTTAAGTTAACCTATTATTTTTAAATAATATATTACTTTGGAACAACTGTTCTTACAACTCATGTTTACAAACTATTCAAACTCTTCATATGCGTAAGTGTCTATCATCACTAGAGTCATTTCTGTCATCTTCTGTTTTCTAGAGCACAATATTGTCAGTCCCTCCTTCAGTATGAGCTACAGCACATTCTGACTCCAAAAATGATGTTGTCACTAGAGATTCTATCTCCAGCTATACGTGCCCAATCACATAACATTATGGCATTGTTTCCATTTGTCCTCCAAGAGTATATCATGAAATCCACAGTATAACCAACTACTCTACTGCTTTTTACTCCAATTTTTCTAGTTCATTTACAACAAGAGAAATATATAAATTCCTCTTCTGGAAATACTTTTTTAGAAAGGAAAAACTCTGTCTTTTATTCAAACATACACTACTAAGTAAAATAAAAGCTGAAATCACAAAGTCAAATATAGATAGACTTGACTACACAAATACTATAAAATACTGCAAGTCAAAAGATCATAAATACAACAAAAATGAACAGAAAATACATGAAATTTGTATAAAGGTTTATAAAAATCCCTTCTCCAAAAAATATTATTTCTGAAGATGCTAACAGACGTTAAGAAAAACCGTAAGTACAAATGTGAGGAGATCCGTGTTCAGGAAAGTAGGGGCAATACAGCAGACTGCATTTTCCTTTTAGAAACTCACAATGTGTACTTAAGCAGAAAATAAAAATTAAAAAAAAAAAAAAAAAAAACCCCACACTCTAAATTGAAATAAAAATTTTGAAAGTTCTATTTAAAGAAATATGCTTAGTTTTCCTTAACATTTTGCTTCCCCAATTTTTTGACTACAGAACATTTTCTTTTTTGGTTGCTCTATGGTAGTACAACGTGTGCCTCGGAATGCCATCGTAAGGATTAAGGTAAATAAGATTAAATATGTTCAGATAACACTGTACGTACTTGTTGTTTTTTCTTCCTACCACTAGGTTTTATATTAATCACAAATGAGTTCAACTATGTGAGTCATTATCAGCACTTTTCCTATTATACATGAAAAGCAACTTCAATCCATCTGACTAAAAATAAGATTCCCAAACAGTTACAGCGTATGTACGAGCACGTGGGAGGTGTACCACGCGTGCAAAGTTAATTAGGCAGGTATGCAATTTCATTTTTTTTTGGCCTGTTTACAGTATACTTTTAAAACCCACATCCACAAAAAGAATTACTCTATACAATATTATATACACATGTTTATATAAAAGTTCAGTTGAAAGGGGGTTTCTACTATATCTTTGTAACATGATTCCAAAAGGAATACAGAATAATCCAAAGAAAATCTTTATGTAAATTAAACTCAAGAAGTTAATTACATTTATTTACCAACATTATTTATGATTTATAAATTTTCTGGGCAAAAATAAATCCTAAAAAAAAGACAAAAAATGTTCACAGCAGAGGGGAATATAAGCCTCCATGTATGTTGCTTTAAAGCTCACTGTAGGTTGAAAGAATGTGCTCCAATATATAAACTCGGAGTTTGTTTCACAATTTATGTAAGACAGCCTAAGATATATACTCCTTTATAACTTATGTTCTCACTAAAGGACCCATAAGGAAAGAGTCTGATAATTTTAGATTACTGAACATTTGTGCTGTTTAAATTTAAAATTGGTTAAAAGCTACAAGAATAAAGAACCTCAAATTCCTCTGCCTAAAAGGGAACATGTTATCAACGATGTTTAGCAAATAGATGCATGTCATTTGGAGTGCTGAACCACATGCATCACCAGAACAGAACAGACAGCACAAAGATCCATGTATATAAGAAATACAAATGTCATTTCAGATCAATTAGGAAATGATGGGTTATATAATAAATGGTGTCCATTCAGCTGCTTATTTTTTAGGAAAATGTAAGTTACTTATTGTCCCATACCATACAAAAATAAATACCATTTGGATTAAAAAATTTTAACATAAGGAAACCAAATTATAAAATCATAGAAAAAATATTTTTATAATTTTAGTTAGGAAGAGCTCCCGTAAAGAAAAATCAAAGTCCAAATGCTACCAAAATGTGTAAGAAAATATGCCTCATGAAAGTTAATACCGCTATATATAGCATAATGCATCATAAATAAAGTTAAAAGGCAGGGCAAAGAAAAGGAGTAAAACTATGCAACATATATAAAAACTGATTATTAATAAGGATTCCAAAATGGGTTCCATTGATTAATTTTTTTATAAGATAAAAATCTCATAAACTAAAAAACATGAATAAGCAATTCATAATTGGAGAAATACAATAGTTATGTAATCATTACACAGTGATCAATGTCTCTAAAAACCAAGGAAATGCAAGTTAAAACTTAAGGTGACAGATCGGCAAAATTTAGTCAGTTTGATCATATTAAACAATGGTAAGGGAAAATGATATACCTCTGGTAATGGTGTAAGTTAGCAAAAGCTTTTGAAAAACATTTGATAGTATCCTTCAAGTTTAAAATACACACACGCCCTTGAAAGTTCAGAAGCTCAATTAGATGATCCACAAGTCATTAAATCTATTTTAAAACAGCTAAACACTAGGCAAAATTTGAAAACTAAATGTCCATGAACAGAGAAATGGGTAGTAAATGTACAGTGCATCCATACTAGGGAATTCTATACCACTGAGAGCTAGGGGGTAGCTTCTCCTACAGAGCTCCATGGAAATCAACCACATCCTGGCTGAAGGGTGGGAGAGCATGGCCTGATCAGGGGAAAGAGAAGCCATTTCCCCAACCATGTATCATTACTGATGTTAGAACAAGGTGAGAGATCCGGTAGGGCAGGTCACAGGACCGTTCAACCTCACCTGTAAACACACCCTCAGAGGCATGGAGAAGCTGGATCTTCTCCAGTTGTGAAGCTTAGAAGTCCCACAGCCTAAGAGCCAGACACTTCCCCAGAATGTGATGTCCGGCACCACAAAATTCTTGCATGTTGCTCCAGAATGCAGCAGGTTATTGGGATAAACTGAAGAGAGGAGCAACAGTTGTTGCACTACCTCTATGAGTTTCTCTCAGTAAACCCTGCGGAAGAAAGCTTGGTGTGTGTACTATCTGGGCATTCACCCTCACTTGTTGTACAAAAGCCATTAAATAGAATAAGGTAGCTCTTATGAACACGGAAAGACTAACAGGATACATTATTAAGTTAAAAAAAAAATCAAGTCCCAGATACATGTAGATATGGATCCTTTCAGTTTTTTGAAAATATATACATATGGTATGTGTGCACATATACACATATATGTATACAGAAAATGCATATATTACACAAAGTATGTGTGCACACATATACATATACACATACAATGTGTTGTGCCACACACATACATCTATGGCACATATTAAACATAAATGTATACACATACATTATGTGTGCACATATACACAGTGTGTGCATGCACATATAGACATACAAGCACATATAAAATATATACATATACACATAGAGTATGTGTGCACATATATACCCACATATATATGAAATACATGCACATACATGTACAGATAAAATGTATACATGGAAAATACATATAGAGATACAAATGTATTAAGTGTGTATTCAAAGGAATCCTAGTAAACAACTGATGATAATTATTTTTATTGAAGGATTTCCAAGTCCAAGGAAACTTTTGTTTTGCTTAGTGTACTTGGATCATTTTGGCTATTCATTAAAATATCTTTTGAGTGTTATACATACAAAGCAAATATGACCAAACGTCTATTTGAAAAACACCCGGATTGTACAGCATTTCCAGTAACGTAAACCCGATAAACCACAGCAGAGCAGCACAGCTGACAGTTGCGGCAGAGGTGGATGTGCTTACGTGCCGAGATCCTCGTGTTTACACAGGGAGGAGTCAATCTGATGAATTTAGCAAAAGGTTTAAATGAGGAAACTCAAGCTGTAATCTCTAGGAAACCAGAAGGAATACTATAATCAAAACAGGGAAGAGAGGAGAGGGTGTGGTGGGGAATGGAGCTAACTTCTTTATCCTTTACAAACACCAGATGCAGCCTATACACCAAGAAGCTGTCTTCAGGACATCTCCAGGACAAAAAGACAGGAATGTCTAGAACTGCAGGAAAATGGGAAGAGAGAAGTGCCGGGAATGCAGGTATGGTGGCAAGACTCTGACTCCAAATAGTAATAATAATGTACAAAACCTGTAAATGTTAAGAGAGTTTAAGTAAACCAGGTATTTAAAAATAATGGCACCATATTACACTATTACACTACATACAGAATTACCCAAACTCTCTTTTTTTATCCCGATAAAAACAGTTTACAGCAATCGGAGGTAATCACAAAATACAATCCTTTGGACATTTTCAGCAACAGGAAATTTTAATTGGAGAGTTTCTGGATCACCTTGCTCCAAATCTTATGAATTTTATTTTCCTTTATTATAACTGATAGCTATTTATTGAATGGGACAATTTCCATTAGATTATTTACTCATTACTTCTTGCTTTTCAGAAACCTCAATTCTTTGAAACTAGTTCTTAGGACAAATTGATGCACATTGAATTTTTTCTCTCCATTTCTCAGTTATATTTCGGCTCATGTTTATTATGTGATATAAAGTGATTCTAAAACAGCGCGGTGCCCCATAAGAGAAAGAAACTTGTAAGTTAGCACAGAAGAGGATGAACACTGATGCATTCTTGGTCTCATCCACCACCCTTGAGAGGATAAACTCCCCTGCTTCCAAGTCACATGGCTGTCCAGGTGTCCACATGCGCTCTCTGCACCAGCAGCCAACAGGCTCTCGTGTGCCTCTGAGAGGTTCCCGAACGGCAGTCGCTGCACTGGCCTGTCTGTGACCCACAGGAAACCTGTGCACATCCAGCTGCTGTTCTAAACATCTGGGAGCAAGGCCAGCCTTTCAGATCCAATCGTAGGCACTTCAGAAGACAAATAATTTAAGCCTGATTACTGCTTCAGTTTAGATGGAAAGTATATAGGTTACAAGAGAAGTCTACCTTCCTGTGTATTGACTTTTTACTTTCAAAATGAATTTTTAAAACGTATTTAGTAGATACTACATAAAAAGAAGCCTGAAAACAAATCACTGTGGTCATGCCCTCAAAGGAGATGCGATTTAACAAGACAAACGAGTTATGTACCTTAAGAGCACTAACAAAAAGCTGTGCTGTGCTGCATAAAAGAAAACGTCAACATTTTGAAAAGGCTGAACACTCACCGTGTCCACTTAGAGGACTGCTGCATCTGCCCTTCAGTGACTCTGAACTGCTAACGGCCTAAAATTGTCTTGCTTTCCACATTATTCCAAATGCTTTTCTAACTTCTACTGATTTCAAATTATGTTAACAGCAAACTTACATATTGACATGCCACTGCTTTGGATATATTTATCTTGTAAGATTTTCACCCAGAGTTACACTTGCTCCTTCTGTTTCAGGACTGCGAATAACTCCCCACGCTTGGTTCACCTTTCATGTTTCCCACCTTCCCTTCCACTTAAATTACAACTCTATTCTCATCTCCGATCGTATTATCTACAACCAGTAAGAATCGGCACCGACTTTAACATCTTCCTTTCTACCCTCCACTCCACAGAAGAACGACGAAAATCACAAGGAAGAAATGGTAGGAAGTGACACTGAATGTTTTCATTCAGAAACCCAAATGAGTTCTTCAGAATTTAGCATTTCCGGAACAGTCCCACTGACTCTGAGTCTGTGCAGTGATTCAAACACAAGGCCGAGCTGGCCTGTCACCCACAGCATGGGAAGGAGGGCAGGCAAGCCCTGGAGAACCTGGATTTCTCTCTGATTCTTTCTCTTGAGCCCCAAAGAGAAAAAACACATTTCATTAACAGTTTCATATCATCATACACTGATACACTGCTGGTATAAAAAAGGAGAAGAGAAAGTAACTGTGTGAGAAACACAGAGCAACTGGAAGATTTTCCTCTGATATCCTCACCACGCTAAATGCTCACAGAAGTAAAATAAAACTTAGTAAGTTTACCCAATGATGACATGCCTTACAATGGGAGCAGATGAAGAACGAACATGCTAAAGTCTGTGAGCTAAAAACACGCAGCAGACTTTAGTGGTGAAATACAAATAATCCAGCAGGATATCAATAGGGCTTTGGGGAAAGGGCCTTTGTGGCCACAGAAGTCTGGCAAATATCAGTACACAAAACTAGAGGTGTGTCCTGACTAAAGGGATTCTCCGAGTCTTTAATACGCTGATTACTGTGAGTGTGAAGGGGGTGGATAAGGGATACAATATGGAGAGTATTTCCCAAACATATGTGACTACCAAAACATTTTTTCAAAGTTGATATTCTAAGCATCAAGCAATATTTTCAATCTATTCAATATTGCTTGATGCTCAGAATCTGAAAATAAAAAGGCAGAATTAGCCTTACATATTGAATCACTTCCTTTCACTAATCTCCTGCCTGAATGGCAGAGCAGAAATTCTTCCCATTTTTATCTTGGCACTCTGAAATAAATATAGACCCCCCCAACCCCCAAACTCTTCATTACCGCATATTTATTCCCTCATAGGAAAAGTTTTATTCTTTCCATTTCTGTTAACAAGCTAGGTGTAGCAAAGTGAGGTGTTGCAAAACCAGAAAAGGCAGATGGATGAAAACCTTCTGAGGAAAAAAATATCTATCTTTAAGGAAATACAACAGAAAATGGAGCCTAACCAACCTCTAAAATCCAAGCCATCATTTTTTAGAAACGGTTAGGTAGAATAAAAATGGTAGACAGAAATATATTTCCAAAAAGGACATGAACTCTATACACATACAACTTTGGCTTGAAATAAGTTGTGTCGAAAAAATATTACTTTACAAATCAAGCAATTTAAGTATTTACAGATATATGTGTGCATATATGAATAATTTACTGTATTTTTCTAGTTGACAGCTTTTCAAATTTAAGGTGATGTACGTAAAATTTTTACTGAAGCAGCAGTATGTTTCACAGTATTTCTGATAGTTCAAGCCAGAACCTGACTTTACTTGGGACAATCTAATAATGTCTAAGGGAAAAAGACTAGATTTAAAACAATAACTTTTGGCACTCATGTATAGGAGCGCAGTTTAGTGGGCAGTCTGGCAGGCTTGGTCACCTAAGTCACAACAAGCTCTTAGACTCACCTAGGCTATTAGGGTGGGGCAAGGTCTGCCATAAAATTTAAATACTATGTAAGTGTCTGAGAGATTCCATCCTCCACACCTGGCATACTGCAGGCACTGGTGGCTGATCCACCCCATGGGGAGGTAGAGGGGGTGGTGCAACATATGATAAGAGAATTCATTTTCTGGGGGCTCTGCCAGTCCAATATTTAGACTACGTTGCCACAGGCAAGAGTGAACTTACTTATCTTTGAAAAGTCTTTTGAAAAAATGTTTCCTAGCTTTAACTCTATGCTGTACAGAGCTCCCTAAGTCTACAGTTGTTGAGTATTAGACGAAAAATACACACTTTATTAATTTTGAGTCGTACAAAGAAAATGTAAACCTTTTATAATGCAAAAGTTCTGTGATCACCTTTGAAGTAAAAGTAATAGAGAAGAGTCACTGATGATGAGGGACCACTGAATTTATTTAATAATCTATGTCCATTTTTACAAAAATGCTCCATGTAATCCATTTAAAAATAATAACTGGTTCATTTCAGTCCCTGCACACAATGCTTCCCTTTGTCCCTTGTAAGTCTCTCAAACGTCTTATTTTAAAGGAATATATAGTACTCCCGGAAGACATTTTCCCATTTCTATTCTCTTCGACTCCTGCGAGCCCTTGTTCTGTGTGATAAGGCAATCTCCTCCGGGATCTGAGCTGTGTAGTTTCGCACCACGAGTGACAAGGACTCGACTTGAATAACTGCTGTGCGCAGGTTGTAATTATGTCAGCTGGAGTGTTGAACAAGGGGACTGATTAATGTGAGCCCCGGCCCAGGCGCAGTCCCTATCAAAACCTTCGCGCAGGCCAGCAGTGGGGACGGGTTAAAGCAAAAAGACAAAACATGCTGTATCGTCCATGATAGATGAATTGCTCCAACAGTCTTCAGGCAGATGTTCCAGGACAGTATAATATACAATTACTCTGCCTTATCACCTTCCCAGGGACAATAAAGCTTCCTCCTTCTATAGCTCATGTGAGTGAAGGCAAAATTAGTTTTACTTTTACAACACTGACTCACTTATCATGTTGCCTTGATTGTGCTTTTACAGCTAAGGAAAACATATATTCCACTTTTAAACTAAAAAAAAAAAAAAAAACCTTAAAATAAAACTGAAACCTTGTGTTGACTGTTTTTTACATAAGGACATAGTGTTTTAAAGGATTGTTTTGTTAAAAAGAGATGCAAGGAAGGTAATAATATATGTGTGTGCATGTGTAGTTAAAAACAAGTACATACACATAACTCAAGAAGAGCTGGATTGTATAATCATTACATTAATAACATCATTTTTCAAAGGCCACACAGAAATCATTAATTGGAAGGAACATGTAATTAAAAATATATATATGCTGATATTGTCCATATATTTCTCAGGCGTGGGCACATGGGCCCCTGGGCCTGGGAGGATGGTTCCAGATGACACACTTGCTCATCACAGCCACTCCCACTCTGAGTCTTCCGGGTCTCTTTTTCTTAGAAGTGCTATGCTAGCCTAGTACAGGGAGGCTTCCTCACAATGTCACAAAACATTGTCACTGATGCTAGAAGTAACCTACTTTAGGAGCACTGTGGTGACTATTTCTACCATCTTTATTTGTACTTGCAAAAATCGTGCCAAAAGTTTGAGAGAAGATGTACAAAACAGAACTATCTCAATTTGCAAAGGGAAATACATCATTATTTTAAGGTTGAAAACAATCTAAAACCTAAAATGGAGATGCAGCCATAACAATCTTGTGGTAATCATAATTCATAATGAAATGAAGCAGGTAAAATTCCAATAGAATCAAAGGAAACCCATACAAAATGCTAGTGAATGCAAAAATAGCATCTATCAACCTGTAGGGCCATATATATGACTTATTTCCACTTTTTAGTGGTTTAATACAACTGACACCAATACTCAGCAGTTACAATGCACCCTAAGTCATGGAAACAGATCACGTTCCCTATCTCAGCCTACAGGGTGATATGTTTGCCTTCCCTGTTCACATTATACACACACTAACTTCACCACCAGGATCCTTATTATCACATTCCTCTTGTAGGACACACTCGAAGAGAATTACATATTTCTAGAAAAAAATGGCAATTTGAAGAAGGTAGGGAACAATTTAAAACAGTCTTCAATGGAAATTTTAGCACATAAGAACACAGAAAACATAGAATTAAGTTCGTGCTTGGTAAAAATGTAACATGATGCTCATAACTACTCGGAATAAGCTGAACAAAAGATAGGTGAAAACAAATTGAATGGCTGTAAACACATGCAGGAGTCAGGAGGAGTCAGGTGTCATCAAGAGAAATGACTGCGTGCTCTTCAATTGGCTTATGATGTCATTAGAGTGTCCTGTTAGACTTACTGATCTTAGAAAAACCTGAGACATGAGCAAAAATTGTTTAAAATAAGTCACAGAGAAGATGTCACACTTTAAAAGACTATATTTAAAGCGAGTGTGTGTTAAATGATTACACTAAATCGTTAGCTAGCAGCAAGCAACTTGTTAAATTAATGAAACATAGCTGAAGCAACTTAGGCTTCTGTAAGAATTCTCCATACAGGGCAAATAAAACCCCAACTTGTGGGGTGTACAGGTATGGAGGAGACAGATTATACCATCACATCATTTCTGTTTTCTTCATTCAAAACTCCAGCCACAACGAAGATAAAAAGTGGTGCCATGTAGCACCCCCAAAAGGTGGGAAAGTTGTTATCATAGCCACGTGAAATGACAGGGAAGGCCTGAAGCCACAGTTCTCCATGTGCAGAGAGAGGACCCACAGGACAATAGTGAGGCACTGGCTCAACTCGGAGTGTTCCCAGAAGTCCTCGGAGGATCTAACTATTAGCAGTGGCCCCTGCTTCACCAACCCTAATCATGTATACACTGTACTAGCCATCACGAATGATGCAGTTTTCAGCTTTACTGTTTCAATGGACATAAAAACATTTGGCACATACACATTTAAGCAAATTTCAGAAAGTGATTTTCAGTAAATGAATGAATGCCAACACAAAGACAGTATGCATCCGTCTACCTGCCTTCAGCTGCCACCCTCTGTCTTTCCCTCTAGCCCAGGGTTTTCACAGAGCAGCCTCAAGGCAAAGTTTCTGTGAACACCAGGCAACAGGCAAGCTTATCATTTCTGCACTTCTGTCCACTTACCCGTTTTCTGTTCTCATCACTTTACTAAAACTGGTCTTCCCAAGAGAACCTGAGACTCTTAGTGACTGTGGCTGGCAGGCTGCACTCCCCTATTTCACTCAACACCTGGCACGCTGCCCACTCTCTGCTTGGTGCATGCACCTCTCTTTCCTGGAGGTCCCTCCCCGTCCGTGAGCCTGTTTCTCTGTCTCTCATACAGGCTATTTGCTTCTCTGCTTATTTCATTTTCCACATGTTCCAAGGAAAACATCGATCACATCAAGTTCCACATAGATGAGAACTGAACTATGCACCTACTGACCTGGCTTCATTTGGACATCACATGGGCAGCTCATCCCAGACCATCCTTTTCCTAAAGGATATCCCCCTCCAGGAGAGAGGACCTCCCTGACTGGCACAGTTACTCACCCAGCAGCCCTGGCCAGCACACCTGAAGGATGGCGTGTGGCTCTCTGTCACCCTCCCCTTCGTCCATTCACTGGGCCCACAGGTCCACTGGTTCTCCCTCCCATCACCTGCCACTCTCTGCCCTTCCATCACAGCATTAGTTTAAGGTGATTTTCTGCCTGTACCTTTGCAATTGTCTTTTAAATGGTCTCCCGTCTCCTGTTGGATCCCTCTCTGACTCACTATTTGTCCTGCACAGGTGATTTTGCAAAGTTAAGTGTGACTATGTCATTTTCCCGCTCAACATCCTGCACTGTCTCCCTACTGCTTTTGGAGGAAAACAGACCATCCAGCACGGACAGTGGAGAGAAACCCACACAGACTTCCTGCCGTCTTTTACCACAGAATCTCACATGACCTACAATCCAGGCTTGTCCGCGTGAAAAAGAGAGCTTGACATCAAAGGAAAAGTGTAATTTGGGAGTACAGAATGGAACATAGTCTTACTTTTAACACCAAGATATCTGAGGTTTTTAGATTGGAACAAATTTATGAAATTCAAATGTCAACCACTTTTCCCCCAAATAATGCAATCCAAAATACTAATTTCCATATTTAAGCACAAAATTTGAAATTTATGTATTCTCTCAATGGAAAAAATCTTGTTTTATGACATTTCATGTATGTGTTAAAAGTTGTAATTTAAGATGAAGAAACAAAATGTATTGAAAGAAAATAACATGTCAAATTAATCAACATATACTCAAGACCTACACAGAGATCTCCAAATGGTGCCCCAGCTAATATTAAAGATACAAAATGAGGACTAGTTTGTTTAGAAAGATTCAGACCAAAATAATTAAAAATAAGAGATTAAAGTTTAAAGAATAAGACGGAAGATCAAATTAGGTTAAAATTCTCCATAGAGAAAAGTATCAGGTTACATACTATGTTATTAAATAACAAATTCTAGTTTATTTGAATTATTGCTCACTTGCAGTTCTGCAGTTAGCAACAGCGTAACATTGTTTTACCAAAACAAAACAAAACCTTAGAAGCAGTTCTTTTTCTAGACCTTCTCATAGATATAGTTAAGTAGGAAAATAATATGAATAGGAAAAAAAATCCAACAAAAAATTTGTGTTACATTCCCTAATGAAGACGACAAAGATGTAAAATTTATAAAAAATATAATATTGTCTTGAAGAATTCTTAAGGACAAGCCAAAATATACACAGTAAATGCTGCCACACAGAAGGCAGCGTCTGATGTCTAAAGGAGCGCAACGAGTCAGATACGCCGATACATAAGCTGCTCTGACTTCCTCTGCTTCATAAAACCGACGGCATCACCATTTTCCAAATGTTCCAAGTTTGTCTTTCTGTCTCTCTTTCACATTTTTTCTACAGGCTCCAAGCAGGCAATATTTCAGAATACATGGAAACAAAGAAACTGAAAATAAAATGAAATAACTAGTATCTCAGCATTCTGACCGAATTAGTGAAAACTGGTCAAACTTTTATGTACTCCAAAGTTATTCTGTTGTGTTATTTTCTACTAATAGTACTTGCAAAAATGGTGTTATTTTCTCTCAGATCCACATCTGAGGCTTCATCCACTCCACACTGTAGGGATGCAGAGGTGATATTCTGACTTCTGTCAGCTCCTCCTGGAGATTACAGAGTTTTCCTAATAAGCTACACTGTAAGAGCTTCTATTGCTAGAAGATACAGATAGTTACATAGTAAAGTGTTTTGTTGTGTGATAATAGCTCTAGTGTCTAAGGAATAACGTATTATGCAAAAGAGACTATCGCCCAAAAATTTTTCTATTTTTTTTCATCTCTAAGGCCTTTCTTTCTTCCACAATATATACAGATATATCTAACTACTACCCAAGGGACTGCCCATAGTAATTCCTTGTAGAAAGACCATCCCCAAAGATAGCTTTGGTCCTTTTATAATGACTGGATTTGGGATTCAACAACAGTAGGTTTAATAAACATGTTTATCTGGATTCTTCTTAAAGAGATAGCAGAGGGAATGTATGGTCACTTTGTGTTCCAAATGACTCTTCTAATCAATCTGTGATCTCAATGCCTATTTAAGCTACATCAACAAACAAAGCAACTTATTTGTAACTGATAAACAAAAAGTAGGATCTCTGATTCTTTTCTTTTAAAGACATGTGAACCAATGTATAATTTTAATGCTGTGAAATCTTTGTTTTCAAGTTTGTAAGATCTTTTACTTAAACGAGGTTTTTTTTTTTTTTTTT
>NW_016841755.1:966872-976658 GCF_001698545.2 Rhinopithecus bieti | reverse complement strand
TTTTTTTTTTTTTTTTTTTTTTTTAGATTAAAATGTAACAATATTAACTAAAGGCCTAGTGTAAATGCTTGTGCTATATCAGCACAGAGCCTCCTAGGCTGAAACAAAAATTTTAAAAAGCCTATGTACTTGTGTGTTAGAGGGCAAGAAAGAAAATCATGAATAAAGCAAGCTGAATATGAAAGTAACACTAGGTAAATAACATTACAGAAAATACAAAACCAAATAAAAAATTAGAACTGATGAGATAAAATTCACCAATGAAATGGGCAAAGAAAAATAGGAAATATTTCATTCAGGAAGAACTCAAGTTCTGCTGCAAGGAACTGTCTGAAAGAAGGAAGAATAGATTAACACATGGTACAACTTTCACACTTCATTATAGAATGTCTGAACAGATGATACAATTAAGAGGACATTCATTTTACCGTGTTGGTGAACCCCTCAAAAACATCCCGCCTAAACTTGCCAGGAGCTTCTACTCTGAGTGAAAGACAGTACACCGGCATCAAGTGTCATCAGGACACAAGCTAGGAGAACCTTTCAAAGCAATCTTTATGCTTGCCAGGGCCAAACAGCTTCGCAAACCAGCCACCACACTGACATCTACCTGTGGCTGGCTGAACTGTGTGCAGGTGAGGAGCAGGAAGGGGTGATCTGACCAGGAACAAGCACTGCACAGATAATTCAGTGGACACATTTGTCTTCCAGAAATTCATCGCAATTTGAAGGCGGCTTTGGAATCGTTATTAGTCTAAGCAAGGTTTGGAAAGGAACTGGAATTTTAGGCTTTCAAAGTAATCTTTCAGCCTGGGACATTTGTATTTTTATTCCATCAACTAGATTGGCAGTTACAATAGAGTAAAATATAAAGATATATAGACTTGAGATAAATGACATAATGAAAACGTGTTGACAGGTACTTTAAATGACAAAAATAGTTTTGATTTACAGTCTGTTCTAATCAAACCAGGTTTGCGGCATTGATCAAACTACTTCAAACCTCAAGTATATCTAATATTAATTCTAGACATTTTCATTTTGATTATTTTTATGGGATCCCTTTATTCTTTAAGAACTTCAAATTCACCCAAAAGAAATAAATGCAACCTCCGATTCTTTGGAAAATTGTGTACTGTTCATTTTGGTATATATAATTTCACTTCTCTCAGTAAATATACTGCTACAGAGATAAAGATCTATTTTTTCTCATTGTCTTTACTCAGGGGCGAAACTACATTTGTTCTATCCACTGCTTCTTCTGGTACAGCCTATGAGCCTGCACAGGAAGCAAAAGGAAAACGGAAAGTCTCTGAAGAGATTATCCAAAAGCAGAAAATTATTCCCTGTGGAGTGAGTCGCCCTAACTCAGGATGCTGCTGAAACGAGTGGCAGAACAGAACAATGAATCCCATTGTATACTGAATTCTTAATGCCACAATACCTAAGAAGGCTTGCCTTATTACTTAGCTATGCATTATCAACATAAAGTGTTTATACAAGAAAACTGTATAGAAATGTATACTATTATCTATGACATGAAAAACGTGTTTTATAACTGAGATATTTTAGATAAATATATGTTTAAAAAATTAAACTCAACTTTCAGGAGAAATGAAAATTATAAATACAATTTTTTTGTCATTGCATCTTAAAACTTCCTTAAAAATGCTTCCAGCAATATGCAAAGTTCAGACAAAATTCTATTAAACTTAAAGTATGTTTGGCAAAATTTTCAAGGATGTCAATACGTATATCAAATGGTGGTAAAGAATAGGAAATTTGCCCTGCGTCAGTCATGTGTGTAAGAACTTGATAAATTTGATTAGAAATACTCAACAAAATGTTTAGATATGAAATCAAAGAGATACTGGAGACTATTCCAAAATGTAGGCACATTCCCAGTTGAGCATCACTATCTTGAGTTATGACGTTACTTCAAGTATCTTTTGACTTCCCCTCATCCAAAAAAGAAAAACAATACTCTTGAAATCAAAAACTACTCCGTAGAAGTCATTAACACTGGTTAAGAGCTATATCAGCCATAAGTAGGGGGGAAAACACCCAAAATGTATTTCCAACAAATTTAGCAAAATGACGAGGTAAATCTTCAACACGAGGCAGGGACTGCAGATTCCGTTCTTCTGCTCCACGAGAATACAGACTTCCTACTCAGGGTTATGATGTCAAGTAATGAATAAAGAAGAAACATAGAGAAAAATGTAGAAAGTTAAAAAAAATTTAAAAAGAGTATGTAAGGTTAGAAGTACTAAGGAAGTGACACAGTTAAGGAAAACTCTGGCCAAAACTAGACTTAAGGAGCACTGATGCTATCCCAATTTCAATAATAGAGACACAATATGCAGATGATGAAACTGTCAGCGTCTGGCTTGACATTTCCGTTTTCTGCAATTTACTAATTATCATTTAAAGTGCAATGTAGCATTACCCTTAATATTTTTATACTACAGGTAGTATTTCTATGTTACTTTTCATGACTTATCAGTACTTTACTGTTTAATATGCATTTATTACATATCCCCTATAAATCACAGAGAAGAAATGGAAGCCAATGGGAAGATAAGTTTCACATAAACAAAATCCCAACTGAGGCCACTAAAGTGAAACACATCCACTCTGATATGGAAGCCAGTATGATGAGTGAAACAGAACGTAGTTCAATATTTAAAAACCCTATGTTTCAGAAAGTAGGAATTTTATGCTATTCCAAAGTTTACTTACTATAACACACTAAATTTTTTTCTATTTCATTCTCATTAATACGGAGGTGGTATGTAACAAAGAAAATAAAACACAGAAAAATGTTATTTTTTACATATTAATGCAGAAACAAATCTAAAGAATTTGCTACAGAAATAATATTCCAGACCAGTGTGCTATGAATCTAATTTGTGCTTTGAAATTATAATGAATAGTAATAAATGGCAAAAAAGTTTTGGAGTAATGATTGAATACAGTGATTTGTAATGGATTAGACTTCTGGATATTTTAGACAGTAAAAGCTAATGAAGGGGGTACATGTTTACATTTAAATAGAATGAGATGTCATTGCCTAAATTAATAATGCAAACTTGAAAAATAGCCTCAGGTTCAAAAGACCAATTATAAAGTTCTTTTGTAAACAAATCTATATTTGTATTTTTCATGAATAATTATAACTACTAGTATTTCTCCACTAACGTTCAATTTATAAAATGAGAAATACATTTTCAAATGAAATTTAAGTAATACTTCAGTTTCTAATGATGGTAAGCTGCCTGTAAATTAAGTGTTAATAATGGCAAGTACAGGAATACTCCACAGGAATAATTTTATCTATTGATATTACACAAATAAAACATAAAACTAGACATTACATATTTTGAGCAGTAAAATATTATGAAAATAAACCAGTGAGATAAAATGAAAATAAATTAAATAATTTTCTTCATAGGAAATATGTGATCATCTTAAAGACTTATTAAATCTATGAAAATATAACATTCAAATTTATTTATGCTGTGAAAGAATACATTTATGTGAGGCAAATACGGGATCCTGTTCCTACTATTGTATGCAACAAAAACAATATTTGGAAACTTAACTATCTGTTCATTTTTAAATCTTTTTTTCATCAACAAGAAAGTAAAGATACCTGTTCTAACCATATTTCATTCATATTCTCTCACTTCAGAAGTATTCAAACTTTTGCAAATTTTTTATACTCCTGGTCAAGGTGAACTTGCCTTTTGTTCACTAGTAAAAGAAAGCCTATTCACAGGTACGCAGAATGGTGAAGCTGTCCCAGGAACAGAAAGTGTTCAAACCATTTACTTTCACTAATAATCAATTATTCAAAAGTTTTAAATAAAGGTTAAAAATTACTCTTTTATAATGCACATTAAGCATTTCAAAGGGAAATTTGGTAGCTATCACTGGATTTCAATGTCATAAGTCTTTTATTTGTAGAACAGTAACAATACACTTAGAAAACACCATCCTTTTAAAAGTAGTACCTGACAGATATAACATGGATGGGATCCAGCTGGCTCAAATGCAGTCCTAAACAGAAGTGAGGTTATTTCAGGGAGATAACTTGAATAAGGGACGAGTAATATGATCTCAACCTTAGTAAAAAGTGTAATACATTTTCAAACCAAGAAAACCTGAAATACTGTGAAATACTTGTACGCATAAATGAATCTACCAAAGCACAGTACTGATCAGAGGAAAAAAAATCACCACCTTTCCAGCCATACTATCAAAAGGCTTAAATCGCGCTTTTCGAAATGCATTTCAAAAAATCTGGAACATGCACAAAGATTTAGGCATAAGCACTTTCAGGGTAAAAGCCTGAAAATGGCTTATGTGTCCAAAACCTTAATAAATTCATTATTGTGCATCAATGTAACTTGGGGCCATGTATAGATTAAAATTACATTTCAAAACAGTAGTTTAAAAACTAGGCATTTTGAAACTGTTAAGTATTCTCAGCAATTATCCAACAATTGATTTTGGATTTAATAAATTTTAACTACTTCAAAACTGTTTTTTAAAAAAAGCATATTGGCATGTATTACCAACAACATTTTAACACACTGAAGACCTTCAGGACATTGACATTCCTGCATTAACTTGTTGAGCAGTCTCCTGAGATGGAAAGGTGAGGGAAAACCTGAAACTATGACAAAACATTCACCTGAGATGACAGTGAGAACGAGGGCGAACGTTCAGCAAGTGACTGACCTGCCAGACTCTGGCTAAGTGACTTCAAAGTGCTTCTCACCTAATATTCACCATAATCCTATGAGGCTGGTCCACTAAGAACCCACAATTTACAAACAAGAAAGTGGCATTTCACTCAATAGTTTGACCACGGTCCCACAGCTAAGCAGTGCTGAGCCCAGGTTCTCCACACGGCTTGCACTCCTCATGATACCCTTGTGCTGTGCTTATACCAAACACAGACAGAAACTGGATGCTGCAGCTAACTGGCAATTGTTATCAACAACTCCTCCTATTTAAAAATGTGTGGCTTGTCAAAACAGTCCTGTGCTATGTTTAACATTACAATAAGTAAATACAGATTTTAATGATTAAATCTACTTATAAGTGGGTAACGCTTTTCTGTTTTATTTGTGGAATTTTATATATAATCTTGTTTGAAATCAGAATCCTGCTGCTCAAAAATAAAAGTTTGAAGACTATAAAGTAGTTATGTAGGAGAACAGTTGTTGACATGGAAAGGTGTTTATAATTTTTTAAATATAAAAAAATATATCCTGAAACAAAATAATTCCCCACCGACAACAGCAGTAAGAACCTCACGCATACAGTAAAACTGACTGGGTAGAATCCTAAGAGGTAAGGGGGAAAATGAAAGGAAATTCTTATAATTTTCTAATTGCTTTTCTGTGTTTTACAGGAACTCCAACTACTACATGATCTCTTTAATAAGGAAAAAGAACATTTAATAATGTTTGTCTTTTAAAGAACCCATATTATAAGCACCATAGAATTTCTGTCTACCTCTAATTAGATCACCATTTTACCAAATTTCCAAGAAACACCAATCCAGTGTTAAGCGAAGACAGAACTCATAAAATGTTGAATGAATGAATAATTAATGAATGAAATACATCTGTAATATCTCTGTACTATATGATGACCTTTCACATAAAACTTAATGCAATAATGTGGCTGATAATAGAAATTATGGCAATATATTTGCTAAAGGCATAGGCTAGATCCACAGGAACACAAAAACCTAACTTTTTAAAGGTTTCAGGCTTAGCATACATAATATTCAACAAAAGTGGGCTGCATTTAAAGACACACCCTCAATTTCATGTCATCATGTGGGTTGAGCACAGTGGAGATCTTCAGCTTCAGGATAAGGAAGGCTCACATCCTTGAGGTGAGGCTTCTTAAGACGGATGTCATTCAGCTGCCTGCAAACTATGTGGGGTCCCATAGACCACCACATGGGGTCCAATGTCACTCTTGCAGGCTTCAGGCACAATGTGACCTGGCTGCAAGCGCTATGCTCCACCTGATCTTCCACTATGCCTCTCTACACATACCTTATCAAGTACTTGAGAGGACGATTTAGCATTGTCTGAGTCTATCTCATACTCTTCTGCCCCAAGGCTTCGCTGCCGCCACTAAGTAACTCTGCGACCTGGCAGACATCACTCAGCCACTGTGGATGCAAGTGAGCGCACTGCACATCCATGAGCTCCAAGATGCTTTCAGCACTAACATGCTACAAGGTGTCAACCCCTCCTCATCCTTTCAGAACACATGTGGATTGGGTCCTGGAAATAATTTTACCATTTTTTATGCCATGGCTGAGATGCTGTCTCCTCTGTGAGAACGTCACCTGGGTTCAACATAACCCTTTTTTATGTACTCCCCTGGCCTCTCTCTTTTCCCATTCAAATCTGTATTATAATCACTTACAAATATTGAGTCACTTTTTATGCTATATCCTTAAAGGCAGGAAAATTTCTTGTATCATCTTCATTGCCATAAATGAGTGCTTTAGTCTAGACAAGATATCATAAATGGGTTGACTAACTGATTAATTAAAATGCTTTCCTTACTTTGAGAAATGCAATAAAATCAGCGGAAAAGCAGTTGTAAGATAAAAGTATAAAATCTAAATGTTAAGATTATAGAAAATGCAAAAGAATGTTATGTTTTTTAAACAGTAACTAAATTATGCATGATATTATAATGGCAGATACATGTCATAAATTTCTCGAAACCCACAGAATGTTCACCATCCAGAGTGAATCCTAATTGAAAGTATAGACTCTGGGTGAGAAAAATGTCAATGTAGGTTCATCAGCTGTAACGCATGGACCACCTGCTGGGGAATGTTGATAACGGAAGAGGCTCTACATGTGTGGGGTAAGGGATACAGGACCCATTTCCGGACCATCCTCTCAATTTTATTGTGAACCTAAAACCACTTTAAAATATAGTTTATTTTTAAAAGTCACTAAAATTAGGTAATTAGCTCCCAACCTAATATATGGATTCATGGTGATTAGAAAAACTCTACTTTGAATTGGGATTTAACAGGCTTTTAAGCCATCAAATCAGGCCCACCTGATTTGACTGCTCAGTGATGCGTCATTACCTGTAGTCACACCAGGGGCATCTGTAGGGCTTTTCTCCAGTGTGTACACGTTTGTGCCGAGTCAAATGGGACTGAGTTGTGGAGGCAAAGTTACACTCATCGCATTTGAAAGGTTTTTCTCCTGTAATATATCAAGAAATGTTATAGATGAATAATAGTAACTGGAAATGAAGGACTAAACCCGGCACTGACAATTTAAAAAACATTTATTTCCATGAAATGTCAAGAATATGATTCAATGGACTCCACACATTTAGGACATTTGAATATTTATTCTCAGAGTGAGAAAATTAGAAGATACCATTGATTTTTGTTTCTATATTAGAATGTAAGCAAAGTATAGATTATATGGTTAAGGTTCAATATACATAAACAGGAATCTAAATTCTATGGATGGTTCAGCACTGTATTTATAATGGTTTAATAAACCATGCTACATCACAGCCATTAAAAAAATCTTAGTGAGGTTAAAACCAAGGATAGGCATATAACAGAGATATACTGTGAATATATAATTTAAAACTGAGTAAAATCTTAACATTAGATATGAAGAAGAATAAATAAAATCAAGCTATAAATAGGCACCACTTTTAAAAGTGTCAGAAGCAACAACAAAAAAATACTGTATTAAGCTGAGTAAAAAGAGGCCCCAAAGAAATATTTAGAATATTTAATACCACATTAAAATATACCAACCCTGTGTAGATACAACAGACACATAAATAGACAGACAGACATAGTTAAATAGACAGACAGACATAGCTTTGCAGCGCTTAATGGCAGGGACAGGTTCTAAGCAACGTATGATTAGGCGATTGCATTGTAGTGAGAATATCCTGCATGCACTTATACAAACCTAGATGGCACAGCCTACTACACACCTACCTAGATGGTGTAGCCTATTCCTCCTGGGCTACAAACCTGCACAGCATGCCACTGTACTAAATACTGTAGGCAACTGTAACACAATAATAAGTATCTGTGTCTCTAAACACATCTAAACACAGAAAAGGTACAGTAAAAAGACAGCATTATAATCTCACGGGACCACCATTGTGTATGTGGTCTGTCACTGACCAAAAGGTTATGTGATGCTTGACTGTGTGTGTGTGTGAACGTGCTTATAAAATGTAACCATTCTACCCATAAGAAGTTCATGGCTTGCCAAGGACAGGAAGATAGTGAAATAGCATACTGGTATCTTGAACAAAGTATTTCCTTCCTTCATTTGACACCTCCCTCTCCTTTAAATCATTCCTCCCCATCCCACACACATTCAAAGAATCATCAAGTCTTATCAGCTTTTAATTCCACTAGCTGCATTGGCTGGTAGGCACTGAAAACAAGGATATTTAATTTTAATTAATGTAAATTTAAATGTAAAAACTGATACTCGACTGAGCTATTGAAAAAATGTTTAAATATGCTTGGAACAGCTTGGGAATGTGAATCTACTTTTTGAAGTGTAACTTTTATCAAATCTAAATATAGACCATATATTTCAGATGAAAATTTAGCCTCTGAATTGAGATGCTCTAAATTGTAAAATACCAAATTTCAAAATCGCAGTACAAAGATTATAACAAAAATATTGTTAATAATGTTACATTGATTTGATGTAGAAATTATAATAATTTGAATTTGGTTAAATTAACTGTTGTAAAAATGTTTACACCTGTTACGTTTTCTTTTTTTCAAATACGGCTACCAGGAAACAATATTATACATGTATACATCACATTACATTTGTATCAGACAGTAATGATTTAGAAAAAACCTCACTCCCCTACTCTCAAAAAAAAAAAAAATCTATAGTAATATTGTTCTCAACATTTTCCTGGCAAATTGTACATATAAGATGGATTAATTTTACATATGTTCAATAACTCTACTTGTTATTTCTTACTTTCCATGTTTTTGTGATTGCTGTATGAGTATACTGACTTACTTAGAAAATGAGGAGTAAAATACCTTACTTTAAAATTACTCTCTATCAATTCGGCTATCAACAAAACCATATCTGTCCTGAAAATTAGAACGTTTAGAAGTTCGCCCTACATTCTATGTCTATTTATATTGCTTACACATAATTGTAGTAACATTTAACTGAATCCATATACAACCCATTTGGTGGTATTTTCTCTCTTATTGCAGCACAGTAGTTAGATGAAGCCAGATGGACTTCAATTCTGATCCTAGTTTTGCCATATTTCACTTGCTACCTGTTAGACCCTTTGAACAAGATCAAGAGAACAATACCACCAAACATGCAGGGTGATTGTGAGGATTAAAGACAACAAAAAATACGGAAAGAGTACACTTAACACAGAGTTCTCAATAGCCAGTGGCTTTTATCATTTTGATGACAGAACTGCCTAAACACTGATAATTGTCAACAAGTCTCTGCCAAAGATGAAAGAAGCACATAAATGCTTCTCATCAAGAGCTCATAACCAGGAAAAAGACGAACAGCTAGCAAACATAAAATAATTCATGGTTTTGCATAGTTACTGAATATGACATAAAGATATCATTTAACAGATCCTACCAGGAAATATTTGATTTATTTATTTATTTATTTATTTATTTATTTATTTATTTTTTGAGGCGGAGTCTCGCTCTGTCGCCCAGGCTGGAGT
>NW_016841755.1:904451-966288 GCF_001698545.2 Rhinopithecus bieti | reverse complement strand
CCTCGTGATCCGCCCGTCTCGGCCTCCCAAAGTGCTGGGATTACAGGCTTGAGCCACCGCGCCCGGCCGATTTATTTATTTTTTTTAAAGACTATATACCAAGCAGAGTAACAATCTGAATTGAAAGGGATTTTTGTCTCTTTCAGCCTTTTGTCTTTAAGATAAATCCCATCTATAGTACCCTATTCAAGTGGTCATCCAAGGTCTGCTTGAATAACTCTTTGTTCTCAGTCTCTAAACCTCTGGTCAAATGACTTAAATTGCTATAGACAGCTCAATTGTACTGAAATGACTTACACACAAATTTACTTTTATGATGATGGCAGATTTTGCTTTAATTTGATGGAAAATACATGATATTCATACTGCATAAGAATAAAAAATAGGTGAAGCTATTCAAATTTGACACAGGAATATTCTGTATCATGAAATCATATGAACATCCACACATAGCATTTATAAGATTTGATTTTGTTCATTTAAACAAATAAATAGCAATTTAATGCACACCAATGTCAAAGTGCAGTACACATGACAAACAAACACAAAGGTAGCACTGGTCTCGATAAAATGACACATATTATAAATTATTTTACTAACTTGACTTATATCTGTCTAGACTGCCCACACGAGGCCGAATGTACAAAGCATTTTAAACAGCTTCAATGAGGTATAATTGACACACAAAAACGTCCATTTGGTAAGTTTTGTTATTGATGAAACTCTGCCACCATCAAGATAATGAACACAATCATCACCCCAAAAAGGACTCCTTTTAACTTCCCGGTTCCCCGTTCGTCCCTTTGTCAAGCCACCACGCTTTCTGTCACCATTATATTAGTTAGCATTTCCTAGAAATGTATGTACCTACATACTTATGGTATGAATTCTCTACTGTCTGGACTCTTTCTCTCAGCATCATTATTTTCTGACTCATCCATGCTACTATGAGTATAAATACTTCATTTATTTTCGTTGCAGAGCAGTATTCCATTACACCGGTGTACCAAGTTTGATTATCCATTTGTCTACTGAAGGACATTTGGGTTGTTTCCATTTTTGGCTACTACAACAAATAAATCTTCTCTGAGCCTTCACATGCAGTCATTATATGAACATATATTTCCTCATCCCTTGGGTAAATCCTGGACGATGATAGGTATATGTCTATAATACGGTAGGTATACATTTTGTTTTGTAAGAAACTGCCACACTGTTTCACAAAGTGGTCTGAACATTTTACATTCCTACCAGCTATGTATGACTTGCTTCAAATCCCCGCCAACGCTTGTTGTAGTCAACGCTTTACACCTGCATTCCTCCGAGGGTGCAGAGGATCTTTCCATGTGCTCACCTGCCATACCTTTATATTCTTTGGGGAAGTATCTGCTTCAACTTTTTGACTTATTTTTAAATGGTTGTTTGCTTTCTCAGGATTGTGTTTTGAAAGTTCTTTACATATTCTGGATAAAAATTATTTATAAAATTGGTCATTTATATATACTTTCTCTGTCATTTATCTTAAGTCTGTTTACAGTGCCTTTTAAAGAGAAGTTTTACTTTACAAAGTTTTCAATTTATCAACATAATTTTTCAGGTTCTTTTTTATTTTATAAATCAGGCTACTGATGTCGTATCAAAGAAATCATTGATAATCCAAAGTCAGAAATAATTTTCACCTATGTTTTCTTCTAGAATTTATATAGTCTTAAGTTTGACATTTAGATTATGATCATTTTGAGTTAATTTTTGTATACGGTACAAAGTATGGGTCAAAGTTCATTTTCATTGCACATAGATAGCCAACTGCTCCAACATAGAACGTTGAAAAAACTAAATTGCCTTTGCTCCTTTAAAAAAAAAAAAAACAAAAAACAAGAAACAATTCACCATGTAGTATCGGTCTATTTCTGTAATCTCCATTGTCTTCCAGTGATAAACATTTGACTATCTTGAAGCCAATACCAGAAGAGCTTCGTTATTGCAACTTCATAAGAAGTCTTGACATCAAGAAGTGTAAATCCTCCTATCTTTCTCAATGTTGGTGACTTATTTCAAGCCTTTGAATTTCCATATAAATTTTAATATCAGCTTGTCAACATCTTTAAGAAAAATAGCCTGATGGAATTGGGTTGATCGATGACAATGAAATGGAAATCCTAATAATATTAAATTGTCTGATCTATAAACTTGGTACATCGCTCTGTTCAGGTGTTCTTCAATTTCTCTCAGTAGTGTTCTGACATTTCCACCATTAGGGTTTCACACATCATTTGTTAAATTTGTCTTTAAATATGGTGGCTTATTTAAAAACAATTGACAAATAGATGCACCGGTCTATTTTTGGATGCCATTCTGTTCTATTGGTCTGTGTGCCATCTTTATACCCGCAAAATACTATTATGATTATGGTAGCTGTATAAATAAGACTTAGGTAGGCAGTATAAATCTTCTACTTTTCAAAATATAAGTCTAAGTGGTCAAGCAATTTAAACATTTTGTTCAAAATTAGCTGGGCACGGTGGCGGGCGCCTGTAGTCCCAACTACTCAGGAGGCTGAGGCAGGAGAATGGCGTGAACCCGGGAGGCGGAGCTTGCAGTGAGCTGAGATCGTGCCACTGCACTCCAGCCTGGGCGACAGAGCGACACTCCGTCTCAAAAAGAAAAAAAACGAAAACAAAAACAAAAAAAGATTTTGTTCATTATGCAAATTCACAAATATATTCTGATGTCTCCTTATTCCATTCAATCTAAGTGTTTATAAAATGTTTTGGCCTTATAACTCACTGCTCTTTTGTTTATTATAATAGTGTTGGTAGGTGTCCTCAAACTATTCATTTTTTCATAGATTCTGCTGATATTTGAAGTGGGGTAAAAGGATGACATCATGAACTCCACTGCCTAAGTCAATGGTATAAATTAAAGGTCATCTAAGATCTCTGAGCTTCATTTTCTTGGTTTCGTAGTTTAACATAACCTCTTTAAAAACTCTGTTTAATGTAGCTCATTTTATTTAAACTTACATGAAAATCTTTATGTGACAAAATTTAAATTTAAAACAATCCTTCTAAAGAATAATGTCATATATATTCTCTACAGTTCACATTAACCTAGTATTATATTGTAATAAATTATAAATGGTCTTTTCATATTTCCTTTGACCATACAATAGATTACACTGTGTAATATTAAGCGAGTTTGAATTATATTATACAGGATGACAGGGAAAAATATAATGCTACAAAAATATCACAGTACATAAAATCCTATGCTAAGCAAGGCTCACACAACTGAGCTCTTGATAGTTTAAGTCCATGTCAATTTATACCACCACAGATTATTCAAATTTGTATATAATAGTTAATTTGTAACTCATCAATCAGATACATGTTCAACACTATCACTCTAATACATAATTTGGTAATTCTTCTTCTCTTTTATGGGGAATTTCTTTGCGAAAATACACTACAGAAATATAGAAGGAGTTTTGTATTTGTTAGTCTCAATATGTAGACAAAAATATAGACCTGACTTCTAGATTGTAAAGTTTGAAAGAAAATATCACACATTTGAAATAAGAATTTAAATTTGCTAAACATTTGCTAATGGTTTGAAGATGACATACATTATATGAAAAGATATATACCTGTTAAGGAAAAACTGATGGCAGACTGATCAAACAGGTTTGGTGCATATTGGTAAAAGCGCTGCTTTGAAATCCTTTGTCATTTCAAAGGCAAAAGAATGCATAAATCTAAGTAATATATTGACTACTCTCAAACAATGTTACCTGTAGGCCAACAGGGCTACCTGTACATGTGCTTTTCCAAAAAGCAGAACAAGGATGAAATTTCCTTTCCTCCTATTTCCCTCTTACATAACAGTACCTATTAGTTTAAATTGTGTCGCTTTTCCGTTACAAGCAGTGATCTTGGCTCAAATCACCATTAAGAAACCTACTGCATCTCAGGCCCCATTGATAAGGAAAGCCAGAGGATGAACAGCAGAAGGGCTGTTGTCATAGTGCAGTGTCCTTTGTGTGTCAACTGTCCGTCAGACGGGCTGACCGCGTCTCATGGAAACACACACTCACATTCCTCTGGGCGGGCTGGTGGTTATTAAGCTGCCCGAGACTGTTCAACCACACGTGAGGATCTGCTCCTGTGCCCTTGAATCAAGGGTCCCTGACAGGTGATAAAAGTAAATCTCAGAATGGAAGATGTTTTGTGTCAGCTCCCTGGACAGTCTGTATTGCGGTGAGGAATTATTTACACCATTTGGAGCACTTTTGATACCTATCCCTTTCCAAGCTGATTATAATTTGCGTGGGTACTCTGTGGTAAAAAGGTAAACCATGTCAAAGAGGAATACATCAGAGAAATATAGATTTCAAGTGCACCATACAAGTCTGGCCTTGGGGGAAAAAGGTTGTGTGTTGCTTAAACATTTTAAATCCAGCATAAAAGTTAAGTGCCTAGACTGAGTTGTGCTTAGCTGTTTTGTTGAAGCAAACGGTCTTAAGAACTGACTTTGGTGTGGAAGAATCATGTTTGATTTGTGCTACAGAGGCAGATAAATGCCAAAAAGACAGATACCTCTGTCTGTGAGACATTGTCCTATATGGTATAAAGTTAATAGCAAGGTAATAAGGAGCCTCTGGACCTGACATAAAATATAAAGTTGTGCCAGCTCAGTGCAGGCTTCCTGATCGATCTTATCACTGGGAATGCCCATGATCACAGCATTCCTGTCTCCACTGCGATGGGCACTGACCTGACCACTGGCAGAGATGGCACAGCAGTCTGTTGTTCCCTGGGGAACAACCAGGTGGGACAAGGTGAACTTCAATGGCATTTAAACAGTAACAATTTGAGCACTGATAAAATGAAAACATTAAGAATAAAAAAGCCCTCAAGAGCATACTGTTACCATAACTATTTCCCATTTCCAACTTCATCACAACAGTGGTCAAGAACAATTGCCACTAACTGGGCCCCCCTCCTGTCATCTCTTATGCTGAATCCTTAAGCCAGTGGATTAAAATCATGCATGCACAGATGGCTTCTATAAACTTAAAATGGACCTTGTTTCAAAGTTTAGTTTATGTTTCCAACATTATGCTAACCATTGAATTTCCCATTAACTCAATAATTCATACCCCTTTTGAAAATCTGAATGATATTCACACATCTAAAAGGAATGGCTGGCATTAGTTTGCATTGATCTTGCAAATGCCATATTGGGCAATGAAGCTACTTGTACCTAACTTGTTAAATACAACATATCAAGAATCATTAATGTACCATAAATCACACATTTTATGTATTTTAATTTCATGCCATTTTGAGTATGACTGACAAACTTAACCATTCTAGTGAGACCTAAAGAAAAGTAGGACATTTAGTTACCCATTTTGTCATCAAGTGACTTATCATCTGAACTAGGACACATTTTTGAGTAAAAAGTGGTTCCATTAATAATTACAAGAAACTACCATAAATCAGCACTGTCCTAGGCACACATAAATTAGTATTATGAAAATAATTACTCATAAGACCCATTAGATTATATAAAGTAGGTAATACAATTTGATAAATGTTTAACACTTTTCATCCTTAAGTGTTCCTGATATGGTTTGGCTGGGTCGCCACCCAAATCTCATCTTAAATTCCCACATGTTATGGGAGAGACCTGGTGGGAGGTAACTGAATCATGGGAGCAGGTCTTCCTCGTGCTGTTCTCCTGATAGTGAATAAGTCTCACAAGACCTGATGGTTTTAAAAAGGGGAGTTTCCCCGTGCAAGCTCTCTTCTCTTGTCTGTCGCCACGTAAGACGTGCCTTTCACCTTCCACCATGATTGTGAGGTCTCCCCAGCCAAGTGGAACTGTTAAGTCCAACAAACTGCTTTCTTTTGTAAACTGCCCAGTCTCGGGTATGTGTTTATCAGCAGTGTGAAAATGGACTAATACAGCTCCTAATCAAGGAATCTACTTTATTTCAATGAATCACCAAAAATGCACATCACGGAGAAAAGAAAGTCCTCTACAATGACCGTAATTAACTCTTATGTTGCTTTTTGATGTCTTCTATTTTTAATACCAAGAACAATTGAAACAGCATTGACTTCAAATCCTATCACAGATGGATTGACAGACAGGAGGGTGGGGAGGGAGACAGGGAGATAGGCAGAGAGACAGAGAGGAAGGGAGGGGGGTAGACATGTAGCTAGTGAAATAGGGAGGCGGGTGATTAGCTACTAGGTGGGTAGAGAGAATGACTGAGAGGGAGTCTGGCTGACAAAGACTCCCCATTTTCCACCCACGAGGCCTAAGGCAGAGATTTGCCAACAGAGAAGATAGTCTCCTGTATCTTTGGAAGCCAACCTGCTGTTTTACTTCTACTTAACATGAATTTACTGAGGGTACCTGCTTCTTGAAATATGGAATATGTCTACATTTTAAATATATAAAAACAGATGATTTAAAATCGTATGTTATTCGACTAGAATTATCTGTAGACCTTCAAGTGCACAGATTTTACAAAAATTAAAAAGGAAAGTAATTGATGACATCAAGAACTGAGGTTGGGGTGTCTGCCGCCTTGCCATCCTCTCTGCAGAGAAGGGGCCAGTGCAGACGCGGAACTGACCTGTGTGCTGCCGGCGATGCTTGGTGAGGGCGTGGCGGGTCCCGCCGGCAAAGCCGCAGAGGTCACACAGAAACGACTTCTCGCCTGTTGCAACAATAAACAGATGAGGGACTGCAGAGGTCACAGATCATTAAAACATATCTATCAAGGCTTTCAGGGTTACTAATTCCTCCAATCAAATGTTTCCATGTAAATATGTCAAATGGGAATGAAATTACCACTGCGGTTTATTGACTGTGATAAAATCTGAAAAGCACCACTGAACATAATTACATACTTGTCAGACCCATAAAAATTAGCTTTATTATCAATGGAATGGTTTTGTACAACTTCATTTCTGGTAGATGTCTTCCAGATGGGGCTGCTTTATGCACTTGAACAGTTTTTATGCATATCCTGATTTTTTACAATTCCCATACATCTGGCCTTTCTGAGCTGGGTAAAGATTGCTTGGAATAGTTAATATACAGTATATATGGTTCTGCTTAAAGAAAACAGATTGAATTTTCCACCAACTCAAGGATATTGAATTGGTTCTACCTGATTCTATTAGGGTCTTCCTTAATCACTTCCTTCTTAATAATATGAATTAAATGGTTTCCTTGAACATGCTGAAGATCCCAAGTAACAATAAAATCTATATTAGTACCAATAGCAATTCCATGCTGTTTATGTTTCTTGCTTTTACAGCATAAAAAAGAAAGTCTAGGGATTGCTAAAGAAATTGTACAAAAATTCATACTATTCGTCTTTAATGATAGCTCTGGATTGGAAACCTTTGCAATACTTAGGGACAGATTTGGCAGACTTAGTATTTGTTAAATGTGTGCAAATGCTCATTTTTTTAAGCACTTTTACACAAGCTAACATTTGCCCTACAGTTTATAAATGCAATCTATCTTTCCACTGCAGCATATTTAGGCAGTAAGTGCTGGCCAGCTAGGCAGATCATCCCATAAGACTCACAAAGAAAGGCAAAACAGAAGAAAAATGCCAACCTTAGAGAGATTCAGTGAAATTATAAAATGCTTTTCCAGAAATAAAATAAATCATTTGTATCTATCTTTACCTACTTTACTCATTTAGACATTTAATGCAACAAGTCTTTCAAGAGTTTGGCCAGAGTCAGGCTGTGTTGTTCCCAATCACTTTGGTATATCATAATAGAAACTTAACTTGTGGCATTTTGGAAATTATAATTGCCTTTTTAAGGTTCTAATAAATAGCACATATAGGGAGAATAACTTCAGTCATCAAAAGAGGCTTCCCTTTACTTAACATTACTGGCTTTTCTACTTTCAATGAACACATATACTTCAAGAGAGTTTTAACCAAATTACGCTTAATCTAATTTCGTAAGGGTATGTTAAAATGTTCATTATTATCATTTTAAAAATAAGGCTGAATTTAAACATTTTGCTATCTTTAGTTTCCTATTTTGCAGCTAAGTTTATTCCTTGGTATTATTATTTCAATATAGAAAGAATAGAGTAGATGGGCTGTAAAGAATAGTTTAATTATAATCACTCATTTAATTATTTAATCGATCTGAAATAAATCTTTCTAACTAGCTGTATTATCAATTAAATAACACTGAAAGTAGACTTTTTTTAATCCCACAAGACAATTTGCTCGTTAATATTAAGACGGTTTTCTATGCTGAGGCAAAATCGTTCCCTCCAATCAATTCCTCGTTGCGGGTCCGTGGGTGCTGCCTGCTGTGCGTATGAGGAGTGTGTGTGCAGCACCACACACGCATCGGGTGGTGTGTGCTAGTGGCAGTGTCTGTGCCATATCATTCAATAAGCAACATTTCTAATGAGGAAAGCGCAATCTTAAGACTTTTGGATTCAAGTATTCTTCCTTTCTGTCATTTATGAACTTCTTTGTGGCCTGCATCTTGTGAAATAAAAACATGAACAAGCATAGAAAATCCCTCTTAAGATTTATATTTTCTACATGCATAGATGCTGCATATTTACATACATGCTGTATATATTTTTATTCCTTTCCCTATTGTAAGATTTATACATACAAAAACACAAAATTATTAATTTTCTATGTGATTTGATTCTCAATACATTAGTGACCTTGATTTTTTTATGTGTACGATTTTATTTAGGATGTTAGTCTCCAATGGATATCATATTTACCTAGGTGGCTTGACTTGTTTTCATTCTAAACTCAATTTTCACTTGCCTTTTTTTTTTTTTTGGAGTGGGTTGGGGTGTTAGGGTTGATCAGCAGCCAAACGGAGTGTTTTTTGAGAAAAAAAATTTTAAGAAAAAAACTAAAGGTAAAATGTCCTGAATTTAGAGGGGTTCATTCAGCATGCCCTATTTATATGATAGCAGAGATATAATGGGAGACTTCTTTTTGTAACAACTTGAATTAGTTTCAAGTGTGCCATTTTGCATTCAAATGTAGAAAGACATGGAAACTAATCCTTTATTTTCTATTAGAAAACAGCCACTGTCCCCTATCTCTCATTATGGTGCAGACTACAAGACCTAACAACAAAAATCTATATTATTGATCCAGCCAAGTCTCCACAATTATTCTTTAGAAGGAAACGCCGACGATAAATTACATCTGCACTGGCTTTTCATCTGCTGTTCGATATAAGTGATCTCTCAGGGCAGGCTGGAGACCTTAAATCGTCAACACCCTTGTCAAGGAAGCTAAGGAGGCCTGGGCTTCCCACAAACTGCTTGAGAAGAACTTTTAACCTATAATTTCTAACAATAATATAAAATTCTTGGCAATCAGAAGAACATTTTGGAATGCTGATTAAAATTTATTATTATTTTTTTCCCTGAAACAAAATACATTCTGAGAGGTGTAAAGAGAAAGAAGACCAAAAAAATATCAAACAGCTCACAGGAATGCGGCCATAGTGCTATAGAGACTCAAATATAAGCTTGTGAGGAAGTTTTGAGCCCACTAGACTTAGACTATGAAAAAGAAATCACAAACATCACCATAGGGTCTTACTGGGATTTACATTTACAAGGGACCAACTGGGAGTTCTGGGACCACCCCTACCAAAGATGCACTCTCAGTGTTGCTTCACCTGTCAATTCACGGAAATTCCACACCCTCTGTTACATGTTCTGATGTGAAATGTACGTGAATTTGAACATTTTTAATAATTTCCAAAAAAATTACAGTAGCTAAATGCGGATTAGTGTCTTTGTATCAATTATCAAAAACTCTTGGATCTGATAGTATCCTCCTCAGGAAAAAAACATTAATTTGACAACATATGGAAATTCGTTTACATCAGTAACAAAACACAAGACTAATTCTCTTTGAAAACTTAAACTCTCCATATGACCTTCCATAAAGATCTTCTAAAAAGATGCGTTAAACACATACAAATATATATATATACACATACACCCACCATAAATGAGTTTCTAAATATAAACTTATTTTATGTAAACATATTCACACACAAGCACAAATGTCACTTTAAAATTGCCTTCTCCCTGAAAAATAATGAAATGATACCATACCTATAAATATATAATTACCACAGTCTTAAAGCAGGACATCATTTCCATTGATTACTATGAAGATGGGGGTAATTAATGCCTCTGTTCCCACAGTCCACCCAGTCTACCTCTGCCCAGCCTCATGGGACAGGAAGGCGGCGCGGCACACCTGTGTGCGTCCTGTAGTGGTCTTTCATTGCGGAGGCTGTGAGGAATGAGTAATGGCACGTGGGCCAGGTACATTTAAACGGCTTTTCTCCCGTGTGGAGTTTCATGTGGTTGTTCAGGGCCCACTTCTCTGTGAAACTTCTATCACATAAGTGGCATGTAAATTTCCTGCATGAAGGAGAGAGAAAACAATGTAAATATGGCCCGCATACCAGCACCGAAGGCCCCAGGCAGTGCGTGTGCGAACCCTGAGGTGCGGTGCGCATGCAGCCTCTGCGAGGAGCACTGCAGGCCTGGTCTGTCATGTCTGTATAACCAGGCATTGATTTTTCTGTCGAGGCCTGGCACCTCAGCCATTTATTCTCTGCTTTGCGGTTGGGCCCAACGGGTTTGAAAAATTCTGTTACAGTCCAGTCACCCCTGAGGCAAAAGTGAGAATAGATTTCACCTGTACAGGCCTACACCACTTATCCAGGGCATGGGCTGTCAGAGCAAAGGCTAAATGAAATGCTATCCATACTCAACCACTCAGACAAGCCCTGCTGTCTGCTGCTGTGCGGCTAGTACGGCTGGAGCAGGGACTCTCCTGCACGCACCCAGCGGCCCCGCACCACTACGCTGCAGGGAAGAAAAGACAAACCCCAAAGGTGTTTCCTGAACCAGGGGTCCTTCTGTGTGACCATGTGGGTTCATAAAAAGGTTCCTTTGATAGGAATAAAACTAGATCATAACTATGCATTTTTATAAAATCAGTCTTTGAGAAAAATAAACCTTAACTATTTCCACTATGAAAAAAAAATACTGAAGATAACAAATTAGTACTCATACAATATTTCAGGTTTACCATTTAAGACTTTATAATACCTTTAATAATAAAGGAACTCTGAACCATCAGCAGAACCTTAAATACTTCCTCCGTTTGATCTTCTGCCCCTGTTCAATTGCATTCATGAAATAGTTGCTAACATTTACTTTATATTTCCAATATGAGCTTACAACAATCCCTGTATCTAATAAAATACTGTCCAGTCAATTCAGAATAATGAACAGTCAAAAGCAAAGTAAAACTCAATAATCAACAGTAAAATATTATAACGAGTTGACAGGCACGATGCCACAAAAGATACCGTCTGGCAACTTGGGTTGGCTATCATAAATTTTAGCATTTTAATGCAATCAGAACTATGAGTTTAATAATATCTGTGCTTTAAATTATGATATGAATAAGGAGATGTTGAGTGTATATTTTCACATAGTCTTTAACCATGCTTTTACAAATTTCCTTAGCCCCATGACGGCTGATAAAGAATTCCAGGGTCCAAATAATTAACTTTCCTATTTTGAGACAAATGTGAATTACCTTAACAAATTCATCACTTGGAATATCATAGATTTCTATGAATCAAATTATAAAATTGTCTTTTATAAAATCTCTCTTTTATTCTATATATTTTTAAAATGTAGCTCTTAAATGTAATAGAAATAAAAATAGTTAAATACTTAAGAATTGCTATCTAAGTTAAATGCTTCATTAATATTAAAATTGCCAATTTATTTATCTATATAATATATGTAAAGAGAGACATTTACACCCATTAACATGGACTAACTTTGAAATTACTGTATCATTGGATCGGTGCTTACTAGTACTAGAGAATGACAAATATAACTGAATACTTGGAAATGCACTGTAAAAAATATCATGTCCGTATATCTCTTTGACAGGTCTTCATGCATTTAACATTTCAAAACCATGACAGGGATCTTATTTCCAAGATAAATTCCCCTATCTACTTATTTCTTCATGTATTTATTGTGGCTCTAACCTTCTCCTACAAGAAACAAATAAGGAGGTTAAGTAGATACTATCTTTTAACAAATAGTTTCTCCACACTGTATTACAACTTTATGAATGACAAAATAAATCCCTCATTTTTAAATCTACTGTGATGTACATTTAACAAAATTACATCTATGAAACCTCAATATATGTACTCTATTATTCCTATGTAATAAAAATGTTAAACTAAAGCTTGTGCCTGTCGTGAAATGACAAAAGCCAGATAACAAAGAACTAAGACTACCACTTGACTTTCAGAAAACCTCATGTGTTCTACAATTTGCTTTACGAAAATAAATAAGTTCATTCTGGCACTTCAAAAAGAACCGGTATTACCTATGTGAACTGTCCTTATAAAGATCAAGACGTACTTAACAATGGGGTGTTTCCTGGAACTACACAAATTCTGAGTCTCAAATATTCTAAAATATTTGCCTTCACACAGCAACTCAGTAAGACCTCTACCATTACCCAAGGGTCCTGGTCCTCCTGGGGACCAACAGGAAGTCTATCACGAGGAACCTCCCGGGCGAAACCTGAGCTAATAATGCATACAGCTCTGTCTTGCCGGGTGAACCCTGCAAGAAGAGGGACATCAGTGTGTGTTCTGGCTGGACAGCAGAAACACCTGAACACCCACTGTCCCC
The DNA here is from genome assembly GCF_001698545.2 of Rhinopithecus bieti. Lineage (NCBI taxonomy): Eukaryota > Metazoa > Chordata > Mammalia > Primates > Cercopithecidae > Rhinopithecus > Rhinopithecus bieti. The sequence continues at coordinate 953,487 of NW_016841755.1, read as the reverse complement.
AACCCACTGTTCCACATAGCACAGAGAAATCAAAGGAAGAGAGGAGTCAGGTTTGGCTTTCAAGGAAATTACAGGCTACTAAGAGAAAAATCATTCACAAAAATAAACTTAATGCCAGAAAAAAAATTAAAATGCCATTATACATTTAAAAGAAGAGCAATTAGCAGGGCAGACAGATAAGAGAAGGCTTCCCAGAGGCGGCATTTAATTTAGACATTTAAAAATAGGTGACAACTGGAAATGCAGAGCTAGCTGGGAGGGTGTCAGAGACGGGAGATGCACAGTCCCAGGGCTAGGAGGCAAAGGTGCTGACAGGCCTCGCTGGCTGTGGCTCCTCCTCGCCTGCCACCCCCACGAAGATGCCCCTCCAGGCACCAGGGATAGGGCCAAGACCTGTGGCTTACCCGAGGCTGATTCAATGTTTTCAATGCTTTTCTATCCCCATGTGGTGGACTTCCCGGAGAGATTTCTTGCATAACTGAATTTACAGTGTATTAAAGAGGTCTGTTTTGCAAAAGTTCGCTAGTGAAGATTGTTTTATAGGTCAGTCAGGTGAAGGATGTACAAGGATGAATAATTAGTAATTACGTAACGATTACCATCTAAGAGGGTATATAACACAAGCACGCATAAGAATATGATGGTATATGATTCACCCTTGTTCTTGCGGCCCAGAAAATTGAAGCCCAGAAGAGAGAGCTGGGCTTCAACACCATTTGCAGTTCTTAGGTAACAGAGCGACTCTACAATGCTTACTACAAGCTCAAAACGCCAAACAGTGCTACCAGAATTGAAATGAAAAAGGGCAATTTCTTATCTTCCCTTTCCTTGGACTTTACTAGATGTTTCTCTTGGATATAAAGAGATCTTAAAGGTTTCAAAAGGAAAAAAAGTCACAAGCAAAAGAAATCAAAATGGATCCAGACTCCTCAAGAGCAACATGGGTAAACATTAAATGTTCTACATAATACCTTTAGTGTCCACTCAGCAGGTGTTTTCATTCCAGAGTTCCTGGGACTGAGATGTCTATTACACTAAACTTCTGGAATAAGGCCCTTTCTCATGCAGGTAGCTACGACATGGAAGTCAAGAGTTAGTTAGTCTTCTAGCATAAATTTAAAAGAATTCCTTGTTTTTTTTTTTTTTTTTAAGAGCCAGGGTCTTACCCTGTCACCTAGGCTGGAGGGCAGTGGCATGATCATCGCTCACTGCAGCCTCGGGACCTCCTGGGTACAAGCAGTCCTCCTGTTGGGATTACAGGCTTGAGCCATCTCGCCTGGCAGGATTTCTAAATTAACTAAGGGGTTCCTAAAATTCTAAGCACTTTTTCTAGTATTCTTGAAATATTTATGAGAGGTTTCTTTCTTCAATACTATGTGTGTTGTTTTTTCATTAGCACCCTACCAAATGTGGGCTGACTCTGGCCTTAGCTCACCTACCTGCTAAAATCAGGGAGCAGAGGTGCAAGCCAGGGTGTTCAGCACATGCCAAAGTATTTCTTCTCTGAAATTCTCTCATTATATGATTGATAATAACAGAGCCAAAATGAAAATCCACATCTTCAGACTGAAAAATTTTGAAGACAGAATACTAAATATCCTCGTTGTCAGCTATATGACAATAACTAGAAACTCTCACCTGGTGTTGCCAGATGTCATGAATAAAGTTAATCTAAAGAATAAGTAGGGAACTGAATTATGATTATAGGATTAATAGCACTGTCCTAATAGATATTTCGGCCTTAGAGAAACTCTGTGTTAGAGCATTTTTCTATTTTTGAATGTCTAAATATCAGACAAGTTATGTCAAAATACATAATGTATAATTTCAGTTATATCTATAACCTTATGTTTCCATATTACTATGGTAAGTATCCTAAAAGGTGTTGTTTTACTAATCTTTTCAAAATACATTATTAAGTGTTACTTAAATTCTTTTGTATCCTTTAGGCAAAGTATTAATTCTGCTATTAAAAACTTAATGAAAAATCTGCACACATCTCACATATATAAAGATACAGGTATTTTAATAATCTCACATATACAAAGATACAGGTATTTTAATACAAGTGGTTTATTACTTTATTTTTTAACAGTAAGAGGAGTCACTAGGATATCTTTTCTTTTTTATTATGAGACGAAATCTCACTCTGTTGCCAGGCTGAAGTACAGTGTCCCGATCTCGGCTCACTGCAACCTCTGCCTCCCGGTTCAAGTGATTCCCCTGCCTCAGCTGGGACTAGAGGCATGCACCACCATGCCCAGCTATTTTTTTATATTTTAGTAGAGATAGGGTTTCACCATGTTGGCCACAACGGTCTCTATCTCCTGACCTCGTGATCCGCCTGCCTCAGCCTCCCAAAGTGCTGGGAAAACAGGTGTGAGCCACCGTGTCCGGCCAGTATATCTTTATGTTGTTTGCAAGTGTCACCAATGCAGGATAATTTTGGAGTATAATTGCTTTACAATGTTTTCTAAAGTTGAATATATCTGAGGTAAAGTTACCTTTCACCCCAGAAGGTCCAGTCTAGACGTACACTATTGAGAAGCTGTGCACGCATATGAGCATGCAAAAAATATCTCCCCTATTAAAATTTAAACAATCTTAAATATCCATCAGGTTGTGAGTAGACAAACAACGAATTTAATCACAGAATGGAATATTATAATACAGTGGAAATGAATAAACTAGGGCTACATTTATTAGTATGGATTTTTTAAAATCGCAAAAAGGTGATTGTATTAAAAAACAAGTTGGGTGTGAAACTCTATCATTTATATAAAATTTATATAAAATGTTGCAACAAAATAAACAGCATTAAATATCTAAACCTAGGTCGTCCCTGTGCAGAAGCATGAAGGTCTCATCACCATCACTGATCACTCTGCGGACGGGGGCAGGGCGGACACCGGGTGGGGGGGACCGGGGTGACTGCTGCACAGTGCTGACTGTAGTTCTAACACTTTGTTTTTAAAAAGAAAGAACTCTCCAGCCTGACCAATATACTGAAACCCGGTCTCTACTAAAAATACAAAAATTAGCTAGGCGTGGTGCCACGGGCCTGTAGGCCCAGCTACTCCGGAGGCTGAGGCAAGAGAATCTCTTGAACCCAGGAAACAGAGGTTGCAGTGAGTTGAGATCACACCACTGTACTCCAGCTTGGGCAGCAAAGTGAGACTCTGAGACTCTGTTTCCAAAAAAAAAAAAACAAGAAATTTGTAATAAATATGACTATATGTTAATATCTTCCAGAGTGCTTCCTTTATTTTTGAAAATTTTTGTTATTCAAAATATTTTAATTAAGACAATCAAATAATATCTTATCTTCTCTATATAACTTGGACGAGTCTTTTCAAATTAGTAGATGAGACAAATGCATATCTACAAAAGCCACACCAATGAGAAAGATCTGGTATGCTCCAAATGACATTTTAATAAAAGAGTGAGCTAAATTTTATCAAAGTATTTAAAAATTATGTGACCATTATCTTCTAAAACTCTGACAAAAAGGTGCTGATTGACTAAAATTACTGTAAAACTACACTAATGTTAAAATATGTAATTGACAGGTATTGCTTATCTTTTGAATAAACAAAATATAGAACTATGAAAACAATGCGAGATTTACATAATTCCTAGCAAAATAGCTCAATGTACTAATGAAGTTTATAACAATTTCTAGGTTGCTCAAAGACTTCCAATTTACAGGCAGTTTCTTTGAAATAAGAGCCTTTTTTAAAGGTAATAATTTAATAATTTATGATAATATACTAAGAGAGGGAATGAAAATGAATAGGTCTTTGCCTAGAAGCGTTCCCATCTGAATTTCTTCAGAGGTGCAAATGTACCTGAAAACAATCACTTTTGTGAAGAACGCAGCACACAGAAGGCACACAGGGACGAGCACTGCCGAGAGGCCACCATGCGCAACTGACTCACATGAGCGCAATGTGCTTAGAAAGTGTCCCAAAAGACCAGAAAGCAAAATGAAGACATTCACAAAACCCTGCCACAGTAACAAATTCCGTATCTACAAGCATCATAATTGTGAGATACTTACAGTATTTTGGGCCCAGGAAACATCTGAGTGAAATTACAATACTGCTTTTAGACTTTAAGTACACTTTCATATAACACGGACACTAGAACCACATTAAATATACCCAAATAATTCCACAGTAACCCTGTTCATCATATTTCTATGAAGTTTCAAAATACGATATCGTGCTTAAATTTAACACGCAACTTTAGATGGAAAATAAAAATTTCCCAATACTGTCTAGAAATTTAATCATCAAAAATGTACACTAATAGCTAAATAACAGTAACTGTGTTAAGACCACAGTCTTCTTTGACCATTTTCTTCCAAATATTTGTGTGTGTACATGTGTGTGTACAAAGGCTAAATAAAAACCTTGCTCAATGAATGAAGTTACATTCAGACACCAAAAATGTTCCCTGATAATACTAATATCGAGATCATCTAAGTTAGACTAGACTTTGAGAGTTCCTTGTTTCAGATTATATATAAAGTGTGAGCATAATTCATATTAAGAAGCCACAAAGACCTAAGAATAGAAAGGTTTCATTTACTAAATTCAACTCTGAAGGCTCCAGTGTGGTTTCAAGATGAAAGTTGAAAAACCTCCCCTGAGGGCTTTTAAACAGTTCACCAGGGAGTCTCCTACCTAAGCCAAGAGTCTTGAGTGCATGTTTGCCCCGAACAGGTGATAATTAGCCTAATTAACAGGCTAGATCCTTGTTAGCTAGTTGGAAAAGAAATTTAACCTCACCTCATGCCAAAGACTGTCATTTTTGTACCTCTTAACATATCACTCAGGTTCTAAAAGCTGTGAAACATATTTTCTAGCCCTTTCCATTCAATTCAAGGGTTAAAAAGCTTTTCGTCAAAATAACTTCTGGGAGGAGCATTAAGCAGAATATTAACCCCAGGCTGCCTCAGTCTACTAAGAACCAAGAGAATGACTCATTCTAAAAGAAAACATTCAATGATTACAATTGCTGTGCCCTCAAAGACCTCATTTCATCTTTCAAAATCTCTTTGCTATGAAATTTTTCTTTGTCAAAGAGACCATCAACTCTGACCAACCAAATTAATTTTAGCTGAAATTTTCCCCAATATACCAGACACTATACATCCAATACTTACCAGCACAATAGTATCTTAGATAAGGGGTGAGGAAACTGTGTAAAGGACCGGAGAGTAAATATTTTCAACTTTGGTGGTCGTAAGGTCTTTGATACAACTACTTAACTCTGCTGTTGTAGCACAAAAACATCATAAACAAATTAATGCGGCTGTGTTCCAATACAACTTGACAGAAACATGCAGTGGGCCTACTCTGGCCTGGAAGCTGTAGTTGACCAATTGCCCGATTGGGTGATAGGTCAAATGCCCCCACTTCTGCCCCTAAAAAAACCCCCATCTACACAGGGTAAAAGAACCCACATTGAATGTCGTAGGCACACAAAGGTCCACTAAGCTCCAATCTCAGGGTCCAAGAAGTTGCTTTAGTTCTGAACTTATTCATGTTTCTTGCACAGCTTTAAAACTGCAACATGAGAAGAACAGGTGGAAGGAATTATACTGCATATGAGACCCATTCCAGTCAGAGGCTGCCCTGTCCTTTTTAAAACTACCCCCTTTCAACTGTACGGCAGGGCTGGAAGGCTTGGAAGTTGAAACAATCCTAACTAACCATAGAAGTCAAGTCCGGGAGAATAAGACGTATATTAAATTGCCACAGTTCTCTAGTCTGAGCTAAATGAAATTTTATTGCTCCAGGTTCAGTAAAAAGCCACTGGATTTATGTAAGGAAAGTTAAAATAGTAGTTACTAATATTGGACTAATATTACTGTTTAAAGAACAAATAAAGAGAATTTCTTTTAAGTCATCATCCTTACTGATGTACATAATTTGAGGTAAAAAGATAAAATGCATTTCAATCCCCACTTACGCCTTCATTCCAAATGACTTAACTTTCAATCTTTGGACATTTGCTACACAATTCTAACCATCTTCAAATTATTCTAGTTCAGCTACTTCTCTATCAACCAACCAATAAGAGATTATGTTCGGGGATTTACTGTGTGTCTCGCAATGATCCATGCTATGTACAAACCTATAAATAAATAAAATACATCCACTCCTCCCCAAAAGGAGCCTATGATTCAATGGTCAACACTAACGTCACTGAAATAATGAGAACATCAGAACCCCATACTATGTGGGACTTTTTAAAAAGTTTTAAAAGATGTTCAGAAAAAGGGTCAATACACACAGACTGAAATAGTTGACAAAGCCTTCACTGTTACGATGGGGCTTCAGACAAGCCTCAAGGACACAGCCAAGTGGTGTGGCGGAAACAGCAGTTACTGAGACAAAGTCTGGGGCCCAGGCAGCCAGGTGGTATGCGTGAGCATGTTCACGGGGGCTGTAGGGGAACATGCTACATAGGACGAGCAATCAAGTTGCACAATTTTAAAAGTCAGATTAAAATGCTCTTGATAATTAAAGAAGTTTGGCTTTGGTATAGATGACAAAAGCAACCAACAATCTCTTCTTTGTTTTTTGTTCTTTTTCTTTCCTATCTCTCTTTGTGCTTGCTTTTCACAATTATTTGACTATAATTTTCTAAGGAGCTAAATGCAGACTTATCTTTCCCAGGTGTCCATGATCAAAAAGATACAGTACATATGCATACAACCCACAGATACACATATGTCTATGGAAAAACTTCCTATAACAATGCCCTCATCTAAGATTTATGGTGACATCATTTTAACATGTGGCCAAGTAATGTACTAAACAGCATGTTAGCTATAGCAAGGCTGCTATGCTTCAAGCTATATACCTATACATGATACAAAATGTTATTTCAGAGAGCTGAGAACTTCTGTTTCATTTGCACGTCAATGGAAAATGTTTTAGTAACTTTTAAGATGACACTATTTTAAGATGACTATTTACAGTATTAGAATGAATTAACAAATATAACGACGGATTTTACCCACAAATCCAAAAACAGGCTTACAGAAAAGTATAAATAAAAAGAAATCAACTACAAAATCAACTCTAGTCATATTATTTTCTTTTAAATTTCAATATACTAAACAGATCTGGCATATTAATGGAAGCTATGAACAAAACCTGTCCCAATTCAACTTATTATCACAGTCTAACTCATCAGGAAACTGATATGCACAGAGATTGGAAAAACCTAGTAAGGAGTTTATACTGTAGTGATATAATAGCATGACTAGAAAATATTTCATTAATATTACTGTATAAAATTTTACTAGTAAAAACATACATTACAGAAAAACACTGTATATCTGCATAAAACAAACTATTCCAAACCCTTTACTAACAAACCCGATGGTTTCATAAGAACAGTAGTGCTCAGTTCATTTCATGTCACAGGTTCAGAAATCACATTTGCAGTCAGATACTCATGCTGGTGAGGAAAAAACAGCTAGTGAGTGTCTAGCGTTGGGCAGCCTCCCAGAGCCTCAGAAGGACCATGGAATTTTTATTCCTGGTATGTATTCAAGTCAGTATTTCTACAACACTGGGCATAGGACACGTGTTCAATTTTGCATTATAGTCCACATCATCAGTGCTCTATAAATATAAATTAAGATAATTATTTCACAAACTGTTTAAAACAGCAATAAGAAAGTCATAGTTTCTTGCCAGCAATTCCGGCCAGGTCAAACTCTCCAGAAAAGGTCTATCGTATATCGTATAGTTTAAAAACAATAGTAGTTTTCTAAACAAAGTTAATATGCCAAAGACAACATGGCTGATCATAAACAGCGTCTGCATTAGACACAAAATACATGGGATTTAAATTTATTAATACTAGAACCCTGTTAGAACCATTAACTGACACCAGTGTATTTAACTCTCTGAACTTGGGACGTTAGTTAAGGGATGGCAACCATCACTATTTATTGTTAATCTGTAATGTGATTTTATGCAAGATTCAAACTATAGTCGATTAAATTTCTTTCTTTTTTTTTTTTTTTTTGTGGTAGACACAGGGTTTCACTACGGTTTCAAGGCTGGTCTCAAACACGGGGGCTCTAGGGATCCTCCAGCTTCAGCCTCCAGAGCAGCTGGGACTACAGGTACATGCCCCAAGGCCCACTTTTACACTAAACATCAATGAATAAAATATTTCTACTGAACAAGTTTAAATTCCACACAAATAATTTTTTAAATTATATATATATTATTTCTCACAAAATTGGTTCTTGAAATACCCAACAGTGTTTCACAGACTCATACAACTGATATATGATCAAAGATGGTATGTTTGCCAACTTATCATATAGGTCTTTATGTATCTATTATGGATCTATAATTTCTAGAAATTGGAGTACATATGCTAGATTTAGAACGGACTGTCCTCTGTGATGGTGACTGTGTGTGATTTGCTGCAGTTAGGAAGGGCAGCTTTCCACACTTAGGCATTTCATTGTCTTGGACTTTGTCATCATCTCGGCCTTCTAGCATGTCAGGATGATCTAAGGAACCATTTGAGCTCAAGGTAAGATTAGCTAGAAAGGTTGAGATGTATTGCCCAGTAATCCCAGAGTTCAGTACAAAACTGACCCTTTTGGAGACCTCAGTCCAAAGAGCTGCAGTTACACTACCCTTGCAGAGTAAATATCTTGGGGCACTTGTGTACCGGAGCATCACCAAGACGTGATTTTAGTCAGTACTAATTCAACATAGACACGGTAGAGTCCGATATAGATCACAGCTTGCTTTAAATCATAATATTCTGACATACAGACATACTAAAAGATCATGTTGTAGGGAGCTGATTTGTTCCTTGGTAAATCATAAGTTCAAGGGAAAATACAAAGATTGAATTAACATAAAAACAAGTTTTATGGTTTTAAAGTTATCGTGATGCAACTGAGAATAAGTAGTTAATAAAATACTAGCAAGTTTTTCACTGTTTCTGACACATGTCTCCACTAAGCAATGTCTTCGACATAACTGGCAACGAAACACAAATGAAACTAGAGAATACACACATATGTGAGGTATCGTGGGGGAAAAATCTCAAAGAGCAAGGCAATTACATATTAATTTAGCTTACTTTTGCTAGAAAAGAAAATTATCTTTAAAGTTGGATGTGTGCAATTATGAATTTTTTACAAAACAGATTTGCAGATTTAATCTACTTCTCATATATTCTAAGTTATTTTGAAAAGATAAATTCAGATAGACATCAATAAATACTGGATATAGATCATTTATACTAATTTTCCAATACCTGCAACAAAAGGCCATGTGGAATAACATTATCATTTATTATGTACCTTCCAGCATTCAAAATATTAAACTAAATTTCTTTATAATATTATTAAGTGCATAACCAAAACTGACTGGAAGGATGTAGGTGATAAAATACATTTACATTTGGCATTCAGTATAGTGTTAGGGAAGCTAACATACAGGATTAACTGAAGCTATCAAAATGAGGTTACCAATGAAAGGGACTTTTTCAATTATGGGCAAGGAAAGAATAAAAATGAAAGTTAAATCGCTTGCTAGTTTAGACATGATAAAAAGAAAACAAAACCACGTAACTGTTTATATTCCTACTGTCTCTTTTTTTAAAAAAATTTTTCAGATGGAAATGAACTAATGTCCAAGAAATTACACACACACAAATGACAACAACTCCTCTTTTGGCTCAGAGAAGGAAAAGCAGTAAAAGCAACACCAGGGTCAGCTCTGAGTATTGGCCAAGTACCTGGCCAGGTGCCTAAGGAGCGTCCCAGGTGAGTGGTGAGTACAGCACCTGCGCAAAGATGGGAGCGGAGGCTTCAAGAGATGGTTCAAGTATTCACAGATGCAGGGACCTCATATTAATATACCCTGCTATGGAGCTGACAGCTAATTATAGATACTGTTCATTACAATTAAAAATCTTCTCTTTGCAGTGAGCAACAACACAATCACCATATTATAGGATATGGTTCTAGGTGCTCAATGGAAAAAATATATCAGCAAACTTTAGAGACCAGACAGGCTTTCTCCAATGCCCTATCTTTGCTTATGATTTCACTTGTATTTTCTACATTACACAAGCATCCTCATCTTACAGAGATCTTATTTGCCACTCACAAGTTGACACAACACTGTCTCATAAACATTAACACTTCAATTATTTTCTACTTTCATATTCACACACTCCCTAAATAATTCTAAAGAAGGCAAGGACATATATTTTGATTTTCATTATTCAGTATCATTCACAGTGCCTATCAGTAAGGTCAGAAAAATTATGGATTAAGAAATGTTCATAAAACTCAGTAATTTTACATAATTAAATTTTATCAAAGGCTCAGGATGTCATAAGAATTGTTCTGATAAGTTATGTTCCCAATGACATATTCAAAACTGGAAACCGAACTGCTTGAAGGAGGTCATGCCACAGAAGTGCAAGGGATACCAAGTCTGATACCACCTCAGCTGTGTGACAGTGGCAGCTTACTTGTTTTTTCAGCCTTAATTTCTACATGTCAGTCGAGTTAGAATAAATTATCTTCAAAGTATGATCCAATAATAAAATCCTGTAGTTCTAATTTCCACTAACCTTATACCAAATCCGGTCCTAGGATAAGGTGTAGCATGACTCCCAAACTTGTGAAGCCATGTTACCAAAGGTTACGCCTTTCCAGAAGAAGAAGGCAGGGTTCTAATGAAAAGGGCAATCAAAGAATAATCTTTGAAAAAAGTAATCAATCTATCTGGCTGCAGCCTAACCAACCATCATAATTAGTGAAAAATTCTATCTCAGTCATATTTTCTGCCCATAGAGTCTATATGCAGTCCAAATGCTACTTAATTATCCTCAGGAATAAAGAGACCTGACTTTCAGGAGACAGAGGTTTCAATGTTTCTTTATTATTTAATTTGTCTAAGATAGTAAAAAAAAAAAAAACCAAAACAAAACTAAGAAAGTAACATTACAATAAATTACACTGCCAGGTATAACTTTACAATACTATAAAACCAGAAGTACAGATACGCAAAGGTGGTGGAATAGTAACAGCAAAAGAATAGAGAATACATGGTGTAGCCAATACCCTAATTAGGTTCCATCATGGTTACATATGGTAGGTGCTCAATTACTAAACTGAAAAGTCTCATCTAAAATTGTGAGACTAGAGTAGAAAAACAGAACAGAGTTGTTGTCTTCAGTAAAATAACCTCTGGTCCTTTAATTCGCTGCAGTCTGAAAAATCCTTCATGAAAAGACAGTAGCAATATAAAGAATGGTTTTGTTTTCTTTTCATAAAATCTAGACTGGCAACTAGTCAAATAAAAGGAGACTCACGGTGTATAAATAACCAAAAGATAAGGACAAAACATTCCACTGGAATTCACATGATGCTATTCACAAAAACAAAAGAGCTAAGAACTGGAGGTGGGAAAAGACAGAAGAAGCACTTGTTCTCATGTTGACAAACACCTCATGAAATATGTAGAGATCTGTGTTGTGTATCTCCCCAAATTTCTAATATTTTGCATAGTAAATAAGTTTATATTAGTTACCGATATTTATTATTCTTCAAAATAATATGCAATCAAGCACTAAGGAATACGTACAATGTCACTTACAAGCAGAAGAGGTGGAAGTATGAAATACTTAGAATAAAAACCCAAGTGAGCCGGGCGCGGTGGCTCACACCTGTAATCCTAGCACTTTGGGAGGCCAAGGTGGGTGGATCACCTGAGGACAGGAGTTCAAGATCAGCCTGATCAACATGGTGAAACCCCATCCCTACTAAAAATACAAAAAATAGCCAGGCGTGGTGGCGTGTGCCTGTAGTCCCAGTTACTTGGGAGGCTGAAGCAGGAGAATCACGGGAGGCGGAGGTTGCAATGAGCCAAGATCATGCCACTGTGTTCCAGCCTGGGCAACAAGAATGAAACTTCATCTCAAAAACAAAAACAAATAGTGAAAGATAATGAGAAACATTTCCTCTGGGGAACAACAGAGGCAAAAATATTAACACATTTTAATTACTACAAAGTAAACAAGTTCTCTGACTGAATTCTAACTTTTACCTGAATTAACATAGATCTGACCAGGGACTAATAGGATGAATAAGAGTTGGCAAAAGGGAAGCAAAGCTAAAGAAGAAAAACTTTAGAATTATGAAATTTTAGGATGTATGATTCTAAAATAAATTTATTTGACAATTTGGGAGATTTGACAAGTGACAAAACCAATTAAAATTTGACGAATTATGTGGAGCCACTATCATGTATTAAAGTAATACATAACTTCGATACAGTACTACATAACTGCATTTTATATCTTGGTACTTGGGCAAATAAAACAAAAAAACAGCTACAGCTTTATAGTAAAAACAGCAGAAATGCAATTATACATTTATTCTGTAAGGTTAACATCAGTGTTTCATAAATGTATGATTTAGTTTTTTTTTTTATTTCTCTCCTGTCGCTGTTGTTAAAATTCTCAGAAAAACATTTGGCTGCTCCCAGACCTATCTGGCTACTTAACAGCATCTGTAGACCCAGGGAACTGTGTGTGCCACACTCAGTCCAACTTGCAGCCAGCTTTCCCGAGTGAGAGCTCCAGCGTGTGTTCTGTAAAGTTACTGGTCATAAAATACTCTGCTCTAGGACCTAGGTTTCCTCACTGCTTAAAATAACCAACACTGTTTCCATCCATTATTTGTAGTTAACAAACGAATTATGTATTGGATAAAACCAAAATGAAGATTTTAATAACAAATTTAAACAATTTTACAGAACTTTTAAAGAAAATTCCTAAAGTTCTAAGGCTTATCCAGGGGGTGAGTATCAAAGAAAATACTATTCACAATTAATATCTAATGAAATATTAATCTTTAAATCATGGAAAGATATTCTATTCTCACTAAGCACCTTTGAAACCATTGAATTAGTCTGTAACTGTATGTGACTTGAAAGTCATAAATTCAGAATTAAAAACTTCAATTTATCCTCAAGAGTAGGATTTAACTTACAGATTCATAAATATCCACATTCACAAAATCATTACCATTTACAGTAAGAAAATAATGAAATAAAAGTATTTTTTAAATGAAAAACATGAAAGGGTATTGAACACAACACAAATATACAAGTCAATGAAATAACTAAATATATATCGCAGTAGAAATATCCTAAGAATTCAAAGAAGATACCCTTTAGGCACAATTATTTAATCGTTATTGATATGGTAGGCTACTTGTTCCCAGAAGCTATAATTAATACGATGTATTCTATCCATTTCCTTCAGATGTAAAATAGCCAAGCTAAATAAAGTTATTCCTGTCCTGAACATGTAGTCTATTCTTTCAGTTGAAAGCAAACCTCAAGTAAATTCCTATTTATCTCCTTGCCAATCAAGGAATGAGTGACTGACACTAACACAGCCTTATCTGGGCCTTCTGTCTGCAGCACATTCCACTAAGTGATGTCATTGCTCTAGCAGACGAAAATAAGCAGATTATTACAGTGACTAGAAGCTAACTAAACATTTGGATTTTTGCATGGACAGATTTACACACTGTCTGTCAGATAAAGCACAGTTTGCCTGCTGCTTACACAACAAGAATGTGCCTGACAGCTTCCTCCCAGGTTTAGTATCTGATTACATAAATAGGCCATTCCCCACCATTCCTGAAGACTGACAGTCTGTCTCAGCTTCAAGTGCAGTTTTGGACTGTCAGCTTTTCTGTCTTGCACACTAGGGCTGATTAACATCAGAGTACTTGCTGGAGGTCCAATCAGGTTTTTCCACCCTAGGATTACAGGCCATATAAAAAGAGGTGGACACAAGGGATGGGGAAAGGTGACTGCTCCCAAGGTACATTTTTAAGGTTGAACCATTTTAATACACTTATTCATGTGTCTGTATTTGTAGTATGACCTCTGAAATAATTCAGAAATATAATAGTGTCTTTCAAGCTAAACAGTTTTATTTATAAAATATGAAACACAATCACACAAAACATAATGGTAATACGTAAGTATTACTATTTTTATAGCTGCCATGTCTTATAATGAATATTTTTGCAATAGTCCATCAAATGAATGAAATGCCAATGACTTATCACAGTCCTATAAAACCACAACACTGAGATGAAAGAATGCTGAAAAGTCATCTGACATTAATTAACATATCCTTATCCCCACCATGATACCCAAAACAAAATTTACAGAACTAATACACTGATACATTTTGATGAATCTAAAAACATGGTTTAAAACTTACTTTGGCAGCAACAGAAATGTTGGCAGAAAGATAATGAGTAAATTGTATCTGTATAAATATTATGAATTTGCTGAAAATAGACGATTTCATTTTTTACTTGTCTAAGCCCTAACAATAATAATAATAATAATAATAATAATAAAGAGGTTCTGCAATTTAGTACCTAAGTTACAAATTATTCTGGGTCAAACTTTAGTTATTTAACGATTACATACTTCTCAACAAATACAGGCATGTGATTTTCATACAAATAAAAGCATTCAAAGTGGTCTGGGTGATGAAGACCTACGAATCTTCTTCTTCTTCTTCTTCTTTTTTTTTTTTTTTTAAGAGACGGGGTCTTGCTTTGCTGCCAAGGCTAGAATGTGATGGTGTAATCATAACTCACTGCATCCTTGAACTCCCAGGCTCAAGGGATCCTCCTTCTGGGAAGCTAGGTTCACAGGTCTGCACCCCCATGCCTGATGGATTATTTTATTTTTTAAAAGAGACAGGGTCTTGCAATGTTGCCCAGGCTGGTCTCAAACTCCTGGGCTAAAGCAATCCTCCAGCCTCGATCTCCCAAAATGTTGAGATTATAGGTGCTAGCCACTGTACCTGGCCATATTCTCTTTTAATAAGAAAAAGTGAGGCAGCAGCCATGAAGGGAGTACTGAATATCTTCACTTCATTGAGAGGAAACCATTTGTTTCTCATTTTCTTAGGTCTGACACTATTTGTGAGCTACCGGAAGGAAAAACGTTCAAGTATCTCCACTACTAATTTGTCAATTAAACAAACATTTTAAACATTTACTATGGGCCAGGTCCTATCCTGTGTTCTGGAAATACAAAGATAAATGGGACACAGGGCCCATCCTCCAGGTACATAAAATCCTCCAGGTACATAAAATCCTCCAGGTACATAAAATCCTCCAGGTACATAAAATCTGATAAGGAAAAGAGACAAGCAAACACATAAACAATATCGCAAAGTCAGTAATTTGTCTTTTCACAGATAAATGTATTTTTTAGATTAAAATGGCAATCTACTCCACTATCAAGCAACTCTCCTTCTCAGGACAACGCTGTGAAATCTATACCTTCTCGTGAAAAGATTTGCTTCTTCCTAAATCATCCTTCTACGTCCCTACAAAAATCTATCTTGAGTTAAATTAATTACTTTATGAAACACGGGCCTGAACATTACACACATATAAAACCTACCTACAACTAAAAACTGACCTGTGCTCTCCGGTTCTCTTTCAAAACTACCCACAGTTGTTCCTTCCACAGTTACACGTTGAACACCAACATTCAGCTGAAAATGTCTGACTGCCTAATACTATAATGTATTTCGTCTTTTTCATTTGTTTCTAGACACCAGCACTAATGAACTGTCACAGAAATAGTTTTAGGAATCACAAAGGGTGATGTTACTTATAATGGTAAACAATTAGAAGTCATAAACACAATATTGTTTCTAGTAATTTCAGCTATAACTTTAAACATGCGTACCCAGACAAACCGGATGAAATATGTTGCTTCAGGTCAGCTCTGATGGATCCCACAGAAATATCAACATTATTGCTTTTATTTTATTATGTACCACACTTCATAACTGTATACTGCGGAGTACAATAAAAACTCCACTACAGAGCTTGAGTACTTATTAAACAGGTCAAAAGTTACTGTAACAAATAACTCGCTGTACTCAGGGGCCATTAATAACATATCTTGTTGCTCAGATGAGAAAATTTTAAAATCAAAAGATAAGGGCAAAAGGGAAAATGCAGAACAATCTGAAATGGTTCATGTGTCTAACTGTCCTTTCCCAATCTCCTTTATCCCTTTCCTTTTCCAGCTTCTTTCATAGGTATTTTAAGCACATGCTCAATATTACTGGGCATATATTAATATTTTTCTTGAATCTTGAAATTTATTGCTATATCTTTAAGCATATGCCCAACAATTTTGAAAGAACTAAATAAAACATTGAGATCAAGAAGGAAAAGTGGAAGATGACTGAACAGGGCACAAAGGTCACAGTCCACTAGGACCTGCAAGCCTTGAGAAGTGATGGTCACCAACAGCCCCCAGACTGCTTCCTCCACAAGAAACAGCTACAGAAGTACTATCTGTTCCCTCAAAAATTATATCAACTTACAGAAAACAAATTTACGAAGGGAATGCCAAATTCAAGCTATATGAAAAAGCCAGCAAGTGACTATCTTTCAGGATAAGTGGTATGGCTACCATTTGGCTGTACAAAGTAGATGGTTTCTATAAATAAAATCAGCTGAGTCTGAAGATGACCACGGCAATAACAAAATAGAAAACAATAAAGAAGAGCAGGTTAATACAAAAACAAATTATACTGATGGTACCCATGGGAAATATATTTAAAATAAAAAAAATTTACAGAAAAGGTGTGTTAATATGTGGACATTCATTATTTCTGTCATGAGGAAGGAAGGAAAGAAGGAAGGCAGGAAAAAAGGAAAGGAGAGAGGGAAGAGAGGGAGAGAGGAAAGGAAGGAGGGAGGAGGGGAGGGGAGGGGGGAAGGAAGGAAGGAAGGAAGGAAGGAAGGAAGGAAGGAAAGGGAGGGAGGGAGGAAGGAAGGAGAGGGAGGGAGGGAGGGAGGGAGGAAGGAAGGAAGGAAGGAGAGGGAAGAAAGGAGGAAGGAAGGAAGGAAGGAAGGAGAGGGAAGGAAGGAGGAAGGGAGGGTGGGAGGAGGGTGGGAGGGAGAGAGGGGAGGGAAGGAAGAAAGGGAAGAGGTAGAAGGAGGCAGGGAAGGAAGCAAAGGGAGGCAGGAAGCTTAGGAAGGAAGGGGAGGGGAGATGAGGGGAGGTGAAGAAAGGGGAGGGGAGGGGAGGGGACAACCACAACACAATACCAACGAAAGGAATGACACCACCAAGAGACATCATAAGATATGTTTGCCATCAACACAAAATAGAACCAAATATAATCAAACAATAAAAGTACACGGACAAAGAACTGAAGTACTCAGTACTTCATTAATTTAAAAAAAAACCATAAGCTACTTTATGAACTCATAATTTCCATATAAGTACAAACTATGATATTACTATAAGGCAAATTCACCTTCTCACAAGTATTTTGATGAGAATTTCTGAAGTATTATATTTATTTCTTAAATAATTACTGATAATGATCTGATTTTTTTGTAGAATGTGTTATCCACTTTCCATTACAGGAATCAAAAGAATTAAAATTAAACTTATTTATGAGTTACAGATCTCCCCAGAGCCTAGCCTAGTGCCTACCACCTAACAGGTGCTCAATACATTCAAGGATTTAAATAAATTGATTTGCTTCTTTACTTTGGTCTATCAGAAAGTTAACCATCTATAAAATACTTGTAAATATCAAGGAAGAATATGAAATAATTCTCAAAAACTATCAAATAGAGTCCAGAGGTATGATTATGCCCCCAAAATTAGCAGAAGAAACAAATTATTCATAAATCACATTAATCAGTGCTGTGTTAGCCATCTGAAACATGTCGAATATCAGCCTCTGAAGTGCCTGTGAACAGTCATTGCTGCTGGTGTACATGAAACGTTGTAATTGGTTTAAATCGGCCTTGCCCATCTGTCTTTAATACTCTTATTACAAGGCAGTAAGCAGAGAACTATTAGAGCTGCAGTATAAGCTGTAAGATCTTTACCCGTTCTTAAATCATTTAAAAATAATGAGAGCTTTAGCCTTTATCTAATTAACGAGTGCCTTCTTTGAATTAGAAAAACTGTATCATTTAGCCCACGGTTGTTTAGTAAATTGGTTTGGTGGCATGTAAGCTAACGCAGGATAGCAGTTCCAGTGTCTCGTTCCTGGCTTCTTATTACTTGAATTATAATTCAATGATCACCTTAGATCATGGGCTATTCATAAATCAGAAACCTGACATCAGATGAAAAATTGTATTAATATATGAAACTTATTATATAGTACAAACTGCTCTCTTGATAAATTACATTGTTCAAACTTGACAATGATTGCATTTAAAACATTATTCCTGTTTGCTGTTTTACAGACTGAAACCTCTTCATGAAAAATTTACAATGCTCCTCTGTGTTTTGGAGTCAGAGGGCAATAGTAGCAAATGGCAGACAGAAACCATACTTTAGATTTGCTGGCAGCTACAGAGGACAGAAAACACTTCCAAGGATGGGAAGAAAAACCCTCAGCTGCATCTCCAGGTTCTACATTTCTGGCTTTATAAAGATACTAATTGTCCTCACCAGCAGAAGCATAGTAAATAATAAAATTTTAATTTCAGCTTACTAGATTGCTTTCTTCTCCTATATAGGTGTTTCAAAGAAATTTATAGTCATAAATGTTTCACAGGAATTTATAGCGTGAGAGGAAAAAATAAAGGGGCGAACCCATGAAGTTTAATTTGAATTGGGGCCGAGCTCCTTAGATGATGCGTTGTGACAAATGCTTTTGCCAAGGCTGACTGGGTAACTCAAGCTGTATTCCATATTATTTACATTAATTACATGAAGGCTGCTTTGTTAATGGTACATTCTGGTGTGGGTCGCAGCATGATATGCTAATGATCTAAGAAAAATCTGCATCTCCAATATTTATGATAATTTGTAATAGAAAATAGGATTGCTTTTATTTCCTTCTCCTCACTAGAACAAAAAAAGTCCGTACAAAACAATTTTATTCAGAGAAGAAAGGGAAAGTTCTAATCGCCAAGACGTGTAAGTGTTGTAAACAAAAGGGAAGACTCTCTTATTGTTAGGGGTGTTGTCATAGCCTTTGACAAAGTGATAATACAGCAGTTCTCTACACGCCTTTCAGTGTGAGGTGTGTTATCAAGTCAAATTGAATGGGATGAAGCAAAAATGTAAAGTATAACTTCCAACACCAAATAATCTCCTGTTGTTAGGTGTTTCCACCCTCCCTCTTCACAGCTACCCCCAACGAGAATTCAGATAAGCTTCAAATAAACAGTTCATTTACAATAAGTTGTATGCATTATACAAGAGGCCAGAAGATACTTGCTACAGGATATTTGCTGTTTTTACAAAACCCATTGCAACTTTTGAGAAATCTTATGGTAGAAATGTATAACCCCAAGATTATGAGTGCAAAAACATAATCTGTATGTATTCAGTATCAGAACATTTTATTCATATTGTTATTCTGTTAAATTATTTTGAAATGTATAAAACACTAAAAGTAATAGTACTTTCACATTATGGCTTTTGGGAATATGAAAACTAAGGATAAAAGGTTCAAAAAAAATTGGCTATTGGATTTAAAAGTACCAAGCTTTTGTGATTATTAATGTTAAATTATGCTGCATGTATCTTCCAAAGACTGTTAAACAATTTTAAACATCTGTTTGGCTTTATTATTATGGACCAGATTTTGAAAATCCTTCTTTAGCAATAAGCATCAACAAAGCTTTAGCATGATAAAGTTAATGTGTTTTCAAATCAACAGTGGCCTATTGAAATAAAAGCTCCCGTAGGTATCCACCCTGGCCTACAAAACAGAACACACAATCTTGGCAAAGCCAGTAGATCTGATGGTTTGCAAATGTCTTGTACTGAAGCCAGAGCCCAAATTCTAAAGCATCAGGGCACCTAAGCACAACTTATTTAAAGGTTGAGTTATTAAGCCATTTCCATTTACTAACAGAATAAGTTTCCAAAGAAATATAAAATATTTTTTTAAAAAACACATAATGGGGTGTTCTAAAGACTAGAAATTGAAAACTATATGTAGATTGAGAATAAAAAGGCCTAACAAGAAAGAAATATTTCACTTATCTATAAGTTAGTACTGGGTTTCAATAATCTATGTTTAACATGATTAACAGAAATCTGGGCCATGGTCAGCTCTGGGGAAATGAAAAGGATGCAGCCAGAGAGAAGCCCACAGAACACTTCAAAGTAGCCGTTCGTGTGCATGTCTTAAGCTGCATGGGTATTATAAGGTTGTTTGTTTCTGTCATTATTCTTGATACTATATATATAGGCTATGTGTGTGTGTCTGCGTAGTGCATTGGGTGTGTAATATATACTGTTGTATGTATGAAATATTTGATTATTTAAAAAAAGGAATTGAGAAAAACAATCCAATCTCAATAAGTATTTTAAAGGGGGGAGATTATTTTCAAAATCTTCATGGGCAAATTAACGTATTATTTTGCCATAACTACAGCTTAGACTTTTCATTCTTTGGCAAGAAAAGTCGCAGGGCCTCATAAGCTAACGTTTTATATTATAGATTCAAAACCAAGGAAATAAAGTGTTTGTGTAAAATTATCACTACTTGTTTCAGCAAAAAGTATGAATTTTGTAAGAGATGCCTATTTATCTCCATGTAGGCAGCTCATACTATGCTGATTAGAGGACACATTTCTCAGAGTAAACACTAGATATAATCAAACAACATTAGAATATCAAGTAGTCTTAAAAATTATCTAATCTAATACACTTATTTACAACTAAGGAAACACAATTAAGGACTTCCATAAACTGCTAGATAGTAGCAAAACACAGATCTTTTGACTTTTGTCTAGGACTCTTTTAGTCATAAAACACTATCTCCTGTATCACCTGTCCCCAGGGGTGGACACTGTGGTGCAAGACATTAAACCACTTACGCTGACCCTGTAAACGAGCCAGAGAGGCTGGGCTCCCTCACTCATCTGCCAGACATTCACAAACCATTAAATATGTGACAGGTAATGTTAAGAGATCTGGAAACTAAATAATCAATAAATTCTGCCACAAAGTCACTCAAATTTGTCCAGTGGCTTCCCACTGATCCAAAAATGAAATCCCAGTTCCTTACCATGACTTCTAAGAACTGACATAATCTAAACCCCGCTCGCATCCTCTCTTGATCTATTGGCACTACCCTTGTGCACACCACACTTAAGCCACACTTGTCTCCTATTGCTTGTCAGACTTGGAAAACTGTCTCCTTAACTTTGAGGTGGGTTGCTGGGTGGGCACACGGTGGGGATGGATGGATGGATGAACAAACAGAAAGTAGCAACACAGACAAGTAAACCAACGACGACAACATGCTGGAAATGGGCAGAAGTACAGATGGTTCTGACAGGGAGCCCTGCAGATTCTTTGTACTGAAGGACATATGAGTTACAGTTAAAGGTGAATGATAAGATCACAGGCATATTAAATTGTTTAAAACTTTATGAAAAAGAATAACTATTCAATTATAAACCAAAATCTGTAATTGTAAAGCCTAATGATGCAAAGAAGACAACTCTGGCCCGTATCTCAGGATGTCTGGCCACTCAGACAAGTCAGTTCAGAGGTGCAGGATGTGTTCCTCAGTGATCAAATACAATCACATATGAATGAATGCAAAACAAATAAAATCCTCCTCCCAAGAAACTTGGTTTAGTGAACAAAAGCTCCTCCATCTGTTGATTGGAAAATGGAAAGCTTTCCATGATTTACTCCATAAAACATGAAGGCCACAGAAGTATGCTCGGAAATCACAATATTTATGAAATGATACAAAGACAACAGTAGTGGCTAGGAGCATTAATTGCAAGCTCTCTGACAATTCAGATACGATAAAAGCCATTCTAATCTAGTGTAGCAAAGATGAGCACAAATTTGATATGTTTTTTCCTTTCCTAGGGACAAAGGTGGACCTTCTCAGCCAGAAGGAATACCAGCCAACATCATCCACACTTAGAAACTAGCCACAGTTTCTTGTTCCTTAGGGAATTATAATTTGGATTAAACTGTGATATTAATTAATTTGACTAATCCATTAAAGAACCAGTTGACTATGAAATTATTATACAACAGAAATTGTATACACAAGATTTAGAAAATTATAATAAATGTATTTCAGAAGTAAACTATTCCTAACCTAACATAAATCAAGCATCACATCACAAACCTTGAAAAAATTATTTGCAATTGATTTTTTATGAAGCCTTGGTTATGACTTACACCTCATTTTTCAGAACAGCCTTCTTGGCTACCACCTTGCACTCCAATTTAAAACGAGATTGTACACCCAAGTTCACTTCCTTCATTTGCCCCCTTCTGTTGAATAAGATTTGACAGATATTTGATATTATGAGAAAGTGAAGAAATGAAATCATGTTTAATGTGTAGCTATTACTACAAAACTCTACCAGATACTCTCACTAAATTGCAAAGCTCAAGATATTAAATTACAAACTATGAGAAAACTTGCTCAGAAATAATGCTACTATATTTAATGATAAAATTTATATTATACAGTCTTTGTTCTAAAATAATTCCAGATTTTGTTCCAAATTTAACTTACAAATGTTATAAAATTATCTCAGTTTGATATCGCTAGTTGTCAATTTGACATGTATCATGGTTCTTTTTTAGGTATAAATAATATTCCCTCTCCTCAAAAGTTATACATATTTCTTATACCTGTTTAATTCACGGGTATAAATTTTAAAAATTACTTTTAAATTTTCTTTTAAGTTATTTTAAAAGAAAAATAAAGCCAGTAGCGTGTGTGCGCGCGTGTATGCGCGCGCGTGTGTGTAGCATATGCATCCATGCATATAGATAAACACGGAATGTTTTTAAGACCAGAAAGTCCTGACTCAGCATTCCTATTCTCTGCCACTGTAGGCGCCTGTCCATGCTCCCGCAACAGTGTGTCCTTGGAGTGCAGCAGGAGACGCTTCCATTACCCAAGCACTGCCATGCGGCTGCTACCCTTTCAGTGCATGTGCTCTGGTGTCTGTTATTGAGCACAGTCTGGATACTCAAGAGTTGCACATTCCTTTCCTGAGAGACTGCTCTAACTTTTGTTCAAGATGCCCTAATGTTTTTGACAACCTGTACGAGCCGAACATTTCAGCAAGAATTCCAAATGAATGCTAAGGGCACTTTGCATCGTTTTGTTCTGTATTGTTCACTCTTGCTGATTGTGTCCTAAATAATAAACTGTGGCCTCTGGCGATTTTTCTCAGAATGTTTATGATGAGAACTCATTCATCTAAATCTGCTGGCCAGTGGAATAAAATAAATCAAGAATTTCCCAAATATAACAATATTTGTGTTCAGTAGATAATTGATGACTGCAGCTGCACTAATTAAAACCCATCTGAGTTTCATTAATCTTGGTCACCAGTACCAATTGCCATGCTCCATACCTCACGCACAGCCTTGCGCCCTTGCGCTTGGGTCACATCCCATACTCCCAAGTTTCTCATAATGTAAAACATTTCAAATTAACATAAATAAGTATAACATAGAAATGTGTAACCATTCATGACATTTCTCTAATTTTTAGAATCATGACAAATAATATAAATGTTTTATATCAGGTAATACTGCCATGATTATACATGTTCTCCGCTTGTTAAAAAAGAAAGAAATGTGTCAGTAACTTGTGGCTCATAGCAGTATGTACAGGAATCACGGGAACTCATAGCAATAATGAAGTGTCTCATAGATCATACTTGCATGAAGCATAAACACTTCCCAGGAACAACTGTACAATTTATACTTAAGAATAGACATTTGAATAATCAGACCTATTACGATATCACTGCTAGGAACTGAGTTTATAAAAATACTTTTAAACATTTTCTAAACGTTAATTTATCTTCAAAATGTATATCATGGAGAACCATAGTTTTCCATGCAGACCACAGAACACCACAAGTAACAGCAGACAAGCGCAAAGAATCCTTATCAGGGGAACTATTTTTACTGGCCTCCAGATATACAGTTTGAATTCTAATCACTCATTCATTTAAGAAATATTTATTAAGAGCCTAATGCAGTTTCAGACACTGTCTAATCCAGGTGCTGATGATAACAGCAATGGACAAGCAAACACCAAGTTTCTGCTCTCCTTGCGAGTTCTTTATTAGTGGTTGGAAAAACTGAATAAACATAATATGGAACACGCAGGTCAGTGCCATGAAGAAAAATCAAGCAAATAAGGGGCTGCTATGTGGGTGTGGAGTACTATTTGAGATTAAACAGTCAGAGAAAACTTTTCTAACAGAACAGCATCTGAGCAGAAACTTTAGTTTCTAAAGTATCAGCCTTTATTTGTTATAAACCAAAGAAAAGATTATAAGTAATAAAGTTTTAGGGTTAGTCAAATCCATACATATAAGAAATAAAAATATTCACTGAATTTATAGATTAGACCCACTGGCACTGGAGTGTATCTGCCATAAGGTGGGGTATGGAAACAGGGGTAGGGGCAAGTGAAAGGAGAAAAAGAGGCAAAGGAGTAGAATGTGTGGACAGAACAGATAGAGAAGTATGAATTAAAATGACACCTTGGACATCAATTTAAGAGCTATATACTAAAGGTGAAGAAGTGACCCGTCTAAAGTTTTTAGAAACAGATCAAAGGAAAGAAGAGGAAAATTGGGCAACAATGAAATCTATCCATTAACCATGGAATCAAGTTTCTAAAAAATACCTTGAGTTTTCACCAAAAGATTTAAAACAGTGTTTCACTAAAACATTTAAAACAACATAGACATGTACCTTTTAGTAAAATAAAAGTGCAAAAACGGTAAATATTTATAGTGTTCCGTGTTTTTAAAATTTTACTGAAAAAGCCATTAACTTCCAACAAAAGAAACACAATCAAAGAAACAATGTACCATTCACCTATTCACCTATTCACCATTCACCTATTCACCATTCACCTATTCACCATTCACCTATTCACCTATTCACCGTTCACCATTCACCTATTCACCATTCACCTATTCACCATTCACCTATTCACCTATTCACCATTCACCTATTCACCTATTCACCTATTCACCTATTCACCTATTCACCGTTCACCTATTCACCGTTCACCTATTCACCTATTCACCTATTCACCTATTCACCATTCACCTATTCACCATTCACCTATTCACCTATTCACCTATTCACCTATTCACCTATTCACCGTTCACCTATTCACCGTTCACCTATTCACCTATTCACCTATTCACCTATTCACCTTTCACCTATTCACCATTCACCTATTCACCTATTCACCTATTCACCTATTCACCTATTCACCGTTCACCTATTCACCGTTCACCTATTCACCTATTCACCTATTCACCTATTCACCTTTCACCTATTCACCATTCACCTATTCACCTATTCACCTATTCACCTATTCACCTATTCACCGTTCACCTATTCACCGTTCACCTATTCACCTATTCACCTATTCACCTATTCACCTTTCACCTATTCACCATTCACCTATTCACCTATTCACCTATTCACCTATTCACCTATTCACCGTTCACCTATTCACCGTTCACCTATTCACCTATTCACCTATTCACCTATTCACCTTTCACCTATTCACCATTCACCTATTCACCTATTCACCTATTCACCTATTCACCTATTCACCGTTCACCTATTCACCGTTCACCTATTCACCTATTCACCTATTCACCTATTCACCGTTCACCTATTCACCGTTCACCTATTCACCTATTCACCTATTCACCTTTTCACCATTCACCTATTCACCATTCACCTATTCACCTATTCACCTATTCACCTATTCACCTATTCACCGTTCACCTATTCACCGTTCACCTATTCACCTATTCACCTATTCACCTATTCACCATTCACCTATTCACCATTCACCTATTCACCTATTCACCTATTCACCTATTCACCTATTCACCGTTCACCTATTCACCGTTCACCTATTCACCTATTCACCTATTCACCTATTCACCTTTCACCTATTCACCATTCACCTATTCACCTATTCACCTATTCACCTATTCACCTATTCACCGTTCACCTATTCACCGTTCACCTATTCACCTATTCACCTATTCACCTATTCACCTTTCACCTATTCACCGTTCACCTATTCACCTATTCACCTATTCACCTATTCACCTTTCACCTATTCACCATTCACCTATTCACCTATTCACCTATTCACCTATTCACCTATTCACCGTTCACCTATTCACCGTTCACCTATTCACCTATTCACCTATTCACCTATTCACCATTCACCTATTCACCATTCACCTATTCACCTATTCACCTATTCACCTATTCACCTATTCACCGTTCACCTATTCACCGTTCACCTATTCACCTATTCACCTATTCACCTATTCACCATTCACCTATTCACCATTCACCTATTCACCTATTCACCTATTCACCTATTCACCTATTCACCGTTCACCTATTCACCGTTCACCTATTCACCTATTCACCTATTCACCTATTCACCTTTCACCTATTCACCGTTCACCTATTCACCTATTCACCTATTCACCTATTCACCTTTCACCTATTCACCATTCACCTATTCACCTATTCACCTATTCACCTATTCACCTATTCACCGTTCACCTATTCACCGTTCACCTATTCACCTATTCACCTATTCACCTATTCACCTTTCACCTATTCACCGTTCACCTATTCACCTATTCACCTATTCACCTATTCACCTTTCACCTATTCACCGTTCACCTATTCACCTATTCACCTATTCACCTATTCACCTTTCACCTATTCACCGTTCACCTATTCACCTATTCACCTATTCACCTATTCACCTTTCACCTATTCACCGTTCACCTATTCACCTATTCACCTATTCACCTATTCACCTTTCACCTATTCACCGTTCACCTATTCACCTATTCACCTATTCACCTATTCACCTTTCACCTATTCACCGTTCACCTATTCACCTATTCACCTATTCACCTATTCACCTTTCACCTATTCACCGTTCACCTATTCACCTATTCACCTATTCACCTATTCACCTTTCACCTATTCACCATTCACCTATTCACCTATTCACCTATTCACCTATTCACCTATTCACCGTTCACCTATTCACCGTTCACCTATTCACCTATTCACCTATTCACCTATTCACCATTCACCTATTCACCATTCACCTATTCACCTATTCACCTATTCACCTATTCACCTATTCACCGTTCACCTATTCACCATTCACCTATTCACCTATTCACCTATTCACCGTTCACCTATTCACCATTCACCTATTCACCGTTCACCTATTCACCATTCGCCTATTCACCTATTCACCTATTCACCGTTCGCCTATTCACCGTTCGCCTATTCACCGTTCGCCTATTCACCGTTCGCCTATTCACCATTCACCTATTCCACAGCTTCAGGTGTGATTTCACGAATGGGGCGATTTTTCCCTCTAATTTTAACATATGGCCTGATAGTCAAAAGGCTTTCTTCTGAAAGTATTAGCCTCCTTATGAAAATAAGTTATACTTATTCATTAATAAAAGGTTCAAAACCAGTAAAACAAAACGTCTTGCTAGCTTATCTGATATGCACTAAATGGAAATCAAACTCTACACAGCCAACTTTTCAATATTCCACAGTGTATAAACAGGAGCTTTCAATCTTAGTATCTTTTCTGGCAGCTGGCACTCATTTCCTCCAGAGGCATGCTACGCACGGTGGTACATCTCAGGGCATCTCCTTGGTCTTTCTCAGGACATCGCTGGAAGGATGACGATCTAAGCAGGTGCACAGGTGTAGGCAGTAATGCACTGAAGACTGAAGAGCACGGAGTTGCAGAGGACATGGCACTGCTACTGTTCTGCTTTGCTCATGGCTGTGAACACCCAGGGTCTCAAGGCACAGAGTCTGACAACTCCCCCTCCCAACCTCCAAACACACACTTTCTCATCCAAAGAAGATACTCCTGGGAACTGTACAGATGTGGTCTCATTTACACCTCAAAATGCCTCTATAAGGTAAACATTACAACTACCTTTTAAGAGACGAAAGCTGTGCTTAGAAAAGCAAAGAAATAACTGGGCGCGGTGGCTCACACCTGTAATCCCAGCACTTTGGGAGGCAGAGGTGGGTGGATCACGACGTCAGGAGTTCGACACCAGCCTGGCCAACATAGTGAAACCCGTATCTACTAAAAATACAAAAATTAGCCGGGCGTTGTGGCGGGTGCCTGTAATCCCAACTACTTGGGAGGCTGAGGCCGGAGAATTGCTTGAACCCGGGAGGCGGAGGTTGCAGTGAGCCGAGATTGCACCACTGCACTCCAGCCTGGGCGACAAGAGCAAAACTCCGTCTCAACAACAACAACAGAAACAAGACTAGCCCAAAGTCACCACAAGAAGTGGCAGTGAAGAAGGAATCCAAATTCATGTGACTTCAAATCCATGGTTTGCCACTTCAGTACAATGCAGAATTTTCAAGCTAGAATTGACTGTGAAATAGACTTTGATGACCATCTAATATTCATGCACACGTCACAAAAACAAAGGCTCAGGATGGTTTACAAACTTGTCCCAGGGACACAGCTTATGAACATCCTCTATGAAAGTATCCTAAATTCTAGCCAGAGATCTTCTCACATTTATACTGTGGAAACGAGGCAACACGTTGGGTACACAAAAGTATGTCAACGTCAGGAGCAGAAGCGAGAAAAAGATGCTGCTCACCTTATGGCTCAACCCTTACCCATGTATCTCCAGTGATCAGTGTTATGACTTGAGGAATAAAAAGTTTTGCCTACTGAGGTATTTATATAAAAATATAAAATATTTTATCAAATTTACATAGTTTGTTATATTTTATTTTCTAGCTTCTACAAAACAATGAAGCCAAGCTGAGATGTTCACTGAAACCAAGGATTAGACAGCTGAATTCTAGCAACCATCATCTTGCCCACATGCCCATGCAGACATAAAGCATCCAACACAACCCAGTGTTGGCACTGGTCTTACTTCCTGAAGTTTTTATGGTTTTATTGTTTCAATTCCTTCAAGAAACTCCAAAACCTTCCAATCAAGTATCACCCAAAAATGACTATGCTGACTTTACTTCAAATCACTGAAAAACTTCCTTAACATCTGAAACAGAAATGTGGCGCAACAAGCAACTGCTCAGTTCTTCTCAACGTTTCTCAATTCGTATCATTATTAAGCTGTAGTTTGTGGTCCTCAGACATGTTTCAATGAAATATATAATAAGTCTGGAAAACAATGTATGCCTGTGAAAAATCCTATACGAGTTCAGGTTTGTCATGCTATAAAATATATGGATTTCAAGGCAATAATTTCTAGAAAAAAACAAGTTCGTAATTAGAAAAAAAGGCATCACTTCTAAATTTAAGTTTATAAAAAGTCTAGCTGAAAAAACTAGTCAGTACACACACCCGACAACAGCTTACATGGGAAGAAAAAAAGGTGTGTCTTGGATGAAAGGTTCCCAATGAGAAAAGGATAAAAACACTGTGCTGGGTGGCGGAGTTTTTTTTCTTGTATTTTACCTCATTTTATACATATCATAGAATAAACATGATTATTTTTAAATGAGAAAAAATTCTTTAAAGGAAGAGATATCAGATTGGGAAGATACTTCAGATAACTGGATAAAACATGGTCACACATTGCAATCTGCTGACAGCAGACATACACACTACACATGTTGTCGACTTTCTCCTTCATTAACCACATGACAAAGCTACTTTAAAAATACAAGAGAAGGCTATAGGAGGAGGTGCTTCCACCTGCATTTCTGCTGGCAGTTTCTTCCTCGTGTTTGCCAAAAAAGAAAAAAAAATTAAAAAATAGAAAGTCTTAGTTAAAAAGATGAGAACCAGTAAGATTTTAACTCTTGATGACAATCATGAAAACCTAGACTCTTACAGCAAAGAGCTTTTGAATTGAAATTAATAATTCAATGATCACAGTTTTGAAGTGGGAAGCGGTCTTTGAGCAAAGACAGGAAGCCAAGTATTCTTCAGCTAAGGCCTGGAGAGAAAAACATGGAGCGGTTGACATGAGGGAAGTGAGACACATTTAGAGTTAATATTGTTATAGAGGTTTCTGTTAAACACTGTCCCATATAAACACCCTTGAAAGCTGTGTTCCTCAATGTTTATGCTTGTGGATTGTGGGGGGAAATACTGTTTTTCATTATTTTGCCTATGTATTCCTACTAAAGCATGTAAAAAATTAAACTTAAATGTAATTCAAACTCTACTGCAAAAGAAAATAAATTGGTTATTGAGCCTACAAAGCCCAGATATCTCTCAGTAGAACATCCTAAGAGAATCACTTTGAGCAAACAGCAAGAGTGCAAACAGGAAAACTTCATGTAAACCACTTTTTTTTTTTTGAGACTAAGTCTCACTGTCACCCAGGTGGCGTGCAGTGTCACAATCTTAGCTCACTGCAACCTCTGCCTCCAGGTTCAAGTGATTCTCCTGCCCCAGCCTCCTGAGTAGCTGGGATTACAGGTGTGCACCACCACACCTGGCTAATTTTTGTATTATTTTAGTCGAGACAGCATTTCACCATGTTGGCCAGGCTGGGCTTGAACTCCTGACCTTGTGTTCCGCCAGCCTTGGCCTCCCAAAGTGCTGGGGTTACAGGCGTGAGCCACGATGCCTGGCTATAAACCACTTTTTAAGACAAAATTATTTTTATATTCTCTCAAGGTGTTCAATATTTAAAGGAAGACTTCGATGCCTTAAAAGGCAGTGCCTCACACCTGTAATCCCAGCACTTTGGGAGGCGAAGGCAGGCGCATCACCTGAGGTTAGGAGTTCAAGACCAGTCTGGTGTGGTGAATGTGGTGAAACCTCGTCTCCACTAATACAAAATTTAGCTGGGCCTGGTGGCATGCACCTGTAATCCCAGCTACTCAGGAGGCTGAGGCAGGAGAATCGCTTGAACCCAGGAGGCGGCGGTTGTGGTGAGCCGAGATAGCACTACCGCACTCCAGCCTGGGTGACAGAGCAGACTCCACTTCAAAAAAAAAAAAAGATGTTTTAACTAACGTCCCAGTTCAGATATTGTTAGAAAGGGTTTATTAATACAATGCTTTCCAACACTGTATATGAACTGATGCTACTTTAAGCTGTTTGTTAGGACATATTATATATAAAATGATTGAATATCAATAATTTTGAATTCTGTGACCATATTCTTAATGTTATTCTAAGATTTATAAGATTGTAATAGACCATTTTGAATGTTCACATTTCCTCCTGATTCACTAGCATCTCTCAAAAATAATTTCTAGTGAGGCATGAAGTTAATTAGATACTTTCCTAAAAACCCTAAGTTGCATACAAAAGAGCCAAGTTGATACAGATTTACTCAAATTTCAAGGAATTATTTTACTTAGATTTTGAGTAGCTATATTTATCAGTTCCTTTGCCTGTCTACGGCCTCATTTCCAAGTGTGAGGGATTTTTTCCCCTATATTAATAACTAATTTACAAAATCAGTTGGTAGCCCAACCATTTTAAAACTAATTTCATTAATTCATCTCAATCTTCAATTATGAATGGATTTACTTATTATCTGCTATTATGTATTTCCCCAACATTTTGTAAAAGCGCTCTTCATTCAAGATAGCACCTTCTGGACAAATTCGCTCATGCTCTAGTTAAGCTCAGTCTTCTCCTTGTAAAACTTCATTGTATATTTTAGTATTCTCTTCAAATAGATTAGCATTCACTTAAGCTTTTAGTTACAGTGTAATTTGCTTTTGATGATGAAATGACTTACAAATACAATCAAATTATGAACTTTGTAGGATTTTTTCATTTTTTGAAAGCCAACAAAATAAACAACTAAGAAATAAAGGAAATTAAATGGGAATAAAGAGTATTCTTCATTTCTAATGGCTTGCGATACCAATAATCCTTACTATAATGAAAAAGATTAAGTAATTCTTTTATGTTTAGATGAAAGTCATGTTTTATAATGCACTTCCAAACTGAAAAGTTGTAGAAGCTAATTCTTGCTATCTCTCCATTACTGGTTTTCAGCAAAAGACACCTCTTAGTAGATTATCTGGTAAATCACCAAACACTGCTGGTTGATTCCAAACACATTTAAAGCAAACACAAACTCAATGTGGAGAACTTTAGCATCACCATCATTTCACAGCACTTTCTTTTCACTTATTAAAAATTTTAATTTACGATGAAGAAATTTAAGGTTGACTAAAATTAAGGAACAATTCTTGCATTCTCTCTGGGATCTCT
This sequence comes from Rhinopithecus bieti, assembly GCF_001698545.2. NCBI lineage: Eukaryota > Metazoa > Chordata > Mammalia > Primates > Cercopithecidae > Rhinopithecus > Rhinopithecus bieti. The sequence goes on along the minus strand of NW_016841755.1, from coordinate 921,099 downwards.
TTTGCCCTTCTGGTTGCCTTCAAGCCGGGCACCCTGAAGGCAACAGAGCATCCTGTTCTCTTTATGTGGGTCACAGATGGCCTGAGCCACACGCTTTACTCCGGAATCATCAATCAGGATCACTTGGCTCTTCTTCCTTCTGGTATTTCACTTTCAGAACTTGCTTTTCAATCATTAGTTGGATGCCTATGTGCCCTTAGTCTCTTCTCAGACTGATTTCTCTTCAGCTTATTTAGGGCAGACACATCAAGGACGAGTTTAACATTGAAGAGTCCTTTATTGGTGGTCTTTCAAAACCCTATCATGGCACTCCCTCTGGGCCCCGTCATTCCTTAGGACAGGACCTTAAAAAGCATTTTCTTATCTTGTTTTCTCATGGTGTTTCCCCATTTTGATGACTCTAAATATATAATTCTGCATGGGTCATTTTTACAAATTTATATTTTAATGAATTTTAAAATTTTGAAAAACATCAGATTGTGTTTTCAATATTTCTTATAAAAGATAACTACCATTTATATATGTATATAAATATGTACCTTTTTGAGGTCTATTTTGAATACAAGTATTAATTTAACTTACTATTTAAAAAGCCATTATCAGATCAATAATATAGCTGCATATTAAATATATCATTCAAACTACTTTAGTCATTCATCATAAATATTTGTGTTAAGGGCATGAACACAGGCATGCAAAGGAGAACGAAATGCGACTTGTGCCTTAGAGAAGAATCTGAAGTCCTGAGGGAAGCTGGGTTTCCAAGTGGGCAGAAATGCTATGACACAGGGCGCCCCAGCTCACAGAGGCGTTCACCGTCCAGCTGCAGAGGCTCAGGGGAGGGTTCTGCGAAGCTCACGCCATGGGGGAGGAGAAGCAAGCCATGGGGGAAGGACAAGCATGGCTCAGCCAAGGAGAGAAAAAGACTCAGGATGGTGTCAGCAAGCGTGTAGAGCAGGAGGGCAGTAGAGTCAAGGTTGGAGGGGTGGACATAGACCGGCTAACAATGTTTCGAGGCAGTGCTTGAGATTTGAGAGTATTTATGACCTAATTGTTTTACATCAATTTCCTGAAATTCAACACTTCCATATACATTTTTAACACCTTAGAAACATTTTTCTAGACTATATTTCAGGTTTTATGTTTAAACTAAGTTGCATATTTAATAAAGTTGGAATTTTTTCCAGTCATTTACTAAGACAGCTATATAAATGTGATTTTATATAAAATCATACATTTACTATACGAGGTTATTATAAAAAACACAAGTGGAACATGGCTTATCCCTTCAAGGGGCTGCTGTAATGCTGTAAGGTAAGATCTGTGTACTCTTGATAAATTCAATACATATTTCTTGCCTAGTTCTAGCATAAACCAAGGCAGCAGAAAAAGGAAAAAAAAAAAAAAAAAATCAAAGCAAGGTTTTGGGATTCTCCAAGCATAATCTCATTCCCTCCAGTATGAGTACAAGTTTACAGACACTGTAAATAAATCATAGTATTAAATAAGATCAGATTTGCTAGCCCCATGCGTATGAAGCATATAGATAAGAGAATTCTTTCATTGTGCTGTTATCTTCTGTAATACACTTTTAATCATCATTTTTAAACAAATGAAAAGTAAAGATGAAATTGTGGATAATAAGGTATATTTTGTTCATTTTGTTTTAAGAGAAGATATACGTCTCCACTGGAATCAAATTTGTGTTAAGGTAAAATTATGCAATTTTCATTTTAACTCTATGTAATCTTAATATGACTGAATAAATATAAATGATCTAGAAACTTAGAAAGTTTAGAACTTATATATGTTTTATTTATATAACTATTTGGCTTAACAGGGTTAGTTTCCAATGAAGATGAAGCAGGAAGTACTCAAAAAGTAGTAATTAAGAGAAAATACTATAAAAAATAGAAATATAAAACACATACACCCAATATACTCATCCGTCAAAGTATTTTTGGTTAAGCATTACTATATCTCGTGCAGGAAGCTCAACTCCTTAAATGCATGGATGTCAGAAACATACCCATTATCTACAGAGTCCATGAAAAGTTAGTATCAAATAGCACAGAAGGGCTGGGCATGGTGGCTCATGCCTGTAATTCCAGCACTTTGGAAGGCCAAGGCGGGCGGGTCATCTGAGCTTAGGAGTTCGAGACCAGCCTGGCCAACATGGAGAAACCCTGTTTCTATTAAAACTACAAAAATTAGCCGGGCATGGTGGTGCATGCCCCAGCTCCTTGGGAGACTGAGGCATGAGAATCACTTGAACCCGGGAAGCAGAGGTCTCAGTGAGCCGAGACTGCACCACTGCACTCCAGCCCGGGCAATAGAGCAAGATTCTGTCTCAAAAAATAATTAATAAATAAATAAATAGCATAGCCGAAAGAGAACAATATAGTATATAAAATAAGCAAACATTTATCTAAATAGCACACTCCACATGTCAAAGAAAATGAAAAGGAATCACACAGACACACAAAAATCACTAAGGAAAACTTCCAGGGTCAAAAGACATCACTGTTTTATCAAAATAAACTAATGACCTAACAAGGAACAATATGAGAAAAGAAAGAAATGCAGCTGAAAGCATCAATATGAACAATATTGTTACTCCAGTGTCATAGATCACTATGAAAAAGATTTAAATACAGTAGTAAGAATTTAAAAATTTTTGAAATACTTTGTTTTACATAAGCAAATTATTTCATAATTTGCTTCAAATATGAGAAGTGCACTTAACAATGTTATAATGGAGTTTCAAAGAGGCTGTAAATTTATGGGCCAACACAAAGAAAGTGAAATTGGCTACTGAGTTAAATCAAAGATCCTTTTATTAGGCACCTGTCATTTCTACCACATTTGCTAAGTGGTGCAGGCAATTTAGCCATGAATAAGGTAAGCAAGGTCTGAAAGAGTCTATAGTCTAGGATCCAACAGAATAAAAAAATCTTATGTAACCTTTCCAAAAATCATTAATGCATAAATGTCTGACCAAAATAACACAAAGATCAAAGAAATCTACATCATGCAAGATTAAGCTATCTTAATCCAACCTTAAGAATAAGGATTATGAATCTCACCTCAGGAACCTAATAAAAAACTGTAATTCAAAGTGTAAATTTTCACGATAAAAAAAAAAGTTCACAATTTTAGGACTGCAACATCAGTAACAGGGTACAAACATAGGAGATAACATAAAGGATTAATAGCTCCTAATGACGATGACATTTTTACAAAGCAAGCTGGATACTTGAGTCTAGGGATAATCCAGAAGACTGACTATACCTCTTTTTCACGAGTTTCATCACTGAATTTCCTAAAATCTATGCAGATGGCTCAACTTCATCAGTGTTGCTCTAAAACAAAACACACACACACACATATCCCTTTCTCTCTTAGTACCTGGCATAGAAGCCTTGAAATGATTCTACAATTAACGTCATTAACAACAACCTTTCAATTCGAAGTCACTAAGGGCCCTTTATGCACCAGTCACTGTGGTGGGCACTTGGGTGAACATGGTTAATAAATAGCAAAGAAAAATTCATAAATCATGCACTTACATAGCATGTTTAAAAATAAGTGCTACTGGAAACAATAGAGCAGGGTGAGGAGGTTTGGGAACCTCCAACTTTAAATTCAACACTAAGGACACGCCTCACTAAGAAGGGAAACGGTAAGCAAAGGGATGAAGGGCAATGATCAGCTGTGACGGTGACATGGTGGTAACAGTTAACAGCCCCTCTGAGGCTGGGGGTGGAGTAAGGAACTAATCTGCAGTGGTTGCCGATTTCTATGGTGAAAAGGCTCCCACCGTGGCCAATTTCAGCCTACGAAAAGAATGGCAACCAGTTCACAAAATTCCTTAAAGTTTAAGAACTGGCCCACTTTGTAAGAGCTGGTTTCAGCTCATTACTACATGAGAAAATCTGGCAAAGCAATAATCCAGATAGTCAAGGGCACTGAAGAGGGGGCACGCCTTGCAAAGAGCCCAGCACACCAGAGCAGTGCAGGAGGGAGAGGGCAGGTGAAAGGTGGGCCTGAGAGGTGACAACAGAGACCTCATCACTAGGTTTTCCCTGAGAGAACTGAGGCACCAGGGAAGAGCTCTGTGCAAATGAGTTATGTGTTCTCACTTTCAGCATCAATGTGTCTACCAAACTGAGAAAAGATCCCATGAGGGAAGATGGATGAGTTATAGGAGGACTAATTAGGAGACAGCTGGAATAATTCAAACAGATGACTGTAGTGATGAGAAGCTGTAAAATTCAGAATCTATTTTGAACCCGATAGATAGGATGTGAGCCATGAGAGGCAGAAGTCCAGGATAATTGCAAAGGCTATGGCCCATGTAAACAGAAAGATGGTGATCTCATCCAGTGGGACAGCAAAGTCTATAGCCAGGTGTGGTGGGGCATGCCTGTAGTGTCAGCAACTTGGGGAGCTGAGATGGGAGGAATGCCTGAGCCCAGGAGTTCAAGGCCAGCATGGGCAACAAGCAAGATCTATCTCAATGTTCAAAAATAAAATAAAATAAAATCTGTAAGAGAGGCAAGCACTTGTGGATTGGGGTGGGAGGGGTGCTGAGGTGGTGAAGAAGAAACGAGTTTTTCCACTTGGATAAATTAAATTTGAGATGCCTATTAGACATCAGCATGGAGGGACTAGATCAGCAGATGGAAATATGACCTGGAGGTTTGGGAGAAAGCTCTGGCTGGAGATCAACAACTTGGGAGTTCTTGGCCCACAGAGACCACTGACAGCCATAGCACTGGGTAAGATCCCTAAGAAAATGAGGCAGACCTGGGACAGGACAAAGACTGAGTCCTGCACCTTCCAGAATGAAGGGTGTATGTAGAAGAGGATGAACCAACAAAACAGACTAGAGAAGGAGTTACCTGTAAGGTACTTAAAAGACCAAGAAAGGGTGGTTTCCTGAAAGCCATGTGTATATTAAAGAGGACAGAATCTTCCCAAAGTCTTCATGTTTCCAACTTCCTACTGTACAGTTCTAAAGTAAGAGTATTGGTCTAGAATGTCAGATCTCTGCCCAATCTAATATGCCACAGCTGACGATGTTCAAGTGGACATTAAATTTCCACACAAAACTCAATTTGAAAAAGAAGAAGTTCTTCACTTGCTTCGTAGGTCCTCCTCCTCGCTTTATAGAGTCTAACAGTATTTTCTGACTCTTCCAGGTATCCGTAAGTAAATATTACTATGACTGATGTCATTCCCTATTCCCTCTTCTAGTCCTTAATTTATTATTAACTCCCATAATCTCTTGGTAAAATCTTCATAAATGTGCTCTTTCAATACAAACACACGACATTTTTAGATACCTACAGTATGGGTACCTGAAAGTGTGGGTATCCACACCGCTTAGCAACTGGCAATGCATTTTCAATGGATTCTCATCAGCCACATTTAGTAACCTGGAGAGGCTATAGTCCCAAGTTACTCAACCAAACACAAATCCAGGTGTTTCTCTAAAGGTATTTGTAGATGTGCTAACAGCTGAAATCAGTTGCCTTGAAGAGAGGGACATTATCATCTTCTGTAATCTGAACGGGCCTCCTCCAATCAGATGAAAGGCCTAAGAGCACTGCTAAGGTTTCCATAAGGAAGAAAAAATTCTGCATGTAAACTGCAACATCAGTTCTGTCCAAGAATTTCCAACCTGCTCATCAGATTTCAGACTTGCCTAGCTACCCAAAAATCGCATAACACAATTCCTTATATTAAATCTCCAGTGCATACGTATGTACCTTCTACTGGTTCTGTTTCTCTGGAGGAATCCTGACAGACACTCTATGTTCCTCTAATAGTAACTAATTTAATAACTTTGAATATACAATGGCAATTGTTTTCCCTACTAATAGAGACGTGCACCAATGAAATTACTTCTTAAATACAGTAATAAAGTCCAAACTACAACTCCCAACTACATTTATCAGCATGATACATAAAAGTATAAATACAATAGATAAACAAGAAATTGTCCTGGTTACGTTCATCAAAATTTTAGGGTGCGTCTTCAAGCATTTAATACAGCTGTATTTGGAGATATACATTTTTTTTCTTCTCAAGTCCACCTTTGCAGACAATGTACTCAATAATAGTGAAATTAATGGCACAAGAAACAGAAGTATAGAAATTTTAAATCATTTAAAATAGGTAACTCCTAGATAATCAATAGTGAGAAAAAGATGATTGATGCCTGCAAAACAGTTTGAAATGATACATAAAAGTATCTAAAAGAAGATCTCCATTTGAAATGAAACAAAAGAATCTGAAGCAATCAATCTGTTTAACTCAAGTAACCCAACATATACTCATTTGATTCACTGAGTAAGGAATTCCAATACCTACAGTGTACTGTGGAAAAAAACTATGCTTTAAATATTAGCAATTATCACTGCCAATTATCGCGAATTAAAATAGCCAAAACAACGCAATGCAAAGAGAACTTTTAATAAAGTACATACATAAATTTTTTTAAAAACTTTGAATACCTTACCATAAAAGTAAAAACAATTCTGCTGTAAATCTTCCTAGACAGAACTTTCAACACAGTTGTCTAGATTAGAATGTAGACAGGAAAAGAGAGGGGGAAATGAAGAAAAGAAGAAGACCACAGTGGCATAAAACCAAACCATCCTGTAAGGAGTGGGGCAGAGTAAACGCTTCACAGGCACCGACATCAAGCTATCCGCGGAGGAACACAGGACACATTCTAACTGTACATTGAACTTTGTAAAGGAAGGACATTCAGTGGCATGAGGTCCTCGGGTCCCAGGATATAACTGTAGGAATCACAGCTTCATATCGGAAGATGCATTTTTTAATAGACTCTCCCTAAACATCTATCTAAAAATATATTCTTGGGATGGCAGATGGAAAAGTATAGAAATGGAAGCATGTATTTTAAGGAGTGGGTAGAGAGGAAAACGAGCTGGAATATACCTGTTTAATATTTAGAAACAGGGGTAGAAATACAACAAATATGAAAGTAACTGCCAATATGAATAACTGATTGTAGAAAGAACACATAATATCTATAAGTAATAATGCTGAAAAAATATAGTGAACAGTAAAGGGAGACCTGGACTAGTTTTGTGTAATTTTTAAAGTTACACAAATGGGCCAGGCACAGAGGTCACACCTGTAATCCCAGCACTTTGGGAGGCCAAGATGGGCAGATCGCTTGAGCTCAGGAGTTCAAGATCAAACTGGGTAACATGGTGAAATCTTATCCCTACAAAAAATACAAAAATTAGCTGAGCGTGATGGCGGGCACCTGTAAGTCCCAGCTACTCAGAAGGCTGAGGTGGGAGGATTGCTTGAGCCCAGGAGGTGGTGGCTGCAGTGAACGAGATCAGGCAGCTACACTCCAGCCTGGATGACACAGTGAGACCCTGTCTCAGAAAAGAAAAGTTACATACAAAAGAAAATTAAAACTCCATAAAAGAAAAGTCCTTCAGCAAACATAGGCATTAGAATTTCTAGTATTCAGAAAAATTTAAAATGTTCAATGAGTGCATGTTACTCTTAGCATCCTGATGAATAATATTAGAAGTGACTGATATTTCACCTTGCTTTAAGGTAACAACAACAAGATATCAGTATATTACCGGTACTAACAGGCATTATCATTTCACACCTAGTATTGGATTTTTTTTTTAATGTAAGCCTCACTGAACGATCTTTCTCCAAGTAATTTGTATGTGACTCTTTCTATATTGTTCCATTCTTTAGAATGAAAATAAACTAGTAGGTTTATACCATGATCATCAACATGTTATCTGGTCTTGAAAAGCAGTAAAGCGAACAAAAGGGGGATATTCTATAGAGCTTATTTTCCTTCAGAAAAGGATGAACCCATTTGAAGAGTAAAATTCCCACAAACTTCCCTGTAGTGACCATTTATCAGACAGCCACGTGTAAATACACTTTCAACACATTTAACAGTAGGTTTTACTCTCCCAGGACATGTTGAGTACATCTGGAAATAAGAATCTTTAATTGTCTTTTGTCCCACTATTTATCCTCAGGAAAATGACCTCTTCTGGAAGGAAATTCAAAATCTGCTGTGGACAGCCTTCTGCAGCAGCACGTTTCCACCTGAGTGAAGTTGGTAAAGGGCCTCCTCACTGATCTTCGATCCCAAATAAAAGCTTCCCCAGGACACGTGGGGTCGGTGGGTGATCGACGCAGAGGAACCTGCTACTAGCTCTGTGGCTCCGAACAAGTGACTCAGTCTGGTCAAGCCACAGTGACGTCACCTCTAGAATGCACATGATGACGATGATTTCTTTTTTTTTTTTTTTTTTTGAGACGGAATCTCTCTCTGTCGCCCAGGCTGGAGTGCAGTGGCCGGATCTCAGCTCACTGCAAGCTCCGCCTCCCGGGTTCCCGCCGTTCTCCTGCCTCAGCCTCCCGAGTAGCTGGGACTACAGGCGCCCGCCACCTCGCCCGGCTAGTTTTTTTGTATTTTTAGTAGAGACGGGGTTTCACCGTGTTAGCCAGGATGGTCTCAATCTCCTGACCTCGTGATCCGCCCGTCTCGGCCTCCCAAAGTGCTGGGATTACAGGCTTGAGCCACCGCGCCCGGCCGATGACCATGATTTCTAACTCACAGTCGTGTTGTTAGGATTAAATGGAATAAAGCATTCCACAAAGCCCCTGATGAAGTCAGCCTGGCCTCGGCATGCACTGAAGCAATTAGAGTTACCTTTACTATAACTCAGATGGTTTACTCATCTAGCACCTAAGGAGATCTGTAAAAAATGCGGAAGGTTGGAAACGGAGGCATCGGCCCTCCTCTGGGTCAGTGACAGTGGTTGGAAACGGAGGCATCGGCCTCCTCTGGGTCAGTGACAGTGGGCACAGGGAAGCTGCAGGGCAAAGCCCAGGCCAGATCTGGACCAGTGCCAGAGAAAGGAAGTGAGCAGCATGCTGCGCGCTGGGGGAGCAGGGCTCACTCCGGAAGGGCAGTAGGCAGGCATTCCCCAAATACTCCCAGAGCAGCTCCCCGCAAACAAAGGCACAGTAAAAGGCAAGGCTTGGGCAAACAGTGATAGAGTCCACCCCTAACACCAATACAGAAGGTAGGGGGGATTTTAAACATGTAAATAAAGGTAACTGTTATAAGCGCCCCAGGGAGGAAAGGGGAGAGGGCAGAAGGTGGATAAGAGGCAGCGATCACTGAGAGTATGAGATGCTGAAGAGTGGCCAAGGGGCTTTGATTTACAGGCTCCTAAAGTTTTATGCTCAAATTCTCTGAATAAATGTGCATGACTAAATATTTTCTTCAAGTTTTTAACCTATTTTTTGCCTTCATTTAAAACTTCTTAATCCCTTATGTAAAACTGGGTCCCAAGAAGCTTCTCGAAGCACACATCTAATTATGCCCTAATTTCCTGCCTCTTTTTTTGTTTTATTCCAAAAGGGTCCCTTATCCCAAAGGAGCCCTTCTCCACCATTTCCTTCACAAGCCTGCGATACATTCTGCTGTAACTAAACTGCAGCAGGTGCTACTGGTCCTTGCTTGCACCAACCAGCATACCCTTACCTGTGAGCTGATCTCGCCTGTCTCCTAGAATGTCAGCTTCCTGAAGGCAGGCTCTCCCTCAATTTCACAATTACAATTTTATTTCCTAATGGGGCTAGCACTGTTCTTAGCACCAGAGAAATTAAACACTGGTTGAGCAAATTTACAGATTTCTCTTCTTGCCTGAAAATATACCTACAGTCAACTCTGGACACATTTTCCCTCTCCATTTACACACACACACACACACACACACAAACACACACACCCCTCTGTCCAAGACACAAACTCACATACTCAAAATTTTCCTTCTACCACAAGTTTACTTCTTTATCTCTAACAAATAAAATCCTAGACTTAAAAGCTTCAATGTGTTCTTATGAAGCAAAATCTCCCCTATCTTGCCACCATGGGCACAGTTTATATTCTATTACAGCAGTCACACATTACACATCCATCTCAACTGCACACCCTCAGAGGCAGGGACCAGTTCACCAACTTTACACCTTGTGCAGCATTGAACACTGGGCCTTCTGTGCAGGTGGCTTAGGCACTGCTCAGGGAACTGAACGGTCTTCCCTTCCAATAGTGAGAGAGAAAGTGCCATGAAGGAAAATCACTGTAAACTATTGGACCTGGTATGTGAGTCCGCCACACTCCGATGGTGTGGTCAGATGTCTGCCTTGATGCAGAGCTACAAGCGTGGGTTCGAGACAACCAGGGTTTGTTCTGGTAGCTGTTTCCCAGATCAGGGAAAAGACTGTGAGCTGGAAAGTGGCCTAACCTGCCTACTACAGAACCCTGGAATGTGGAAGGACAGCTTTCAGTGGGAAGCTCTTTGAGGTTGATGTGGTCAACAGAAGGGGGAATTTGCCTCCTATCTATCTATATCTTCAAAGGTTATCATCCTCAACTCTGTACAAGGGTACTGTCAGAAATCTAAGAGGCAAAAAGGAAAACAAAAGTCACGATAGAAAGAAAGAAAAGCAGCAGAAAGTCATGTTTGATCCAAAGATCAGTCAAAGCCAAAGTCATACTGGTGAACTCTGAACTCTGGAAGGCATCTAATGGCGTAAAGGCAGCCTGTGGTTAGCCCAGCAAGCTAAGTAACCCATTTGCACTATTCCTTGTGTCTGAGAAAAGTGGGGCACTGTGTTCCCTGTATCTGTGAACTGCCCACCTCTGCACTAGTGGTCAGCTTGTGGGAAGGAAGGAGTGCCACTTTCTGGTGGGTGCAGAGGCCATCAAATACATCTGAGTGGCTTTGTCTAGAACTTTTCATGTATGATTTGTTCTATGGAAATATGAATCATATCCTCCTGGCAAGACAAAGAAAGACCTTCTAAAGGGGGCCTGTTCATCCAGTCTGGAGTTATTTCTAGATCATTAGAAATGCTGACAGAGGAAAGGCTAGACAGTAAAGCTCTGACAGAGACTCTCAAAAACATCTATACTAAATTGTTCCAACAGGTTCTAAGGAGAGTGGCCAAGTACCAAAATAAAAGATGAATTACAGATTTCTACACACCCAGATCATCCCATTTTTCTCGACATAAAGTAGCTAGGAAGTAAAGGAATTGGGTCATGCTGCAAGAAGGCCCTATGGGGCCAATTTTTTCCCCTAAACTGAACAAAAATAGAGAATAGTGTCTAAATCAGCTGTGACAATTTTATCCATATTGTGAGCAGGATGCAGTGATCTACATTTGCAAGCTGGTTCAAAGACATTCATCTGCGCCACATAAGGGTTAATCGGTTATTTCGTTTCACTGCTACTGAACAAATGAGAGAAAAGTATATACACCAAAGTTTGATAAAGGTTAGATTTTTCAAAAAACTTCAGGATTTAATTCTAAGTAAAGTTAGACTATTTTCAGAAAAATTAGAAAATTAAAAGTTCTGATCCATGTAAACTCAAGATGTACATATGCAGCTACACAATCCTTTGCGATCTCCACTCTGGTGTCTAAAGGCTTCTCAGTATTAAGTGTTCAAAAAGGAATATGAGATCCTGCCCCACAGTTCCCAAACTTGCTTTTCCCCCAGCCTCGTCATCTTGGTTAAAGGAACCACCATCCACCTACTGCCATTCTAAGATTCCCAAGCCATTACCATAGCTCTATCTCCACTGCCACCATCTGGTCCGAGTCAGCCAGAGTGAACTTGCAAAGGATAAACAAGATCTTAAACCCTCTGTTTCCTATTCAACTGAAGACACAACATAATGCCCTTAAGTCCCGTGCCAAGGGCTACAGGACCTAAGCCTTGCTTACCTCCCTCTCAGCACCCTCCCATCCCCCTCACTCTGTGTGTCCACCACAGAAGTCTGCTTTCTGTGCCTGGAACTCCACAGGCTCAAGTATGCTTCCCAGCCTATCCACTTGCACCTCTGTGCAGTGCTGGCACCTTTGCATCCTGTAGGTCCCTCTCAAAGGCCAGAGCCTCATCAAGGTCGTTCTTGACAATGCAATAAAAGCAGTGTCACCTCCAGCACCATCTCATTCATTACACAGTTTGATTAACCAAAATTACTTCTTCACTCATTTGCTTACCTGTTTATGTGCTATTTCCCCAGTGGCTATTTCCCCAGTATTAGAATTTAATCTCTCTACAGAATAGGAATCTGGTCTTTCTCATTTTTAACTGTGTCCTCAGCACCTACAGTGGTGCCAAGCTCATCCCTGCTGGCCCTGCAACAGCTGCTCAGAGAGACTGTGCTGTTCCGCCTTGCGGTTAGAATGTGGACCAAGTCCGGTTCCTTGCTGTGTAATCTATTCAGAGGTGTTCTATCTGGCTTCCAGAATGAAATTCAGTTTGTCTCCTCATGCTACTTGTGGCTTCAAAATGCCCAAACTATCCTGAGGGAACAGCAAATACACAGAAAGCTTGTGTTTACGATCATGGAACAGCACTAGTGGAGGTGGAAACAGTAATCCTCTTCTTCCTGCTCTATTGCTTTTCCTTACTTTCTCTCTCCTTTATCCCAGTAATTCCTTTTTCATTGATAGTTTAAAAAATCAATAAAAATAAAAATAAAAAATAAACAGTAAATTTTAAGATGTTACTTTAGAAATACATGACAGCTTCATGGAAAATGTAGTATGTGTGTGTCGCACATATGTAAGAAACAGGTCATAAAGTCATAAAAGACAATCCACTCAACTATAGTAACCTGTTACTACTGATGAAAGTTCAGAAGAAATTACCCTAAGTAAAATCTACAACTGTAAGATTCCAAACTATTCACAGTTTCCCAAGGATTTTTTTAATCTTACTACACCTTCAACGATATCATCATATTTGAAATCAACTTAAAGTGGGTGTGGTGGCTCATGCCTGTGAGCTGAAGAACTCAGGTGAGCTCAAGAGTTTAAGGCTATCGGGAGCTATAATCATACTACTGCACTCCAGCCTGGGGGACAGAGTGAGACCCCATCTCAAAAAAAAAAAAAACAACTTAAATAGAAATCATATTTCATACATTCAGGCAGCAACTTCCTGATCTAGATACTCTAAGGCTGCTTCCCCTCATGCATAACTAGAAAGAATGTCAAAATCAACACATCACAAGGCTGACCATTTCACAAGATAAATCTGACTGTCTTACCCACCTTGGAGAAGTAAAGCACATGAGTACTATAATCAGAAAAACATGAGCTCAAAAATCTCATTGTTGCCACTTAATATGGGTTACTGAAAAGGCACGCAAACCACAGGAGCCTCAATATCGTCTTCTGTGAGACAGGAAAACCAAGCCTCAGGGTGTAGGAACCCAGCACAAACACACTGAGACTTTAGTGAATCATCTTCCCACGTGAAGACTCTCCAAGTGCCCACCTTGACTGATCAAGCCAAGAGAAGTGAAGTATTTCACAGCACCTATGCTGCATGTTACAAATCTTAGTGTAAGGTGTAAGTCCAGACTGACAGTGGACTTGTCAGAGGCAGCCACGAGACAACTGCCAGGAGCAGGGCAGGTGGCAAAGTAACCGTGCCCAGGGCTGCAGCACATGGAGGGTGGGAGATAAAGGGCATCGGGAGCATAGGGAGCCCCCCACGCACACGGTGGCACACAGCAGGGGTGGGGGTGGCACGTGGCATCAGGTATATGGAGAGGTTCCCACACTCAGGGTGACGCACAGCAGGGCGGGGAAGGGGAACACGTGGCATCGATGGATGGGGAGGCAGCATCATTCACATTAGCCAAAAGGTGGAAGCAAACCAAGTAACCACAGATGGATGAATAAACAAACACAATGTGATATTTACACACAGTGTAATATTATTCAGCCTTAAAAAGGAAGGAAAGACTACCACTCTACAACAAAGCTTCACCTTGAGGGTATTATGCTATGAAATCAGTCAGGAACAAAAGGACAAATACTATATGACTCCACTTACATAAGGTTCCTACAATTGTCAAAATCATAGACATGCAAAGTAGAATGGTAGATGCAAAGGGTGGGGTGAAGGAAAAAAATGGAGAGTTACTGTTTAAAGGATACATAGTTTCCATTTTGCAAGAAGAAAACAGTTCAAGAGATAGTGGTGATAGCTGAGAAATCACGTCAAGGAACTTAATGTTTAACTGTACACTGAAAAATGCTTTTAACCAAACAAAAGGAAACCACTGTATCATAGAGATGCCTTTACTCCTATGTTTATTGCAGTGCTATTCACAACAGCCAAGATATGCAGTCAACCTAGGTGTCCAACAGCAGAAGAATGGATAAAGAAAACATGGTCTATCTATACACACAATGAAATACTATTCAGCCATTAAAAAGAATGAAATCCTATCATTTTTGGCAATATAGATAGAACTGGAGGACATTACCTTAAGTGAAATAAGCCAGGAACAGAAAGTTATAAACACTGCATGTTCTCACTCCTATGTGGATGCTAAAAAAAAGTTGATCTCATAGAAGCAAAAAGTAGAACAGAGGATATGAGAGGCTGGGAAGGGTAGGGGGGAAGGAAGGGATAGGGAGATATTGGTTAAATGACAAAAAATTACAGCTCCATAGGAGGAATAAGTTCTAGGGTTAGATACCACTGTAGGTTGACATTTAACAATAATATATTATACAGTTTCAAATAGCTAGAAGGAAGAAACTGAATGTTCCCAACACAAAGAAATGATAAATGTTTCAGGTGATGGACATGCCAATTACACTGAGCTGATCACCATACATTACATACATCACACCATACACCATACATTACATACATCACCATACACCACACATTACATACATCACACCATATACCATACATTATATACATCACACCATACACCATACACCATACATTACATACATCACACCATACACACCACACATTACATACATCACACCATATACCATACATTATATACATCACACCATACACCATACATTATATACATTACACCATACACCATACATTATATACATTACACCATACATACACCATACATTAGATACATCACACCATACACCATACATTATATACATTACACCATACGTTATATACATTACACCATATACCATACATTACATACATTATACCATACAAACACCATACATTAGATACATTACACCATACATTACATACATTATACCATACATATACCATACATTACACCAAAACAGCACTATGTGCCCTAGGTACAAACATTATTTGTCTATTAAAAAAAATTAAATCTGGCTAGGTGCAGTGGCAATCCCAGCACTCTGGCAGGATCAGTCGGGCAGACTGCTTGAGCCCAGAAGTTCAAGACCTGCTTGGACAATATATCAAAACCCCGTCCATATTGACAAAAAACAAACAAAAATTAGTCAGGCTTGGGGGCATGCTCCTGTAGTCCCAGCTACTAGGGAAGCTGAGGTGGCAGGACCGCTTGAGCCGGGAGGTCAAGGCTGCCGTGAACCATGATCACACTACAGCACTGCAGCCTGGGCAATAGAGCAAGACTTTGTCTCAAAAAATAAAAATAAAAAATAAATAAATAAATAAATAAATAAAAATAATCTTTAAAAAGGTTAAAATGGTAAATTATACGTGGGTACACATTAGTTTGCTAGGGCTGCTGTGACAAAATACCACAGACTGGGTGGCTTAAACAACAAATATTTTCTCCCAGTTCTGAAGGCTGGAAGTCCAAGACCAAGGTGTCATTAGGGTTGGTGTCTCCTGAGGCCTCTCTTCTTCAGTTGAGGATGGTCACATTCTCACTGTGTATGCACGTGGTCTTTTCTCTGTTCTCATTCCCTATCATCTCTTCCTCTTTGCACAAGGAAACCAGTCCCATCAAAATAGGGTCCCTCCCTTATAAACTCATGTAACCTATTACACTGACCACTGTAAAGGCCCTGTCTCCAAATACAGTCACAATGGGAGTTAGGGCTTCAATGCAGGATATTTGGAGAAACAACTGAGTCCATAACAATGTAATTCATCGCAATTTTTATATTAAAAAGTTTGTAAATTAAAACAAAAGCCTCTCTTAGGTGAAAGACCAGAATCAGCAGTTTTTTAAATGTAATCCAGAAACCTCATCCTCTTAAAGGTGCTATAAAACCTAACATAAAAAAGCAAACAAAAAGAAATCTAAAGCAATAATTATCATTCCAGAGTGTTTTTGTCTCTGATCCTGGTAGCAAGCCTCATCCTTTAAAATTATTTAATTCAGGTAGCGTGATGCCTCCAGCTTTGTTCTTATGACTTAGGATTGTCTTGGCAATGCGGGCTCTTTTTTAACAGCATGGTACTGGTACCAAAACAGAGATATAGACCAATGGAACAGAACAGAGGCCTCAGAAATAATACCACACATCTACAGCCATCTGATCTTTGACAAACCTGAGAGAAACAAGAAATGGGGAAAGGATTCCCTATTTAATAAATGGTGCTGGGAAAATTGGCTAGCCATAAGTAGAAAGCTGAAACTGGATCCTTTCCTTACTCCTTATACGAAAATTAATTCAAGATGGATTAGAGACTTAAATGTTAGACCTAATACCATAAAAACCCTAGAAGAAAACCTAGGTAGTACCATTCAGGACATAGGCATGGGCAAGGACTTCATGTCTAAAACACCAAAAGCAA
>NW_016841755.1:875379-904421 GCF_001698545.2 Rhinopithecus bieti | reverse complement strand
TGGGAACTGAACAATGAGATCACTTGGACTCGGGAAGGGGAACATCACACATTGGGGCCTATCATGGGGAGGGGCTTGGGGGGAGGGATTGCATTGGGAGTTATACCTGATATAAATGACGAACTGATGGGTGCTGACGAGTTGTTGGGTGCAGCACACCAACATGGCACAAGTATACATATGTAACAAACCTGCACGTTATGCACATGTACCCTAGAACTTAAAGTATAATAAAAAAAAAAAAATTATTTAATTCCTGGGGCAGATTTCCTTCAATCTGGGCTCAAAATTTAGTGAAGCCTATACTCAAAACACTAAATCTGTGTTCCCCCTCACCCAAATTAGACCTATGGAAATGCTGAACATTGCTTTGAAAGTCTCTGCCAGCTTTCTTTTCAAGAAAGTCAAATCGAGATCTGGGAGTTGCTCTCCAAGATCTTATAAACAGGTAAGGTTAGAATGGATTAATCAAACTATGACAACTAAGAGAAATTAAAATCAGGGGTTTTGATTATATAAAGGGAATTCACAGGTTAATAACAGTACTAACCATTTACTGAGTGCCTATTACAAATGATTCTATATTACTAAACATAGTGCATTCTGATTATAGGCTACTCAGAAAAGCATAAAGCAAAAAATTAAAATGATGGATAAACAGCCCATCGTCAAAAGACCATGTCTATTTAATTTTAATATTTTCTGTTGTGTGTCACATGACAGTTCTTTTTATTTTATGTAAATGTAAAGATTAGAATTAAGCTATTAAAATGTGGAACATGAAGAATTTTCCCATGTAATTAAGTATACTTTGAAAATGTGGGCCGGATGCGAAGGTTCACACTTGTAATCCCAGCACTTTGGGAGCCCGAGGCAGGCGGATCATGAGGTCAGGAGATTGAGACCACAGTGAAACCCTGTCTCTACTAAAAATAGTCCTACTTGGGAGGCTGAGGCAGGAGAATGGTGTGAACCCGGGAGGTGGAGTTTGCAGTGAGCCGAGATCGCGCCACTGTACTCCAGCCTGGTTGACAGAGTGAGACTCCATCTCAAAATAAAAAAAATAAAAATAAAAAAAATAAAATAAAATAATGTGATTTTTAAGTTGCTGTCCACTGGTCCCCGTTTAACCAACATAACATGTGGGGGCCTTTCCATTGTGTCTGATTTGTCAGTTACAGACAAGGAGGCAGAGGTGGAGGGGGAGGAGGAGGGCCAGCACTAAGGCAGCAAGTACTATGCTGAGAATTTATATTCACTATTTCACTTAATCATAATCCAATGAGGCAACAATGAAAATTAACCCCTTTTATGCATTAGGAAAATAAAATCAGAGAGGTTACATAACTCGCCACAGATAACCCACTAGTAAGTATCACACTGGTATTTAAACTTGGGTCTGTTTCACTACAAAGGCTGCACTCTTAATACATGCACGGAAACAGCTTTTTTTAAAAAAAAGTGCAGTGAGACACATGAAAATGGAAATGTGGCTCCTACTCTAGGTTTCTGAAAGAGGTTTTCTAGCACACCAGGAACAGCATAGAATCAGCAGAACCTTCTAGCTATATAGTGGTGGAAAGAACAGGTTCCCATAAGCAGTGATAAAAACAAATGAATGCTTCTGATAGACATTCGTCGTTATTTTAATGGACTAACTAAATAACTGCATCTAAAAACGTTATTCATTCAGTAACTTGGGAGTATTTTTTCAACTAATTGATTCTAGCAGCCTTGTCAGATATAAATCTGGGTACAAGTCAGACCCTTGTCAAGCAGTGGAGTGACAGCTATGTGGAAACTTTTCCTGGCCACAGCATTGCTAACTCGGCTGAGAAAATGAGAAAAAGCCTGGCAGTGAAAGGCGGCCTTTGCTCTTGTCGAGGCCCCACTGAAGCAGCCAGTAAGGCATAAGGAATACCCAGGTATCTCCAGGGGAAATGTGAAACATGAAAATTAGGAATGCCAACAACTTTCTGGGCCTCTCATCAAAGCCAACCAGAAGTCAACAGATTAATGTCTTAAGAATCTCACTCTGGTTGTCCCAGTTACCCAAAAATCTAGGAAGCCAACCTGAACTGGCCGCGAAGGAAGCAGAGCAGTGGAAAGGAGGGTACAGAATGGAGCAGAAAGGCAGTGCGGAGGCAGCAGTGGCCCAGGAGAAGGGGGCACCTGAGTAACGAGGCTGACCGGCAGCACCAGAAATCAGCTACGTATAGGGTTATAAAACAAACAACGAACAAATATTAAGTATAATGTAAGGTAGGGTTCATCTCCTCACAGATGGGAGGTACAAACAAACATGGGAGGGCTGAAAGCTAAAATTAACCCTGTGAGGTCGGATCAGAATTGGAATTGGTGGTATTAGTGTGACCTAATGGCTGTCAACACATGAAGACAGACTTAGAAATACACACAGATACAAATGTGTGCAAACCTGGCAGCTTTGTCTACTAAGAGGTCCTGGAAACAGTGACATCCAAGCAGCCATAAGGATCTCTTAGCATCTGATGTTGGGTTTCTAAATGCCATTATATACTAAAAGGAAACAGGGCTCTTTGGAGAAATAGACAACCCCAGGCCTGGGTCAAAGAAATAACAAAATAAGCCTATGATTTCTTGTTTTGACAGCAAAGAAAGAAGTGCTTAAAGAATGATAAAGACACATCAAAAGGACACGTGAGGTGACTTGATGAGGCTCCCATATGACAAATCTGGGATGATGGAGCATCAGAAAAAAAAACAAAAAACAAAAAACAAACAAACAAACAAACAAAAAAACAAAAAGGAATGGAGTATAACTCAATGAATAAAACAAAAAATGAAGAGCGCAAACTGATTACCAACAAATGAACAAAAATAAAGTGAAAAGAAGTGTCAATAGAAAAATCAAAACATAAAGTCTATATTTGGTAACCATTATATTACTAATTCAGGCTAGAAACATCAATGAATACTAAACCAAGTGGGTGAAAGAAAGTACAAAAAGAAATGGAACTTTTCATCACCTCCAAGTATTTTTCCAAAAAAAAAACATGCTTTTCAACACAAAATACATACTCTGGATCTAACAATAAGAAAACATGAGATCAATCCAAACCGAGGGACATTTTCCAAACAACTAGTCTCTAGTCTTCGAAATGTCAAGGTCAGAAAGTTAAGAAGAAACTAAAGAACTGCTCCAGGTTGAAGAAAACTAAGGAGGACATGACAACTAGTCTTGGATCCTTTTGCTATGAAGGGATTATTGGGACGGGGAAACCTGAATGGGGTCTCTGGACAAAGAAGATACAGAAATTCCTTGTACGATGTTCACAACTTTTCTATAATTTGAAAATTGATTCAACACAAAGTCTAAAAACATTCATTCAGAATACAGGGAGTTTGAAAATGGTCTTGTCTGTCCGATTCTACAGCACAGAGACGGCAAATTAGCTCTAGAAGATGACATCACTGCTTACTGATACATTAACCCTCATGCTGTCAGTGTTCCCAAACTTCTGCTCTGCTTGGGGAGTTGGGACACTGCATACTAATAAGGGAAAATCAGACATCCCAGTAGATGTAGAAATTCTATGTTTGGTTTTAGAGGAAAATATTAAAATTACTGACAAACAAGTCTCCTGAAACCCTCACCCCACCTGACCCTACAAACACCACAAATGTAGATATGAGATGGGTATTTCCCAAAGGAGAGAATAAAGACAGTCCCTTAATTTGTAAAACTTGTTCTTACTGTTTCTCAAGAAAATGGAGCTCATTCAAACACTACCACACACACAGCTTTTCAGCCAATCGCCTAAGAGATCAACCTTGAGAAGAGTATTATATGTAACCTTGACAAGTTATGACTGAGATCAATGAAATAAAATGCAGAAAGAGAAAGTGTGCAGGACACAGGCTAAGGACATGGTGTTCTCTCTCTCTCCTTTCAGTTTTCTAAAATTCACCATATATTGCCATATAACCAGAAATATAACCACACATCCAGACTTACCTGCATACAGACTTGAAGAAACACCTTCATTGAGGGCAACATTAGTCCTCTAATATAAAACCAAAAATAGACAACTGAAGAAAGTTTCTGAAAGTTGTGCAAAAGTAAAGTAACCTAATAATAAAACTCAAGGGAAATTCCTTTTGGTATTTATTGAATGACAAGAAAAAGCTGACTCTGTAAGTGTATAAAATACAACCATAGATTAAAAAATAAAAATTCTATAGCCAAACAGTTTAGTGTATGTGGTTAGGTGAGCTCTTACAGACGGATGCTTTGTGCTAGCTTAGTGCCAATCACAGTTCCCATCTCATTTCAGACTGGATTCCTGTGACAATACACCACATATCCTAAACATTTCCTGAGTATTTTAAATTTCCTATATATCACCATGTGGAAATGCAATAATATAACAAAGGGAAAGAAAATTCGATTGTTAGCTAATGCTAAGAAGGCATGATCACATAAGATTCAATACATCATAACCCTCCCATTTAAAATACAGACGGGCAAAACCTGACAAAACCAAGACCACACAACTAGACACTGTAGACACACAGCCCAGGTTTCCAGTTTCCTATTGGCACACACTTTTGACCACCCAATGCTGACACCCACATTCTGTTCATATTAAAACTAAGTTTTATTGTTTAACAATATAAATAAATTTCAAAACCATGTTTAAAAAAACATTGATTTTGTATCCTGAGACTTTGCTGAAGTTGATTATCAGCTTAAGGAGATTTTGGGCTAAGACGGTGGGGTTTTCTAAATATACAATCAGGGCATCTGCAAACAGAGAAAATTTGACTTCCTCTTTTCCTATTCGAATACCCTTTATTCCTTTCTCTTGCTTGACTGCCATGGCCAGAACTTCCAATACTATGTTGGATAGGAGTGGTGCGAGAGGGCATACTTGTCTGGTGCTGGTTTACAAAGGGAATGCTTCCAGTTTTTGCCCATTCAGCATGATAATGGCTGTGGGTTTGTCATAAATAGCTCTTATTATTTTGAGATATGTTTCATTGATGCCTAGTTTGTTGAGAGTTTTTAGCATGAAAGGTTGTTGAATTTTGTCACAGGCCTTTTCTGCATCTATTGAGATAACCATGTGGTTTTTGTCATTGGTTCTGTTTATGTGATGGATTACATTTATTGATTTACAGATGTTGGACTAGCCTTGCATCCCAGGTATGGAGGTGATTTGACAGTAGTGGATAAGCTTTTTGATGTGCTGCTGGATTTGCTTTGCCAGTATTTTATTGAAGATTTTCGCATCGACGTTCATCAGGGATACTGGCCTGAACTTTTCTTTTTTTGGTGTGGCTCTGACAGGTTTTGATATCATGATGATGCTGACCTCACAAAATGAATTAGGGAGGATTCCTCTTTTTCTATTCTTTGGAATAGTTTCAGAAGGAAAGGTACCAGCTCTTCCTGGTGCCTCGGGTAGAATTCGGCTGTGAATGTGTCTGTTCCTGGACTTTTTTTGGTTGGTAGGCTATTAATTACTGTCTCAATTTCAGAACTTGTTATTGGTCTATTCAGGGATTCGACTTCTTCCTGGTTTAGACGTGGGAGGGTGTATGTGTCCAGGAATTTATCCATTTCTGCTAGATTTTCCAGTTTATTTGTATAGAGGAGTTTATAGTATTCTCTGATGGTAGTCTATATTTCTGTGGGATCGGTGGTGATATCCCCTCACCACCGATCATTTTTTATTGCACCTATTTGATTCCTCTCTCTTTTCTTTTTTATCAGTCTTGCTAGCAGCCTATTTTGTTGATCTTTTCAAAAAACCAGCTCCTGCATTCATTCATTTTTTTGAAAGGTTTTTCGTGTCTCTATCTCCTTCAGTTCTGCTCTGATCTTAGTTATTGCTTGTCTTCCACTAGCTTTTGAATTCGTTTGCTCTTGCTTCCCTAGTTCTTTTAATTTTGATGTTAGCGTGTTGAATTTAGATCTTTCCTGCTTTCTCTTGTGGGCATTTAGTACTATAAATTTCCCTCTACACACTGCTTTAAATGTGTCCCAGAGATTCTGGTACATTTTGTCTTTGTTCTCACTGGTTTCAAAGAACATCTTTATTTCTGCGTTCACTTCGGTCTTTACCCAGTAGTCATTCAGGAACAGGTTGTTCAGTTTCCGTGTAGATGTGTGGTTTTGAGTGAGTTTCTTAATCTTGAGTTGTAATTTGATTTCACTGTGGTCTGAGAGACTGTTTGTTATGATTTCTGTTCTTCTGCATTTGCTGAGGAATGTTTTACTTCCAATTATGTGGTCAATTTTAGAATAAGTGCAATGAGGTGCTGACAAGAATGTGTATTCTATTGATTTGGGGTGGAGAGTTCTAAAGATGTCTATTAGGTCTGCTTGGTCCAGAGCTAAGTTCAAGTCCTGAATATCTTTGTTAATTTTCTGTCTCCTCATTCTGTCTAATACTGACAGTGGGATGTTAAAGTCTCCCACTACTATTGTGTGGGAGTCTAAGTCCCTTTGTAGGTCTCTAAGAACTTGCTTTATGAATCTGGGTGCCCCTTTATAGGGTGCATGTATATTTAGGATAGTTAGCTCTTCTTGTTGCATTGATCCGTTTACCATTATGTAATGTCCTTCTTTGTCTCTTTTGATCTTTGTTGGTTTAAAGTCTGTTTTGTCAGAAATGAGAATTGTAACTCCTGCTTTTTTTTTGTTCTCCCATTTGCTTGGAAAATATTCCTCCATCCGTTTATTTTGAACTTATGTGTGTCTCTGCATGTGAGATGGGTCTCCTGAATACAGCACACCAGTGGGTCTTGACTCTTTATCCAATTTGCCAGTCTGTGTTTTTTAATTGGGGCATTTAGCCCATTTACACTTAAAGTTAATATTGTTATGTGTGAATTTGATCCTGTCATTATGATGCCAGCTGGTTATTTTGCCAGTTAGTTGATGCAGTTTCTTCATAGAGTCGACAGTCTTTACAATTTGGTATGTTTTTGCAGTGACTGGTACCGGTTGTTCCTTTCCATGTTTAGTGCTTCCTTCAGGACCTCTTGTAAGGCAGGCCTGGTGGCTGCAAAAATCTCTCAGCATTTGCATGTCTGTAAAGGATTCTATGTCTCCTTCGCTTATGAAGCTTACTTTGGCTGGATATGAAATTCCTATATGCCAATAACAGACAAATGGAGAGCCAAATCATGAGTGAACTCCCATTCACAATTGCTGCAAAGAGAATAAAATACCTAGGAATACAACAAACAAAGGATGTGAAGGACCTCTTCAAGGAGAACTACAAACCACTGCTCAAGGAAATCAGAGAGGACACAAACAAATGGAAAAACATTCCATGTTTATGGATAGGAAGAATCAAGATTGTGAAAATGGCCTTTTTGTCCGAAGTAATTTATAGATTCAATGCTATCCCCATCAAGCAACCACTGACTTTCTTCACTGAGTTGAAAAAAAAAAAAAAAAAAAAAACTTCTTTAAACTTCATATGAAAACAAAAAAGAGCCCACATAGCCAAGACAATCCTAGGCAAAAAGAACAAAGCTGAAGGCATCATGCTACCTGACTTCAAATTATACTACAAGGCTACAGTAACCAAAACAGCATGGTACTGGTACCAAAACAGATATATAGACCAAAGGAACAGAACCGAGGCCTCAGAAATGACACCACACATCTACAACCATTTGATCTTTGACAAACCTGAGAAAAACAAGCAATGGGGAAAGGATTCCCTATTTAATAAATGGTGTTTGGAAAACTGGCTAGCCATACCCAGAAAACTAAAACTGGAACCCTTCCTTACACATACAAAATTTTACTCAAGATGAATTAAAGACTTAAATGTAAGACCTAAAACCATAAAAATCCTAAAAGAAAACCTAGGCAATACCCTTCAGGACACAGGCATGGGCAAGGACTTCACGTCTAAAACACCAAAAGCAATGGCAGCAAAAGCCAAAATTGACAAATGCGATCTAATTAAACTAAAGAGCTTCTGCACAGCAAAAGAAACTGTCATCAGTGTGAACAAGCAACCTACAGAATGGGAGAAAACTTTTGCAATCATTCCATCTGACAAAGGGCTAATAACCAGAATCTACAAGGAACTTAAATTTACAAGAAAAAAACAAACAACTGCATCAAAAAGTGGGCAAAGGATATGAACAGACACTTCTCAAAACAAGACATTTATGCAGCCAATAAACATATGAAAAAAAAGCTCATCATCACTGGTCATTAGAGAAATGCAAATCAAAACCACAATGAGATACCATCTCACGCCAGTTAGAATGGCGATCATTAAAAAGTCAGGAAACAACAGATGCTAGAGAGGATGTGAAAAAATAGGAATGCTTTTACACTTTTGGTGGGAGTGTAAATTAGTTCAACCATTGTGGAAGACAGTGTGGCGATTCCTCAAGGATCCAGAACTTGAAATACCATTTGACCCAGCAATCTCATTACTGGGTATATATGCAAAGGATTACATAAACCATTCTGCTATAAAGATACATGCACATGTATGTTTATTGCGGCATTATTCACTATAGTAAAGACTTGGAACCAACCCAAATGTCCGTCACTGACAGACTGGATCAAGAAAACGTGGCACATATATACCATGGAATACTATGCAGCCATAAAAAAGGATGGGTTCATGTCCTTTGTAGGTACATGGATGAAGCTGGGAACCATCATTCTCAGCAAACTAACACAAGAACAGAAAACCAAACAGCACATGTTCTCACTCATAAGTGGGAGCTGAACAATGTGAACACATGGACACAGGGAGGGGATCATTACACACCAGGGCCTCTTGGGGGATGGGAGACTAGGGGAGGGATAGCATTAGGAGAAACACCTAATGTAGGTGACAGGTTAATGAGTGCAGCAATCCACCATGGCATGTGTATACCTATGTAACAAAACTGCACGTTCTGCACATGTACCACAGAATGTGAAGTATAACAAAAATAATACTGCATAGCTTCTCAATGCCTGGAGAACTAAGTCTAAAACTTCTCAATTACGTCTTTGAAAAATATTAGGTTGGTGCAACAGTAATTGCGGTTTTTGGAATTTTTTTTAATGGCAAATGCAGCAATTACTTTTGCACCAACCTAATAACACTAGTACCTAAACTTTCTTTCCATTCTGCAGCTCCTCTGTAGACAAGGCATCGATCACAGAACTGAAGAGAGATGATGTCCCTGCCCAATCTCTGAAGAAATGAGGGGTTGAGAAAGAACATACATGCCTAAGCGTTCTTAGCCTTCTGCCTACGACTGGTGCTGTCTGCTACCACGTGCCCCTCAGCCAGACTTTGTAGAGTAGCACTCTCCCTCTTTTCCGGAGCCAGACTGCAATTCCAACCACCTGCTTTACTGTCCCTAGTTTCCTTTCCCACAACTTTCACGGTGTAAGTGATGTCCAATTTTCATGACATCTTCCATCATAGACTTCTGTTCCTAAGACTGAACTGTCATTGTAGGTCCCAATCTGTGGCAGTGAAAAGAACGAGGGCTCTGGGATCAGATGTACTTGTGTTGCAGGTCAAGGCCTGCCACCTAAAGCCATTGGAATTTAATAGCTTTCAACTTGCCCAAAATGGCAAGGTTGAAGGACTGGTTAAGAATGAAATAAAAGAGCACAGATAAACTACCTCACAATGTCAGCTAACAGAAGTTGATCAAGCAGTAGTCCCCAGCACTGCAGTCTTTCACTTTGCCCCAAAACAGCATTGTTACACTAGTGACAGTTAACTCATTGTCCCTGAAGCAGTTCGAAGGTCCTGAGAGCCATCCACAATAGGTAGTCTGACCCCTCCAGGTGGAGATGACCTGACTGATGAGTGTGAATCCCTGGAATGCAGACCCCACCATGTCCAGCCTCACTGAGGACAGCTCTCTGGGGTCTGTAGGGCTGCTCACCAACCCAAATAGCTACTAGACATCATGGATCCCTGGGCAGTTGCCCGTGGGGCCTGCTCCAAGCTCCCTGGACACCTGCTGCCTGCCCTCACCAGGTTTTGTGCACACGCAAACCTCCCATCTATTCTGTGCTGCAAATCCTGAAACACAATCTTTCCAGTCCTGTCTTCCAATTGCTTCCCTTACACTGGAAAATCGATTCTATTCACACCTACACAAAACTCTTCCCAAAGTTCAGCCACCGTCTTCATTATCCTGATCCCTCCTTTCTTATTCTGTAATACTCTCCACTGTCCTCCTTCAGTGCTGATTTTAAATACCAGCTGTCTCATTCACACAATCATCCTTCAATAATTACCTATGGAGCCCTGCTACAGGCCAGGCACTGCGCCGGCCACCAGAGACAGCACAATGAACAAAGGCTTCACAGCACTACAATCTCACAGGGGAGGGCAATCCACTGTCAGTCAGCTAAGGTCATGTAAGGAGTGAAGAATGCAGAAAAAAATTCAGGAGAGTAACAGGGCGTCAGGTTCGGGACCGCAGGGAGATTTGGAGGCAAACCCTGCATGGTGCCTTTGGGGATCCCCAAGACCACCCACACACATTCCGGTGATCCACTCAGAAGGCTCACAGCTATACTCTTGGCTAGGGACTATGACAGCCAAAGGACACAAGGAGGAACAAAGGAAAGAGCACAGGTCCAGTCCTAGGAATGCCATGTCCTGAGCTCCTTGGGCTCTGCCTCCTGTGAGTGGCAAACCCAGTATCCTCTCATCTCCACCAATGGTTCTGCCCAGGAAAGCCCATTAGAAATTCAGTGCCCAAGGATGACATTGCGGTGATCATGTAGGCCTTGTACGCTTGTAAAATTAGCCTCAAAGTCACACTGTTAAACTTCCATATCCTTGGATTAAGGAGGCCGTTCACCCTCACAGGACATTATACTTTCTGTATTTAAAATGACTCTCAGAAGGGACAACCAAAACGAACTTCCTTTTAAGTAAAGGAAAATTTTGCTCATAACAATTACGTAGGGAAGGCCAACAAGCATCTAGAGTAACTGATTCAGCCCTGATGTAACAAGACACCAGACACATAGTGTGAATACTTTTACCCAAACACAAATACATTACAGGTCCTTTTTACAGGCCTTTTCCATAGTAAACTCCCTACAGTTTCAATAATGAACTTTCACAGAGGCTCAGAACTCTGGACACCTGACTGAGGCGGCTGGGGGACTTCAGATGAGGCTTCAGTGTTTTGTTGACATGTGGTCCCATCTCTCAGGGAGGTAAAAGACACGTCACAAGCAAGCCCTGTTTCCAGCTGTGACATGTCTCAGTGCAGAAGGGCAGGAGGGAGACAGAAAGAAAAACTGTTTTCTTTATGATTTATCGAGAGTCATGGTAAAACGCTTTAGTCTTTATTCATGTTTAGCTTTTTTTTTTTAATGTTCAGTGGCCTTCAAACCAGTTAAATACAATGAAAATATGTTTTAAAGTTATATTATTGAAATGTATTGAATAATGACTGTCAGGATTGGAAACAGGCCACATATGAGTGAATGCAATCTATTCCTCAGTCCTCCAGAGAGGGCCATAAATACGTGTGATATTTCTCTGTGCTATATTTTGCATTTGGATTTTTGATTTGGCCAAAGTGTGTTTTTAAAAAAGTGTAAGAATACATCTGTGTGTAAAAGGAGCTTTGCTTATTTTAGTCAAAAGAAGGACAGTGAACAAATTTCATTTGATAAGCTAAAATAAAAATCTTTAAGTAGCCATTTTATGTGCATGTGCAAAAAATCAAACTCAGGTTAATAAACACATATTGCATGTGTAATATATATAGGTACAATGTAAGAAACAAATACTACAATGTCTGAAGAATACAGAAATTACAATGTCCAAAAAAAATGTAGCACACAAACCTAATTCTCCACATGTCCGGAACAGAAGAACAACTCATTTTAACAAATCAAATGTGAGACAACTTGTCCCATGGACAAGCAGTCACAGGTTCCAGGACGGCGCTACACTCGAAAGAGAAACACCCGTGTTTGCTGCTGGCACTGCTTCTCCAGTTATGACTCCTGCTACTAACACACAAGGGAGACGTACGTGGGCACAGGCAGATTCACCAAACATGCACAGCACAGGATACAAAGCAGATGTATGCAATGATGCCAAAAATCATCTCAAATTTCCAAGCTGAACTAGTGCAACACATTTACACTTGGATAAACTATCACCTTGAAGATTTACCTTGTACACTTCAAAAGATCTGATCACAAAATTTTCAGCCAATACATAAAGTGCCGAATTGAAATCCAGAATACGATAGCTATGAAGGGTTGCTAGACTGCACATAACCAGCCCATTCCACCTCTCTCAGGTTGAGATTGCTTTAGAACCTATCACTGGCTTTAAAATGGTCCTCAAAAAACACCTTATGGTCACACTTGAAATAGTTTGCATCCAACGCTACAGGCTTCTCTAGAGGATGTAATACTTTAGAAGTAGCATCATAAGCCCTGAACATAACTTCTCAGCCTTGTGGCTAAATTCAAGTGTACACGCCCAAGACAATCTGCACCGGATTTTGAACATACACAAGTCTTAATAAATGCAAAAGTCGATACTCATTTATTTAAAAAAAAAAAAAGTCTGAAATGCTGTGAGGTAAAGAAATGCACAATTTTCCTTCATATTTTTTATTTTATAAACTAAAATAGTATCATAAAAGTTACCTATTTTTACACATAAATTATCACATATATTTTTCTAAATTGACTGAATATTGGTGAAGTGACTTTCAGGGAAAAATGCCAACCAAACAGCAAACAAGGGGACATGTGGGAGCTATTTATAAAATGAACAACATAAACTTTGTCTCAGCAAGAGCAACTACGATAGAAAGACACTGTAATTACGTTTTGTATTCAGACATCATTGAGACACAACAAGAAAAACAACAGGACTCTAGAAAAGGCACCAACACTCACTCCCTGCAATTCATGGTCAGAAAGAATCAGAAATCCAAACTGCAAAAGAGCAAATGACCAATGAGATGTTTTACCTGTAACATGTTTCTCCTATAAAAACAGCATGATATCCCTACGTGAGCTGGGAGCCTCACTACCAACTAAACTGACACTGTATCAGCTAAGATGGAAACTCTTAGAGCCTGCATTCAAGATATTTGCTGAAATTTCTGAACATAATAAACTTTCAGATCAATAAAAAATCAATCCTAATTGTAATTAACATAAAATAACAAAATTTCATTCAAAGATAATTTTTTTGTGCACAAACATATAAGGGAATCAATGAGGCCCTTAGCAATTTTAACAGAGAAAAGGAAAATAAATGTAATGTAATAAAGGTCTTTAGAAAATAATTCCTTATTCATTATCTAGTACATAAATTATACCCCCAATTTAATAAGTTCATGTCTTTATTGACACAAATATTGATCAAAAGTCAAAATCATTAATATATTTGCATGTTAAAAGAGAATGCTTTCAGCAATTTATACAGATTAGAATTAGTACTTATTAGAATAATACTTTGCTTACTGAATTTTATGGATATCAATTTAAATGACAAATGTCATATCCGATTGTATCACTATTCTGTTAAAACACACAAATAAAATGCCAAATTCTAGGTTTAAATAAGTCAAAGTCACCAAACAAAATGCCAATAATATTGTGACATAACAAAGTAAGAAATGGGTCAAGACTAAGAGCCATAAACATTTAGAAAGGTTTTTAAATGCATTTGTAGAAACAGAATTTTTCCTAAGGGAAGTACCCAATTCTTATGACAAAATGGACTACAAATAAAGAGTAGACAGGGCAAATGAAAACCTGACAGAGGACGCTAACTGACCCAAAAGGTCTTTCTGATTTTTATTTCCACAAATAAAAGCTCTTGATAATTAATGAAATCTTAATTTTGGAAAGAAAATTCCACTCAGCTCTTTCAGAAAATGAACCAGAGGGGTTGAATCAGAAGGTGAAACATCTAATTTTTCACCTCAAACTCAACATCAGCCGAAGTAACCAGAAATATAATATGATAATTACCCATCAGCAAGGAACTCTCTTTAGTTGGATAAATCAAAGAGAAGTGGCAGAATACCAACAAATTTATGATTGTCCTTTCATACAAGAGTATCCAGTACATTCAGTCATGCATTGGCACATTCAGGAGTATAATAATATTCATATCCCAAGTCCAGATGAATCATGCTGGAGAAGTAAACGCAGTCCATACTTAGATACGTTTTACAGAGAGATTGGAACAACATAGAAAACCTCAAAACATCATTGGGAGGCATGGGACACTATTGCTTTGTTTTGCTTGTGGAGCAAAAAAGGAACATAATCAAAGGTGTATACTTTGGCAGTAATAACTTGTCAATACAATTAAGTAGAAAGGACCTACAACAGTAGCCATATCATGAAGTCATAGGGAGGTGCTGAAATAAGGAGTCAGGATTCAGTTTATGTCACACAGGCTCTGGACAGAGACTGATTTACTTCGAATCTTGCTCCCAATAACTGCTAATTTTTGAACTCAGACAAGTTACTGAAGCTTTTCTGTAAAGAACAATAATAATGGAAAATCAATCGTATTCAACAACTTTTTGATTAGTATTGTGAAAAAAGAAAATTTGTTACATTTTTAAACCTCAAAATACAATATATCCCATATTGCTTGTGTATGACATAAACAGAGAGATAAGCTCCCAGAATAAAATAAAACTCGTTTTCTCCCGGAGATAAGGGGAAGAAATATGATCAAGACAGGGACAAAAGCAAACAAGACGGAAGTGCCCACCACTGCCCCCGAGTGACCAGGACCAGGGCCGACACTGTGCTACTTCGGTAGCAGAGACGCATCAGTGCCATTTTCATAAGACACTGTTGGGAAATTCATAAAACAAAGGAAATGTAGACAATAATATTCAACTTTTCAAAGTAAGATCATAGTCCAGCCTGGGCAACACGGTGAGAACCCAACTCTAAAAATAAATAAATAAAATAAAATCACATATTGTAGCATAGAAACATTTGTAAATCTAGAATTAATAATCCTAATTTTTATAATCCATTTACTTTGGTAGGTTATGATCCTGCCAAAAATCCTATTGATAAAATATGACCCATTTATTTTATTTTAATTTATATTGTTATACTTTAAGTCAAAATCTTTTATTTCTTTATAATAAAAATTGTATAATGAAATTTTATATTGTAATATTGTATAACGTAAACAAAATTTTGAAATAAAAGACTGACTAATAAAGAATTATACAATATGATATTTTGAATTTTAAAAATTTACTGTATATTTCATAAGGGATCTCTACTTTAGCATAACAATTTCATTAACGTTAAATGAATAAAGCAGAGAAAGTGCTATAGAAACCACTCATTTTATTTCAATGCCTAACAAACACACAAGAATAAAACCAAATTTTTCATCAAATTATATGAGAAAAAATTTTATGCAGTAAGATCATATATTTTTTAAATCTGTAAAAAGACCATCATTTTGGAAAAATTACTTTGTATTCCTCTCCCTTCCTGATTAAAAAAAAATATGTTTATCTGCTTCTGTTTCTCATATACTACGCACAATGCAGTCAGGGCACTGGAAATTGACAGAGGATAAAATCATATTGATTGTTCTTCAACAAACTAAATTTCTTTCTTCTTTACTGGAAAACTTACATTTAAATAAATCCTTTAAAAACAGCTCAAGTAAACACACATTAGGATCATTTAAAACTAATATCAATCATTTATTGAGAACATAGCGTAGTGGCTGGGAGCGGTGTCTATTGCCTGTAACTACAGCACTGTGGGAGGCTGAGACAGGAGGATCATTTGAGGCCAGGAATTCAGGACCAGCCTGGCCAACACAGTGAGACTTTGTGTCTACAAAAAGTAAAAAAATTAGCTGGGTGTGGTGGTTAATGCCTGTAGTCCCCGCTACTTGGGAGGCTGAGAAGGAGGAACTTTGAGCCCAGGAGGTGGAGGTTACAGGAAGCTATCACTGCACCACTATACTCCAGCTTGGGCAACAGAGGGAGACCCTGTATCTTAAAAACAAAAATAAACTCACAAACAAAACCAATAAGGAGTATTATTTGGTCTCTGAACTTTTCTCAATGCTACTAAAATGCGATTTCAATATTATAACTAGAAATTAAACAATCCTTTATGTTGTGAAGAGTAAGAACCACACATCCAACGCAGAAAGTAGATAATGGGACATCTACTTACATCACTTTCCTTCTACTATTCCACTTACTAAGAACTTTTTCCATACAATTTTAAAGACTAATTAATAAATTACAACTTCTCGGTTCCCTACAAAATTAGGAATTTCCACTTCCTGATAGGATATCTAGATCCTGCAAACCAAAGCTGCTACTGCAACAACCTTTTAAAAAAGGGGGGATTAATTACAAGCACAATGTCCTTCAAGATATTGAGGAAGCTGTGGGAGCTACCAGAACAAGATGAATTAGAAGGGCAGGTGGACAAAGGGGCCCTTGGAGCTAAGCTAAGAACAGATGCCACTTCCTCCCCCATGTCATTTGATGATTCCAGGTCAGCCACACATCTGGCTTCCCTAGGATGAAGGGTTCCACTAGGGTAAGAGAAAATGAGCAGAAATACTTGCCCTCACCCTGGGCTGATGTGACAGAGTAGAAACTGGAGGAACCTCAGCGGCAAAGCAGGTCTTTCCCAGACACTGGCTTTGATGACGTGGCGGGTGTGGGGAAGGGTGTGAGGCAGAGCGAAGTGTTCTTTGGCCTCACAGCATCATGAAGACAAATTCTTGTTTGAGCGAAGGGACCTGACACTGTCTCACCTCCACGGATCTGTCCTACGCTGAAGCTGCACAGAGTGTGAGCCTGAAGTACTCAGCCCAAGACCTCCAGAGAACACAAGGAGACCTCATGCAGTCTGTGAGGGCTGAGGAGAGAGAAGCTGTGCCCACCTGTCCAAGCTCCATCAACAACACGGGATGTCCACGGCCAAAACACAAGGACAAGCCACACAGGGACCACGTCTTACTAAACCTGCAAGCCAGCGCCCAATGCAAGCACAAGCTGTTGTGGACGAGGCAACCACTCCTCCTTTTCCTGCCTAACAGAGAACAGGGCCATCCTTCTCACATCACACCATTGGGGCCTGTAGACAGAAGAGGTGTAACCAACAATTCAGGGTAAAAATAAGTAAAAACCTTGAAATAACTATGATTACCACATCAAAGAGATGAAATAGGGACAAAAAAATAGATGAAAAAGTGAAGAACCGCAACAAAACACTATAGTCCACATGAAAAAATCTGGTGAGCATTTTAGAACCAAATGACAAAATATCTTTCATTAAGAACTCATTGGATGGCTTAAAAGAAGGCATATCAAAGGACAGGATTAGTGAATTCTAAGACAAAGTCATTAAAAAAAAAAAAAACATAAAAACTAAAGGCTAAGGCGAAGGAACAACAAGAACAGATCATAGCATGAGAGACATGTGGGATCCATACAGAGGCCGAAAATGTCCCAGAAGAACAGGGAGAGGCGGAGGCAGTACAGAGAGAGGCAATGGGGGAAGTTCCAAAACTGCAGAAAAATATCAACCCCAACATTCAAGAAGCTAGTCAAACCTCATAGAATGAACACACACACACACACACCACACACACACACACACAAACACTCTTTCTCTCTCTTACTCTTTCTTCACATTATAATCAACGTGTTGAAAACAAAAGACAAAATCATAAAAGCAGAAGGGGTGGAAAAAAGAGGTGTTACCTTCACAGGAATTATAGGTTATCTAGAAAAAAATAAACTATAATATGGAAAAACCAAATTCTGGCTGTTCTCTCTGGGTGTAGAAGGGGATTACATTGAAGGTGGTGTATGTGAAACAGAGTAAAGAAGTCCTTGTAAGCAATTTGCTAAGTAGTTTGCATGCTATGTTTTATAAAATGTATATCTCATTTACATTTCACAACCTTCTCAGATAAATATTATTTCCTTTCACACACAAAAATTCTAAGCTACCGCCAGACATCTCATAATTTCTAAGTGGAAGAGCAAAGACACAAATCCAGAGCTTTCTGAAACAGCCCTCAGATAGTCTACCATGCTACTTCATACAAAGACAATGGCAAAAGGATAAAGGCTTCCTACAACAAACTTAACAGAGTAACCGGCAAAGATTAAGTTCAATGAAATTTAAAAAATAACTATGAGGCAACAGACAAAGGGACTCTTAAAACTACAGAGAACAGAGAATAGCAGAAGTTTAAAAAGTTAAAATGAAAAGTACTAGGAATAAATAAAAGTGTGATCATGCCTGATCTGACCAATGACTTGAGTGGAAACAGAGTATTTTACCAAATCACATTATTTATTCTTTTCTCTAACAGTTTAAGACTAAGAACAGGATATGACTGTATAAGGCCACTCAGCTTTAAAATGCGCATGAATTTCACAGCAAATCCTAAAATGATCATTTAGTATATCAACTGGTGAGACTACTGATGAAAAAAATAAAAGGGTATCACCTTTGACGCTTACATCTAAAACTTTCAGCACTCGGTTTTAAAGTGTCCACACAAACCGCTTTCCTCAACAACTTGCCTTCTCCAGTCCACTGCAGCATCCTCTTCATCTTCTTGACCACTGAAGGAGCTCCAAAAGGTTGGTCCTCATCCCCCCTCTCTCCCTTTCCCACTAGTTTCAGTGCTTCTGATCGCAGTGGAGGGCTCTACCTTCACACCTGGCCTCTACCTTCACTTCTACAAGTGCCCATACAACTTCCAGTTCAGCATCGCCACTTGAATGTCTGAAACTACTTCAAACCTATCTCTTGATTAGCAAAGACAGCTCAAAATGAGTTCCTCTCACAGTCTTTTGCATCTCAGTTAAAGGCACCATCACGCCCACATGATTCCTCTTTCATTTACATCTCACATACAATCCATCCTTCAGCAAGTGCCATCAGCTCTGCCCTCAACATTTATCACCCTCTGACTACTCCCATTACTGTGGTCCTAACTACAGTCATCTCTCACTGGAACTAACTCCTTTCACTCTTTCTCCATGCTATGACCTTCCAGCTTAGACCTCCACACACTCTAATGGTACATGGAGATTTTGTATGTATGTACAAAGGGGACATAAGCAAGAACTGTTTAAAATTACCAATTCCTGATCTAGACTCCATTAATAATCTTTTATATTATCAATAAGCCTAAGAAAGCTCTTGAAGTATAACCACATGCCAGTTCTTCTTAACCACCTATTCAACTCATAACTGCCCTTTTCTCACTTAACAAAAGAAATGCATTCTTCTCGCCCATCCTCTATCTCGCTCCAAAGTGGAAAAAAACACTGGGACACCAAAGAAACTAACATTATAAGAAAAGCCTTTTTAAAATCAAGGAGCTTTAAACTGAAACCTAGAGATTTCAGTATGCACTTTCCTAGTTTGTACATATTTCTATAAAGAGAAAGCATGACATTAGGCACGGGGCACTTGGCCCAAAATCAGTTGTTCTAAATTCAGGTATACTGCAAACGGGATACTGAGAGTGACAATAACTTTTGCTTAACAATTTTTTGCCTTGTGAACCCCAAACAATTATCAACTAAGGACATCACTTCTAAATGAGAGCAGTGTAAAAGAAGAAGAGGCAAGAAATGCTAAAGAGAGCAGAATTTCATTTCACTTCTGCATAAAATCGCATGGCAAAGATGCATGCCGGATCTAAGAGATCATTTTGCTGTTTTTATCCTAAAAGAATCCTGGGAAATAACTTGTTATAAATCACACCCTATCTGCAGTTTTACTATGTAAGGTAAGAAAAAGAGCACTCTTACTTACCCATGGCTCAGTCTGTGCTAGCTCCACATTGTTTATGATTTGGAGAAGGAGGAGGTGAAAAATTCTACATTTATTTCCCACAGACCAGTATTACCTCAGCAAAAGAAACATGTCTCTAATATAATTTAATATTTTTATTTTCTTCAAAGAGGAACATTACCATTAGCTTTTTTATTGGGTACTATCCTTTGACTAAATGCCCGTGTCTATCAAAGTAATGACACTCAACAAGCACTTCTCTATCCATTCTTACCATGTACTCATTAGAATTAGGTTAACTTAAAAAAATGTAATTGATCGTATCGTAACAACAGATATTATAGGTGAGCATAGGTGCAGTTTAAGCAGTATAGCTAATAATCATTAGGTGAGCATAGGTACAGTTTAACCAGTATAGCTAATAATCATTAGAACTCTATTTGTAAGCCCCACAATTACAGTATCTCAGTAACTTTTACATTTACTATTATTTTCCATTAGACTTTCCATTATTCTAGCAATAAATTATTTCATGCATAGACACAAAAATTGAAATTTAAAACTTTTAAAGTCTCAGTCATTCAATTCCAATACCATTATACATTTTATGTTTAATAATTATCAAACTCTTTATAGACTTTGTTGTTTCAATCAATCGTTTTAGTAGTAATTACAATAACCCTTTCTACACATTTTTAACACTTAGAGCTTTATGAGCAAAGATACTAAAGTATAAAAAATGCTTAGTGCTGGTCAGGCATGGTGGCTCACACCGATAATCCCAGTACTTTGGAAGGCCAAGGCCGGTGGATCACCTGCGGTCAGGAGTTCAAGACCAGCCTGACCAACATGGAGAAATCCCCGTCTCTACTAAAAATACAAAATTAGCGGGGTGTGGTGGCACATGTACATACTTCCATCTACTCGGGAGACTGAAGCAGGAGAATCATTTAAACCTCGGAGGCAGAAGTTGTGGTGTGCCGAGATCGAGCCATTGAACTCCAGCCTGGGCAACAAGAGCGAAACTCCGTCTCAAAAAACAAACAAACAAACAAAAAGCTAGGTGCCGTGGCATACTCCTGTAATCCCAGCTCTTTGAGAGGCTGAGGTGGGGGATCACTTGAGCCCAGGAGATCAAGACCAGCCTGGGCTAAACATAGTAAGACCTCATCTTTTATTTTTTAAAAATAAAACAATAAAAAAAAAAATCCTTACATCAATATATGTGTCCATGAGTGTGTACTGATACCCAGAAATGATAAGATGATCATTAAAATACATTCACATACAAATACAATAAAATCTGTGGGGAAAATAAGAGACGTGCATTCAAGAAGAAAAACAAATTTTCTGACAGTTAAAGAAGAACTTACTCATGTATTTTTAAATGAATGGACGGTGGGAATCAAATCATCATGGTATTAACATTCTACTGGATACATTTTAAAGTGGTCCATATATTACTTTACTATGTCATTTTTTACTCTACACTTGAAATTACATCCTGTTCAACTATCTGTACTTAGGATGAAAATACTCAGTTGCCAACAATTGGGGAAGGGAATACAGAAGTTTGAAATATTATCGGGGGGAACTTGAGCACCATACTACAGCATAATTAGTGTGACTGTTCAAAGTCTTGCTTGCCCTATGAAA
Organism: Rhinopithecus bieti; assembly: GCF_001698545.2. Classification (NCBI taxonomy): domain Eukaryota; kingdom Metazoa; phylum Chordata; class Mammalia; order Primates; family Cercopithecidae; genus Rhinopithecus; species Rhinopithecus bieti. The sequence goes on along the minus strand of NW_016841755.1, from coordinate 882,937 downwards.
ACCTTCCCATGAATATCCATGCACAAGGAAGACGACCTCTATGACTCTCGGGACCCTGCTCATGTCTCTTTACAAGCTGGCCTGTATGTGCATTATAGCCACAGGACCCTCCTTCAGTACATGCAGCCCAACACTTGCAGTTCCTACTTCAACTTCACTGGACTTTCTATTCCCTCCGCCTGGAATTCTCTTTAATGCCTTCTTTCTCATCATTCACGTTCCTACTCAGCTTCAGAAAGAAAGGACTCTCTCTGCATTACTTCTTGCAAATAATGCAGGCTAAGTTGCCTGAAAAGCCTTAAATAAGGCTTCGGAGGTGCCTTCCGTAAACAATCTATCTACAATCACCTGTCGCTTCCCATTATTATCTCCATGGCACCTACTGCTTTCTGAAATTATTTATGTGCTTCTTCACTTACTTTCCTTTCCGCCATAACAATGTAAGCTCTACGGGTAAGAAGTGGTTATTTTGCTCATCACTCCATTCTTAGAACCTAAAACCATGCCATGCCTGAGAAAATTTTTGCTAAATTAATCATAGGTATGAAGTAAAGGTGACTCATAGTCCTAGAATAGCTTCTACATGTCAAGCACTCTGCTGGGACAGTTACTCAGTCTCACTCTATTTACTCCTTACGAGAATTTTCTAAAGGGAGTATTATTCCTTATATTTTTAGTTGAATAAACTGAGTTTCAGAGGTTAAGTAACTTGGACAAATTGCATCAGTTAATAAAATGGCGGCGACAGGATTTAAACTCCAGTACTGGATTTTAATCATCCTCTGCTAGCGCTTTATCCATTATGACATGTTGTCATTTTATTTCCCTTACAGTATTTTCATTTATCATCTTATTTGATCCTCACAACAGGCCACATCCTATCATATCTGCTTTCCAGATAATGAAACTAAGGCTACAAGAGTCAAAAAGCTGTGTCCATGGAAATAAAGCTACTTAGGGACCAACTGGAACTCAGGTCCTCCACCCCTGGCTGGAGCCCTCCTCCTACAACCCCTCATTGGCATAGGCTAAAGCAGAAATTGGTGAATTAAAACCAGGTTGACTGGTGAATGAACTTCCCAACATATCACACTGTGCCACTGTCAAAAGCTTGGGAGTTTACAAGTGCCACAGACTTTCTGAGATAAGATAAAGATTTTGATAAGCAACATTAGCCATACTAATGAAAAGCGAAGTAACCCTAGTAAGAGGCGCCGTCTAGCCAGGGTGTGGGCCTGCAGTCACAGCAGACCCTGCCCCATCCAGCCACTGCTCCAGATTTGGCAGAAAACCAAAGTGCACATGTGATGACCTGGAGTTCCACAAAGTATAATCTTACTTGTGAATATTTAGTCTTATTTAAAGATATTTTCCCAAGTTCTAGTGCATAAGGATAAATCATTTTAAAAACTCAAGATAATTTTCTTTTTTTTTTTTTTTTTTTTTTTTGGGGGGGACGGAGTTTCACTCTGTCGCCGGGGCTGGAGTGCAGTGGCCGGATCTCAGCTCACTGCAAGCTCCGCCTCCTGGGTTCCCGCCATTCTCCTGCCTCAGCCTCCCGAGTAGCTGGGACTACAGGCGCCCGCCACCTCGCCCGGCTAGTTTTTTGTATTTTTAGTAGAGACGGGGTTTCACAGTGTTAGCCAGAGTGGTCATGATCTCCTGACCTCGTGATCCGCCCGTCTCGGCCTCCCAAAGTGCTGGGATTACAGGCTTGAGCCACCGCGCCCGGCCAAAACTCAAGATAATTTTTAACAAAAAGAGTTACATCACTGGGAAAAAAATGTATTGGAAATAGGAAGGTCTGTAGCATATACATCCATAAGCTCTTCCATTAAACAAGAAAGAATGAAAGGACAGCTCGAGAACTCCAGCAGGAGCATCTCGATTTTCTCACACAACAGAGCACCTCCATTTGCTTGCACAGTGCTCAGCTCCAGCTTAAAACAATGAACAATTAATGACTTCAAAACATTAGAATCAGTTCCAGTTAAAATTACAGATATAATTTACGTTGACTCTTCATTGTCTCTACCTACACCAGGTGGAGACCCTTTAACAGACTGTTTCCATTCCCACTTGACAATCATCAAACAGCAACAGGAAAACTTTCTGTTCCCACCTGACAATCATCAAACAGCAACAGGAAAACTTTGGTTTAGTTTCTCTACTCTAAAGTATCATCAATGTATTGATAATATTCTCACATTTTTACTCTTCTCCTTATAAAATAAAAGTTGTGGGGAAAACAAAAGATAATTATGGTATCAAAAAATCAGATAATGCTAGATTTAATAGTATGCTTATGTTGCAGTCTGCTACTAAACAATCTGCATTGAAAATGTAAGTAGGTATTTATCTTTATCACTACAACTATCAATAGAAAAGTGCAAATCACACTACTGTGACAGTTGAACTGGAGAATTTAGGAGCAGAAAGCAGAAAGATTTTCAGCAATATATGAGAAATTCAATTATTTATTTAGGCTTAAATCAGAAATGTAATCAAAACTTAAAAATGCAATCAAAGAAGATTTTTAAGTAGCACAAGAATAAGATGAAAGACAAGATTATTTTCAGTACAGAAGTTCTGAAATAAAAGCCCAAGTAAAAGAAAAGGAAACACCTTCATCAAGGTGGGTGACTATGTTCTAAAATAGTCTTTCATCGTACAAAAATGTACCTCCTATAACACAGCAGAACCTTAACGTAGGGGGAAAAAGGAGTTCATTTTTTAAAGTAAACTGTTGTTACAAGGTAACTTTTAATTTGTGCACATAATGTAAATTGCTATGGTGAATGCACGTCGGGTCACTGAAACAACGGTAGCTGAATTCAGATGTGACCTGGCAGCCCAGGTGTTCAGGAAAAGTGCTGTTAACAGTGAGGATTGATGATCTAATCAAACTGTCACAGCCAGATCCTCGGCAGGGTGGTTGGAAGGAGGTGGAGGAGGATAATATTCAGAAAGCAAGCACATGCTTAGTGTTACTTTAAATTGATGCTGACATTTTCAATTGTGAAAAGAAATTTTTTCCTAAGTAATATAGGAAACAACTCGGCTAACCTTCCGGAGAATATCAGATAATCATGGTAGGTTGCGGTACAAAAGCTAACTTCTCAGAAATGTAAGCATATATGAAATACAAACAATCAGACGTTTTAGAGACTGACTACAGTAATCAGCATTTTAATTACTTTCTGTTTTCTTAGATGTATAATACTATTGTGATGAATATCCTCTCCATGTACAAACAAAGCAATGTATTTAGCCTGATAATTTTGCATCTGAGTGTGAAAATTTCCCAAAAGGGTACAAATAACCAAGATCCATGTGCTGCTTAATGTAAGACTTCTCTGAAGTCACATGTTAATTAGAATAATTAATATGTTCTTTACTGAATATGCCATGCATTTGTCACATGGCATGCTTACAAAAACTTTGATTGGACCATCAGCTTTAAATAAACCCTGAATCATTAAGGGCTTGTTTTTTTTTTTTTTAAACTCATTGATGATGACAATTTTATAAAACTAAGCACTCAATTTTTAAAATAACAGTTCCTTCCAGAAAATCACTAGACTAGCTTACGTGTGTGATGATTTACGTCACACAAATAAATTCAAATATGCAAAGAAGTACACAGATAAAAGGAAAAAAAGGACAATGAAATATGTCTAACTTCAACTAAAATAAGTCCTCAGCCAACCCTCCCACTGCAGGTCCCCTCAGTTATTAAAAGTGCTCACAAAGACTTCAGGCTTTAGAGGCACTCGGCGTGTTCCTGTTGTTCTGTATTCCTGGCAGCGTCCTGAGCTTTCGATATGCAACCTTTACTCTGAAGCCAAGGACAATCAAGTTTGTTAAATTGCCTCATGTTTTCAAGGCACGTTATAAAGCATTCTCGTGAAAATTTTTCGCTCCGTCATTCCTGACCTTTTTGAAACCATGCTCCAGAAAGTATTAATATTGATAAAAACCACATTATCTCTGTCATTCATAGCTGACACACAGACCCAAGGTAACACAACACAGCTTCCCTGGTTTGTACAACATATAAATGTGACCAAACTAGAAATACTAAACTTTCTCTTTCATGTGCAATCAGAATAAGCTTGTAAGTTTTCTAGTAAGACCGACCCATTCTTTAAAATCTGCCTTTTTGAATTCTTTAATAAAATTTAGTACGATATCAGAGAAGCCACATAATGCACTGCAGAAAATCAACTTAAAATTGCTAAAATATACAAAGAAAACATTCCTCTCCTAAAAATAAACACTATGCATTCTCAACAACGCAAAATGAATCTTGTCATTTTCAGTACTTTATAGAGAAAAATCCCACAGACACATTCTAGATGCCCATTGATAACCAGGTCCTTTTTCTCAGAAAACAGAAAGTATCCAGGGTCTCCCTACCAATGACGGGACCAGCACCAGCACTAGCATGCAATGAACCAGAGAGCTGGACCAAGGGGGTATCCCCATTAAGGACCAAAGTGCAGGAAGAACAAACTCGAAACCACCACAGTGCTGATGTCAGCCCCAAATCCATTTCCCCAAGAGCACGCGAGCAAGGTCTTCCCCTCACTCCAGTTAGCTCAGGATTGAGTGAAGCATTTAAATACAAGGCTATTCCAGAGCTTTCTGTTACTCTGACAGGTAACAAAACTGGCTAAGAGGGTGGTAATGCTGGACTTAGCTCTCATTAGCTACCATCCTGGAACACTCAGAATGAGTCTCAATATAATTATTTTTAAAAAGAAAGGTAACATCATAACCAATCCAAATTTATAACTTTTGAATTCTATATGGTCTGAGATACCCTGAAATTCCTACACACTGGCAAAGTTAAAAAAAGAAAAAAAGAAAAAAAACATAGTCCTCCCACTGGTTGGTTGATTGCTAGCTTCATGTCAGAACAGAGACTACCATATTTATCATTAATCTTTACTTGACAATGTATTGCAAACTTAACTATTAGCTTCCCTGGAACATTAAAAGCTCTATAAAACATGCATATGCATTAAAACTACTTGACATAAACATATGCAATTTAAATATATTTAGTATTATTGTTTTCTCCCACTGGATAACCACTATTTCTCCAACACCTAGAATATTTCACAAAATTTTCCGTCAAAGAATTGTTAACAAAAAGGAAGAGTAAGAGAAACATTTTCGAGCTGACCTGAAGCAAAGCAAATTAGAAATTTCTCTGAAATCTTACAACGATTTTGCTACATAAAATTTGGATTTATTTTAATATAATATTTTCCCTCTCCCTCCAATACATACAACAAAACTACCACACATTATTGGTTGTGAGCATTCAGTGGAGGACTATTCATCTGCAACAAAATAAAAATGCCTTTTCCACAACAGTTTGAAGTGTAGAATTTACACTAGGAAAATAATAACTTGGAAAAATGTATATGTAATATTGTTAACAGAGTAAAAACGTACTATGCCTACTAACTAGTAACATCATGATTCACATAAACAATAGGTTAAAAGGCCATTAAAATTATGTAAACTCACATTTACAAACTGACATGGAATAATGTCCATAACATATAGACTAAATGCAAGCTGAAAAACATGCTGTAAATATATTTGTACGTAGTATAACTACGTGTATATTTATATATACATGAGAATTGAGGGATGTTCATTGAGGGACATTACAAAAAGCTAGCAGTGTCTTTCAGTGATAAGATTTGAGATTCTATTTATTTTATTCTTCGTACTCAGGTATGTTGGTTGTATTTTTTTTTAAGCAAAGGAAAAAAATTTTTTGAAGAATTCTGACAAAAATGAAAAGGAAAAGAAAATGGTTATTTTTTCAGGAAGAGCACTTTCTTCCAGCAAGGTCATGTGCTGATAGAACATTTTGAAGGGACTATGTACTTGGACGATTTCTGGAATGTTTATTGTTCATACAGAGTAATCCACACTCTCCTTCTGTCATGTTCACAGTGAGTAGCATCAATTTCAGCGGTAACTGAAAGAGGTTATGGGTGTCCACTGACACTACAGGACGCTCTTCCACGTGAAGTCCATAAACTAGCCCTAGCTTCTGTATACCATACAGCTATCACTGGCAGCAAATGCAAACCAACCAAGAGACCTCCACATGCACCTGCGGGTGTGAAATTCTGATCAAAATAATAAACTGCCTTTGAATTACAGGTTGGATAGGTAGACACCTATAGGTATAAACTAATCAACTGTCTTTCATTTTCAGGATATAATTGAATACACCTGGAAGAGAAAATATACTATTAAAACTTAAATATCCAACAAATGATTTGAGGGAATATTCTATTTCAATCAGTTTCACTGATACCATTACATTGCCATTTTCATGGTCCACGTTTGTGATACTCGAAGTATATATAAAATATAAACAGTCTAGATTTCCATGAAAACACATTAATAATGAAAGAAAAATATAAATGAAGCCTTATGAAATTAATCTCATATATACCGATTTATAAAATTAATCTCATATACCTTGACAAGGGAATATGACAAACTGAATGTTTTACATTTTCAGGTATGCAATCATTAATCATACTCAAGAGAAAACAATTTAAAATTAGTTGATAATTGATGATCAAGACAAAAATTCATAAGCACTAATGATCATTATATTACTATTTCAAAGTATTCCAAAAAGAAATTACAGAATATCACTAAGAGTATGGACTGCTTACTTTCTAACTTGTTTTAGTAAAACAACAAAGGGAAAGAAAACCTAACAAAGTGCCTAAACATCTAGGATTGCTTTAAATTTATGGAAGAGACTCTTTGAAACATTCTATAGAGTTTAAAAAAAAAATTGGTATAATGAATCTGTTAACAAGCTATGTTTGAGTTACAAATAATGGTCCTAATCATTTTGATCCTGAAACAATAACCTGACAAATGACATAAAAGTTGTCAGTGATCGGGTAAATCACTGACAGATGAAGTCCAGTTATCAGAGACAATGTAAAAATCACATTAATATCAGAAACATTTCCTGAGACATTGGGCTTCCATTCTACTCAGGAAGCAAACTAATCAAAAACTTTCAGTATATAAAACAAACTGAGTTTATATATGCTTCCAACGAGAAATGATTAAGATTGGCTTTAGGCTTCTCCCAGCACGAGGAAAAAAATTTATCTTTCTGTTACTCTTTTGAACTGCTCATTTTCTAAAATAATTTAAATAATTAGGAAGGCCATACATGGCAAGGAGAATATGAATTTTAAGAGGCAATAGGTTAAATGTTCATTTCCATTAAGCAAATCTACAAGAAAGCCAAAAAGACTGAAGATCTCAACAACTGGAAAAAATGTGGAAAAGGGAACAATGTGACTAAAGTTTTGTTTATTGGAAAAAATCTGAAAATAAAAATAATATGAGAATAAAAAAGGCAACAGCTGAATTAAAACAATAAAAGAGTACAATCTAATCAGCAAACTCAAAAGCAGGGAAATGCACAAAATTAGCATAAGAATAACAAAACTACAATAGAAGCATTAAGACCAAGAATTACAAAAAGCAC
>NW_016841755.1:837879-870379 GCF_001698545.2 Rhinopithecus bieti | reverse complement strand
CTTCATAATAAATAGAAAATATTTCATCTTTGTTTTGTTGGAATATTTTTATACTATTTGTATAACATTCTCCAGAAAAGTCTTGTTTTATACTTTATATACCAACAAATGCTAACAGTAATGATGCCATAATTGAAAGAAAAAAAAGGAAAAGTCTGTAACTTCTGAAAATTGCATCATTAGAAAAGTTTGACAGTAATAAGCTGAAGACTAAAAACAAGCATTTTCTTGTTCATTTAAACAAATATATTCAGACTTACCAATTTTGTATACATTCTCTTTCACCAAAAAACATCCTAAAAGGGGAGGAAATTTAACTTTCATAAATGTATTAGGTTGCACATAATTTGGCACCAATTACTAAAATTAAAAGTGCTGAGAAGTTATTAAGCATCATATGCAATTCTACCAAAAGATCTCTCATGAGAAAGCATAGCTTTACCAAAGAACTATGAAATCATAGTTCATTTGTACCAAGAAAGGTGAAGTTATGAAGTTATATTATAAAATATGGAGACACAGACCATTTTTTAATTGCCAAAAATTTGATAACCTAGGTTATCTAGGGCAATTCTCTCTGAAACTTTCACATCCGTGAAATTTAAAGGTTCTCTTAAAATCCAAAATTGTTTGATTCTGTTATTCTGCAATGAGCTACGTAGCATTAGGACAAATTAAATAAAGTAAGCCAATGACATTTGCAAGGCATATGAACAGAGGCCATTAAAAAGCCCAGTAGAATAGACCTTCTGTCATAAAAGCTGGTCAAGTAGTATTTCTGAAAAAAAAAAAAAAAAAATTATGTGACCCCTTTAGAACCTCAGTGATTCTATAAATATAAGATCATTAATAAAGCTACGAATTATGCCACTGAAGAGAAAAAGGAACTCCACAGCCTGTCTTGAGTACCTCATTACTGGGTAACATCAACCTAAGGCACCAAAATGAAGACAATGCAGATGATGGAGTTGGCTGGAAGAATACACACGTGAAGGCGCTGACAGCATGCACACGGCGGCGAGGCAAGGCGGGCCAGCCAGATCTCACAGGCTTCTGCCACTGTTCTCACAAGAAGGGAAAACAGCCTTAAGGCAGAGCTCAGTGACAAACCAAACACCAGAGGCTTCGGAGAGAAACTTCTCCGGACTCAATGTCACACCTGACAGCTGGCAACTTTCTATCAAAATGTCTCCATTTCGTAAGACAGCGCTAATCAACACTTCTTTCTCAGATGGTGGCAGCTTGATGAAGTCCTGGTTAACAGGTGAGGGGCAAGTCAGCTGCCTGAAAGCCTGGCGGTAGCTCTCCCTCCATGAGAGACACCCCATTGGAGAAGGCTTGCTCTCCTCTACAAAGAGCACGCGCTGTCTCATGGCCTTCTCCTCTAAGAAGGTCTTTCCTCCCAGGAAAACGCTTCCTGACAACACGGTCAGTTGATGTTCCCTCTTCTGCCAACTGCAAGTTATAGGAAGAAAAATACTTCCTAAAATAAAATGTCCAAATCCAACTCTTCTCATCATAGTAATGAGTTGAATAGCTGCTCAAGTTATTTCACCACTGTTATTTCAGATAAAATCTTAAAATAAACACTAATAATTTTCTAACAAATTACATTTTTGCTGAAAGTCACACTTTACATTCATAACATCCAACAAGAAACAAACTTTTCTCCTTTACTGAATGGGGTAGTTTTTGTACTAAACGACTAAATAAAATTTCAAAATCCCTTTTCTTTGTTTACACATCAAGCATATGGTGTGGATCTTATTTATGGATGTGGGAAATCATGATCATGCCTCAAGCCACAAAGCTACCTTATTTATTCATTTAGTAATAAACACTTATTCATTTAGTAATAAACACTCGTGAATTTAACACCAAACCTGAAAACTAGAAATATTACACTCCAGACATCGATTTATGCCAACCTTGTATTTCTAGCTAATAATGATTATATCCAAAATACTTTTTATTATTTATCTTCACCAACTCCAGCAGTTGGATTCTTTTGACAAAACTGTTTTGTTTTGAATCACTTCTTCAGATATTCTAGAAACATACAATGAGTAAAGAAAAATTAATAAAACAATACTGAGTTCACATTGTGGGTTCTCTCACTAGTTAAGAACTCTGTCACAGAGGTCTCTGAACACACCCAGTTCAAAATAATCTACAGAACTTTAAGTTTCATGTCTTAGGAATAGACAATGTTATGGATGTTAAATCTACAAAAGTCAATAGCAAATAAGTAAGAGAAGAGAGCTGCGTATATAAAAGGTATTTTCTTTAATCTGACGAAGTGCCTCATAGATTCTGTGAGACGTGGAGAAACTGCTCCACAATTGACATGGTCTTTGTGACCCTCCTCCAGCCTCAACCAGAGCAGCTTGGCCTTTATTGATTTCACACAGTTATGTTCCATGTAAGTTTTAAAGTTGTTTTTTGTTTCAGCTAAGGAAAAAGAGTTAATGTTAGAAAACCAACAATAAAGAAATTAGTTTGAAAATAAAGAAGAAGAATATTTTCATATTCTTTTGAACACACTGAAACTTTGAAATATGCTCATATATTGTCATTATTATAAGTATTAATTTTAAAAATAAGCATTGGGGTCATGCCATTAATTAAAATTTCTCCTGATGTTCAATATTTTATTATCATATTAACAATATAATTTTTTCAAAGGCAAAGGCATAAGTTTTAGAAGACTTGTTATCCAGAAATAAGTCTGCCACTATCTAGTTGCCAAAAATATATGGCATACCCATATTGCATAATCATAAATAGAAAAAGAGAAAAAGGCATTCTAAACACTGCAATGCACAGTGACAATGAAAGGAGAAATTATTGTTTTAATTAACTTCAAAGAAAATTTGGGTCTAATTTAAATAAAAACTTTCATCTACATCTTCTGCTGAATCTGCTGTTTCCCATAATCCTTTGCTCTGTGTGATTAGCATGAAAAAACAAAGCAAAGATTACTTAGACCTTCACAACTAAAATGTCTTGAATGTCTTTTAAAAAATTAGTACCTTTAGAATGATAACATTCCATACTTAAACAGTATGATTGCTTTTAAGAACTATAAATTATTATAGTATTTTAGAACTCTTAGAATTCTTGATTGTATTTTAGAACTATAAATTCATATTCGTTTCACCAAAATCTGCCAACCAAGGAGGGGACACGTTGTCCTCAGCATCACAGATGACATTCATTCTAAGTACAATGAACTTGAGAGTGACTCAGTAAGTGGCAGTGCCATATAAAGTTCCATAAAACTATGCAAGGTGCAATACTACTGGGACTGTGTCTCATAAATTAGACAGGCTGAGTAAAAGACCATCATGAAAAAGAAAAATCTCAATGAAGATTTTAGTATCCTAAATCCAGCAGTACTTACTGAGTGTGAATCCCCTTCTTCAACACGCAGACAGGAAAGAGAAGCTGAGACCAGCCCTCAAGAAATTAACCATCTAGTCTGGAGACAGGACAAACGCCTTCTTAAAAGGAAGGCAAAATAGAATGGTGCTAAATCAGCATTCTAAGTGGTGAGATGTGACTATCTGGAATGGAATCTAGGAAAGGCATCACAGAATAAGGGAGAAAAAATCTGAGCCTTGAAAATAAAGTACACGGAGCCATGGCTTTCTGAATGGCAGTGAGTGAAAATACTGATGGTGTCAATAAATTCATGTCAGGTTCACCAAAAACTGCTACATTTCACCCAGGTGAGACTGCTTCTCATCTCACTGTGACCAGCCTTCTTCCACGATAGGCTTACTGCCCAATGCTATGTCTAAGAAATCATTATTCACAAAACAGTAAAAAACTGGATTAAATTAAATCTCAATGGAAAGGGTTATTTCCCTGAAAAGCAGATCTTTATACTGACATCATATACTAGAAACATTTCTATAAAAACTTAGTTTGACTCATATGAAATTAACAATATTTGACCATTTTTAGCATAGTAAATGTCAAGTTCATATAATTCAACCTGAGGAGGTAGCAATATCTTAAAAATATCAAACAGTGCCTTAATGCTCTCGAAAGGAATAGCGGAAATGACAGTCAGACATCTTGCAGAACCTGAGGATAACCACAAGATCAAGATGTCAAATAATGGAATTATCAGTAATCTGCTTGTTTTCTCCTATGAGTACTAAGTGTGAGAAAACACCACAGTGTTAGTAGAGGATTCCTTTGTTCTAAGCTCACAATAGATCAATCATGCAAGTGGCCCTAGGACCAAGAACTGGGGGAAATCCTGTTGTAGAAATAACCTATGTAACTACTTCCTTTGTCCTGTCATAGCACCGTAGCATAATGAAATAAAAATATCTTGTTTCTCATAAAATGATCAAATTGCTTTGATGCAACTTGACAAAATTACTTCAGATAGATTCTGTTTCCTGAAAATTCCTCACGAAAAATTTTAATTTGGACTTTTATAAGCAACTACCAAGACATCATAAAGAACTGCTCACAAAAAGTCAGTACTGTATAATGAAACTGTATCAAAGTTAGTAATTAGGCGTAATTGAAGACTGCAGTGAACATATAGGCCTTTGTTCTCTTTAATTCTGGCAATGACTGGGAGTTAAAGATAAGAGCTTAAGGCATATTTTAGTCAGAGTCCAGCTGTATAAGCCCCAGTGTTCTAAAAGTAATTTAAGTGAAATAAAAGAAATAATGGCCAAAAATATTCTAGATGCCAACTGAAGAAAACACCTAAATTCTTAAAACTTACATGTACCCTCAAACTCAAAGTATAATAAAATAAAATAAAATAAAATAAAAACCAAAAAAAAAATCCAGCATATATTCTTATACCCCAAATCTGAGTGAACTACTAGACTAAATGGTAGAAGAAAAGAAAAATCCTTTAAAAATTAATTTATCACAGCAGACAACAATGTATTATTACACACAAGGGCAACTGGAAGGTTCATACTACAAAAGGTATAGTTCAATATCTCTACAGAATTCGGTTTTATCTTATTTCTATATAAGAGGCAAGAGAATGAAATAATTGCCATTTTAGTAAAGATTATAAGGGTACTAACCATATATCTCTGGCCTAATAACTCACTGAACTGGTACTGAATAACATAATTATAATGTATGCAGTATTATTACAGTCTTTTGGTTTCTTTTTGGGGAGATGGAAGGATTAGATAAAGGTATTTCTAATCTAAACACATATTAACATATATATTACTTTTTATTCTCTAATGTTCCATAGGAATGTGATGAAAAAGAAGATCAATTAGAGACAGAGTAAACAAGAAAAGGACTCATAGAAGACAGCAGCCAGGGCGTCAGACTGGGACTTGAAATAAAGACATGATTTGGACTGGCAACCACAAGAGGTGGGATGTTATATGAGTGTATTGGAGAATAGGTAGAACAAAAGTACAGAGGAAAGAAAAAAAACACACACACAGATACAAAGGTAAGGGAAAGATTTTAACAAAATAAAACAGGATTAAAAGGGTTATTTGCAGGCTGGTAGGCAATATGAAATTGAAGAGAAAGAAACTAAATTAGTGACTGGGGAAGAGAAGAGACCAGGCAGTAAACCAGCAAAAAGGAGGTGGAGTTCCAGGACGAATGCCACAGAAACATTGTGAATCCACCAGCCTAGGCTCCTTCCCTGGGCTCTGCACTCCACGTTGTCAGAGTTACAGTTCCAAGGAGTTCTCAACTTTGCTGGCTTTCTCTTACAGACAGAGGAAAAGACGACTGGCACAGTAGCCACGGCCTGTTCAGCTGGATTCCAACTCAGTTCCCAGGTTCATTCTGACATGCCCATATTCTCCTCTCCACTACATCCTCTTCTGTCAATGAAATACCCTCACTGGTGAGCATTTCCTAAAACAACGCACACAACTCTGGGATCTTAGTTCTTTACCTTAGACCGCTCTCCCCAACCTGTGCACAAGGCCACTCAGCTCAAGGCACACCGGAACAAAACACACCAAGCTCTCCCACTCCTCCCAGGGAACCTGAAACGTGCTCTCTGGTGGAACTGCTCTAACCACCTTTCAAATACCCTTCGAGAGGGGCTTTCCTAACCACTCATCCTAAAGTAGCACCTCTCCCAGACACTCCCTGGAACAACATCCTCAGTCTTACACCCACGAAAATTATCTTTTGTGTATGACTTGCCTCTCTATCCTGACCTGTGACATCAACCCCAAGATTAAAGTACATGAGAACAGAGGCTGTGTCATCTTCAAACACTACAGATCGCCTAAGTCTGAGAACCTGGTAGTAAATGTTTATTGAGAGAATAAATAGGTGAACAAATAAGATGCCCCATTATCATGCACCTCCACAAAAACCCTTAAGCACGAATAATAGTTCTATTTGTCACATATTATAAACAACTATATGATAATCAATATTTCCTAAAGAATAAAATCATATAATATTCAAGTTTATTAATAAAATAATATTTTATTGTTTTATATATTCATATTTTACTATTTACTTTTATAAATAAAATAACAGGCATGAGTACCACAAGAAACTTCCTAGATTAAAGATTAAGGATATGAATCTTAGAAGCAGACAAGAAACAAATGATCTACTTTCTGTTGGAGGCATACACTAAACTAAGCAGCTGTAAAAATCCACTACCGTCTATCAGATAATTTCTACGTAAAGTAGTAGAAACTGTGGTTTATTTTTTATTTCCAAGACAACGCATATATGAAGAGAAATTCTAAAAGAAACAGTATTTTTTATACAGCTAGAGAGCAAGGACTCTGGTATAAAAGGAAAGGAATCCTCTCCTTTCCTCGGGAGTACTTATTAACTGGGTCTGCTCAGCAAACTTTAGAAGCAAGCGTGTTTTTAAATAAATAATTCTGAGAAGTAAAAAGCACCACTGGAGCACTACACAGAAGTGCACAGCAGTTTCCCGCAACACAGCAAGCACAGTTAAAATATACCTAATCGCACAGATGCACAATGCTCAATACAAGGCCCCCAAAACCGAATGGCTAAAGATACATGCACTTCCAGAAAAATACTGGTTTTACTCAAACACAATTTCTATTGCAAAACTGCCCTTGAATTACATGAGCTTTGATTTAGGGAAGGTTTTTAAAATATATTGCTGACATAAAATGGGACTTCCCATAAGGAGAAAATAAATAAAACTGGAAATAACAGTAGTAAATAAAATGCATTCCTTTAGCGCCATCCTGCTCACTAGAGATGGATCACAATTTTGGCCATGAGCTTCCCAGCAGTAAACATAAAGAGGAAAACTCAACCATATACATGATTTGCTAGTATCAAAGGCTAACGAAGTGTTAGAGAAAAGTACAACTTTCTCTGGAATAAAGACCAGAGAGAAACGATTCCTCTGAGTCTTAAAAGAAAGTTGTATTTCCATGAACAGCCTCCTAAATACTATCTTTACCATAAATATATAACTTTTATAAGGTTACTTCTTAAAACAGTCTTAAATTTAAGTCATCGTCATAACTGTGCTAAATCAGCACCGTCAATTTATGGAAGGAAGAAAACGAAACAAGGCACTGAAGAAAAGCCGTTCTGTAGCAATGGAAAAAACTGAAAGCTCAAACTGAAAGTACATTAAGAAATGCATCGAAGAAATAAGTAATCATGACATCAAAGTAAATTAACTGACAAATACATGGAATCTGGATATTTTATGCCACATCTGACTACGTAACTGATGCAGGAGTACCAGTGACATTGCTTCCTAAGAGCTGAGGAACCCAACAAAGAGAGAAGCTTGAAGAGAGGGCACTCCACCCCACAGAGGAGCCATAAGTATCTGCTGCAATCCTGAGATTCTGCAGCACAGATACTGACTTTTGTTAACTGTCACCTGCAAAACTTCTAAAGCAGAAGTTATAAAATATTATTGCTAGTAATAACACATTGGTGACGAAGCAACCACAGATCATCTACATTACCCACAGAATTACCCATAGAATTTAGAAATACTTCCCAATCCCAGCAAGATAACTTTGCTGGGATATGAGGGCATATCTCCTATCTCCACATGTGCCTTAGTAAATTGTTGGTTTATTAGCAAACACGGTATAAGAGAAATTTTCTAAAATAGACACTTTGGCTTTAGATGAATTGGTAAGACTTCTAGCTATCTTCCCATGTAGAACAAATTTACCTAGCAAGACTATCACGCTATTAAATCTTACTTTTACAGCTGGGCATGGTGGCTCACACCTATAATCCCTGCACTTTGGGCGGCCGAGGCAGGTGGATCACCTGAGGTGAGGAGTTCAAGACGAGCCAGCCAACATGATGAAACCCCGTCTCTACTAAAATACAAAAAATGAGCCTGGTGTGGTGGTGGGCGCATGTAATCCCAGCTACTCAGTAGCCTAAGGCAGGAGAATCACTTGAACCCAGGAGGCGGAGGTCGCAGTGAGCCAAGATCACACCACTGCGTTCCAGCCTAGGCAACAAGAGAGGAACTCTGTCTCCAAAAAACAAAAAAAGTCCTACTTTTTTACAATAAAATCAGGTCATGTGATCATAGATACTATTTACATTTAACGGTTTACAGGTTAGGAGATGGAAAAAATGAAAAAATAAAAGAGTTCCCAGCTCATGCAAAAGCAGTATGTCATCAAAATATAACCCCTTCCCCACTCAACAAAATAAGCAACCCAGAATGGAAAGAACTGACATGTTTTCCTCCACCTTAGCCCAACAGAATTATTTCTTGTGTAAATATTTTTTAAGGTGGAGAGAAGCCCATAAACACTTTATTTTCCTAAATTGGCCCTCATGGGAAAACAAACGAAAAGAAAAAATATTCCTAACTATGGACAGAAAAGAAGAAACAAGGGAAAGACTAATAAGTAGTGGGTAAAGGGGAGAGCCTGAAGCCTCGACACACAGGTGACTGAAAAGTTTGACCAAAATACTCCAGAAGGAACCCATGAAGAACATATCAGTCAGAAGACACGATCACAACACATCCATTAGAATAAATCACCCATTTCAACGATAAAATAGTGTTTACCTTATAGAAATTCACTATGGAGTCATAGAGGAAAACTGTTTTCCCTTTAATAAAATAAAATATATGCAACAAGAACAACTTAGAAATTACTTTTTTAAAGTGGAAAACAGTGACAACTGTGACTTAGGAGATAAATCATATATGATAAACAGAATATCTTCTAATAGGAAAAAATTTAATCTGTTCCCCAATAAGTTCCTCAGGGTTTCCACAAACGCATGGTTTTCTCATAGAGCAGCATCTAAGCTTCTAAACAACTCTGTGAAGCATCACTCACAACTGCACACATCATGTGTGTGCCATGTGAGCATTACGTGAGTGTCATGTGTGTGCCACGTATGTCCTGTGTGACATGGGACATGTGACATGTGACATATATGTGCCATGTGGGTGACGTGTGTGCCATACGCAAGCCATGTGACAAGTGCATGCCATGTACATGCCTTGTATGCCATGTGGNTACATGAGCTTTGATTTAGGGAAGGTTTTTAAAATATATTGCTGACATAAAATGGGACTTCCCATAAGGAGAAAATAAATAAAACTGGAAATAACAGTAGTAAATAAAATGCATTCCTTTAGCGCCATCCTGCTCACTAGAGATGGATCACAATTTTGGCCATGAGCTTCCCAGCAGTAAACATAAAGAGGAAAACTCAACCATATACATGATTTGCTAGTATCAAAGGCTAACGAAGTGTTAGAGAAAAGTACAACTTTCTCTGGAATAAAGACCAGAGAGAAACGATTCCTCTGAGTCTTAAAAGAAAGTTGTATTTCCATGAACAGCCTCCTAAATACTATCTTTACCATAAATATATAACTTTTATAAGGTTACTTCTTAAAACAGTCTTAAATTTAAGTCATCGTCATAACTGTGCTAAATCAGCACCGTCAATTTATGGAAGGAAGAAAACGAAACAAGGCACTGAAGAAAAGCCGTTCTGTAGCAATGGAAAAAACTGAAAGCTCAAACTGAAAGTACATTAAGAAATGCATCGAAGAAATAAGTAATCATGACATCAAAGTAAATTAACTGACAAATACATGGAATCTGGATATTTTATGCCACATCTGACTACGTAACTGATGCAGGAGTACCAGTGACATTGCTTCCTAAGAGCTGAGGAACCCAACAAAGAGAGAAGCTTGAAGAGAGGGCACTCCACCCCACAGAGGAGCCATAAGTATCTGCTGCAATCCTGAGATTCTGCAGCACAGATACTGACTTTTGTTAACTGTCACCTGCAAAACTTCTAAAGCAGAAGTTATAAAATATTATTGCTAGTAATAACACATTGGTGACGAAGCAACCACAGATCATCTACATTACCCACAGAATTACCCATAGAATTTAGAAATACTTCCCAATCCCAGCAAGATAACTTTGCTGGGATATGAGGGCATATCTCCTATCTCCACATGTGCCTTAGTAAATTGTTGGTTTATTAGCAAACACGGTATAAGAGAAATTTTTCTAAAAATAGACACTTTGGCTTTAGATGAATTGGTAAGACTTCTAGCTATCTTCCCATGTAGAACAAATTTACCTAGCAAGACTATCACGCTATTAAATCTTACTTTTACAGCTGGGCATGGTGGCTCACACCTATAATCCCTGCACTTTGGGCGGCCGAGGCAGGTGGATCACCTGAGGTGAGGAGTTCAAGACGAGCCAGCCAACATGATGAAACCCCGTCTCTACTAAAAATACAAAAAATGAGCCTGGTGTGGTGGTGGGCGCATGTAATCCCAGCTACTCAGTAGCCTAAGGCAGGAGAATCACTTGAACCCAGGAGGCGGAGGTCGCAGTGAGCCAAGATCACACCACTGCGTTCCAGCCTAGGCAACAAGAGAGGAACTCTGTCTCCAAAAAACAAAAAAAGTCCTACTTTTTTACAATAAAATCAGGTCATGTGATCATAGATACTATTTACATTTAACGGTTTACAGGTTAGGAGATGGAAAAAATGAAAAAATAAAAAGAGTTCCCAGCTCATGCAAAAGCAGTATGTCATCAAAATATAACCCCCTTCCCCACTCAACAAAATAAGCAACCCAGAATGGAAAGAACTGACATGTTTTCCTCCACCTTAGCCCAACAGAATTATTTCTTGTGTAAATATTTTTTAAGGTGGAGAGAAGCCCATAAACACTTTATTTTTCCTAAATTGGCCCTCATGGGAAAAACAAACGAAAAAGAAAAAATATTCCTAACTATGGACAGAAAAGAAGAAACAAGGGAAAGACTAATAAGTAGTGGGTAAAGGGGAGAGCCTGAAGCCTCGACACACAGGTGACTGAAAAGTTTGACCAAAAATACTCCAGAAGGAACCCATGAAGAACATATCAGTCAGAAGACACGATCACAACACATCCATTAGAATAAATCACCCATTTCAACGATAAAATAGTGTTTACCTTATAGAAATTCACTATGGAGTCATAGAGGAAAACTGTTTTCCCTTTAATAAAATAAAATATATGCAACAAGAACAACTTAGAAATTACTTTTTTAAAGTGGAAAACAGTGACAACTGTGACTTAGGAGATAAATCATATATGATAAACAGAATATCTTCTAATAGGAAAAAATTTAATCTGTTCCCCAATAAGTTCCTCAGGGTTTCCACAAACGCATGGTTTTTCTCATAGAGCAGCATCTAAGCTTCTAAACAACTCTGTGAAGCATCACTCACAACTGCACACATCATGTGTGTGCCATGTGAGCATTACGTGAGTGTCATGTGTGTGCCACGTATGTCCTGTGTGACATGGGACATGTGACATGTGACATATATGTGCCATGTGGGTGACGTGTGTGCCATACGCAAGCCATGTGACAAGTGCATGCCATGTACATGCCTTGTATGCCATGTGGGTGACATGTGGCATGTGCCATGCACATGACATGAGTGAAAAGTGTGTGACATGTGATGTGTGCCGTGTCATGTGACATGTGTGTATGGTGTGTGCCATGTGTGTGTCATGAGTGACGTGCAGGCCGTGTGTGATGTGATGTGTGTGGCATGTGACGTGTGTCATGTATGTGATATGTGTGGCATATGACGTGACATGTGCCGTGTGTGGCATGTGACATGTGTGCAATGAGTGACATGTACGTGCCATGTGACATGTGATGTGCATGCAGTGACATGCGTGCCATGTGACATGTGTGCCGTGTGGCATGTGAGTGACGTGCATACCATGTACATGCTGTGTGCACCGTGTGCCATGTGTGTGCCATGTACGTGCCATGTGTGTGCCATGTGTGTGACATGTGACGTGTGCCATGTGCATGACGTGCCGTATGCCGTTTTACACGCCATGTGCGCCATGAGGGTGACGTGCACGCCATGTGGGTGTCCTTTGTGTGCCATGTGAGTGACGTGTGTGCCATGTGTGACATGTGACGTGACATGTGACGTGTGTGCTGTGTGTGCCATATGCATGCCATGTCAGTGACGTGCATGCCATGTGCATGCTGTGTATGCCATGTGGGTGACATGTAAGTGACGTGTGTGCCAGGTGCATGCGCTTTTCCACCGGTGCTGCTGTTTCAGATATTTTCATGTTTCATATAAAAAGGTGACGCTCCTGTTTAAGCTTGAAAAATAGAAAGCAATGATGCTTTTATACCACTTCAAATTATAATTATCCAAGTTTTTGAGAAAATAGAGAAAAAGGAGCCAAGAGTCTCCAAAAGACCTGCACAATGCCATGTCCTATTATAGTGGCTTCAAAGAAATTAGAACAAGCATCAGGGCTCCGGGACATCTCCCCGCAATTACATTAGGTGGGGTAAAGATTCGACTCATCAGTAAGATCAATGTTGCTGCTAAAAGAAAGACAGCTAACCCCAAATCCCAAATGTATCATAAAAGGGGAGAGGCCAGCACAAATTTCAGGGCTCAGCAATCTGGAGAACCTCAGAGAAAATCTTAGCCTAAGCAAAAATACTAACAAGCCTCGAGCCAAACCCAGTAGTCCGAACACACCCAACAGCTATGCTAACAACAGTGCACTGAGGGTAGGAAACGTCACAGACGCCAACAAAAATGGCTGCACTGGAAGAAATATGTAAGGTTCTGATCTGAATATTCACCAGTAAAACACAAGTACTTTTCTGGGTTATGAAATTATTTAACGCTTATATTTTATGATACACTCATCTAATTTAAAATTCTTCTTTGGTAGTTTTCTGAGTTTATCAGCCTTCTTGAGACACTGCCAGTGCAGATATGTCCTGACAGCATCTCTGACACCACAAAAGCAATGGCTCAGATGCAAAACTCTACACGAATCATTTCCCTGTCCTCCTATTTACAGTCATTCAAAGCCCAGCTGATTTCCAGCACTGAACGACTAATACCATCCACTTCCATTGTAATTGCACCTGGCTTTCACAGAAGATATACTTAGTATGGCTGTTCCAATTGTGATAATTGTAGATAAGCTCGTTTTCTAGATTACTATTAGTGAATTCAAAGAGTCATAAAGATGCTTTGGCTTACTTATACCACAAAGAGAATTACTCATTTAAAACAGGGAATACTTTCAAATGAACTTGCAAGTTAACTGGAGTTTATTATTTTAGAATGTGATTTGAATGTGGTTATATGTAATTGTTTGAATTTAAGTGTGTAGGATTTCAGAAATACTGTAGGATACTACATTAAAATAATTTAATGCAGATGTAGGAACAAAAAAGTATAATCTTACACAAGCCATCACCTCAGGTGTTCACAGAGTCTCAAAGAAAATATTTGAAATAATTTAGTTTTCTGTTTCTAATGACAGTCATGCTGACAAAATTTATTGGATCATCAAACTTTATAGTACAAGCATATGGATTTGTTTTTAATAAATTATAATTTTTGCATATATCAGTCAAAGCACAAGGCCTAAATACTTGCAAACAAAATGCATTATTAATTTAATTGTCACAGCCTATTTAGCTAACTTCTATTACTATTTGCTATAATACGCAATGCATTAGAGTGGAGAATCAAATTCAAAACATTTTTTAAAACGGATTATATTGTCCTGGAGAAATTAAAATACAGCAAGCTTGCAAAAGTATAACCAAGGCTTTAATGCTTTAAATAGGTAAGAAAAATGTTTAACTTAATTTAGAGAATGGTTATGCCCAGACTGATGGTTCAGCAAGCTGATGAAGGGTTTGCTTCCTAAAACCACCGGAAGGAAGACAGGAAGGTGAAATGGAAACAAGGAGACTGGCATTTCTGGCTCTAGATTATACCACTGAAATCTTGATTTGCTCTAGCTACAGGTGTCTACTGGAAAATTATACTACTGCTGGGGCCCTGGCATTCCCATGTGGTATTTCTCTGTAACAGGAAAGAGTGCCATATAAGCAGACGTCAAAAACAAGAAGTCCTCTCAAGGAATTTTGACAAGGAAAAACAACTCAATGGAAGACGTTTGGTTTAGAAGAGTGTTGCTGCTTCGAGTACTTAAAAGGTACCGATCCAGATGGTGGGTGTGCTTTCCCATTTGAGATTCATTTCTTGATGTGAGGACAAAAATAGTGTCAGTACCTGAGAAGAGCTTACCATGTGCCAGAGGGGACAAATCCAATCTTTCTCCTGCCTCAGTTTTAATCTCCCTTTATGTATTCAGGACAGAAATAAATATTAAATAAAAGAAAAAAAAAGTATCCTGGAATGTAACAAAAAGGGTAAATGAAAATAAATAAATAAATTTTTGATTCTCAAATTCGTAATATATAGGGTGTGTCTAGTATTTTAAGGTATTTAATACATGAACATATATACATACACACACATATAAGGGGAGATCAATTTTTCCCTGTGAAACAATATGAACAATTCTTCAATTTTTTAAAACTTCTAAGTAAAACCAAAATGACATAGTTAAATAAAAAATGTATACTATTTAAAGGTACAGTTGGGAATATTTTCTTTTTACTACTTACACAATCTCGACTGCTTTCATTCAAATTTATTTTGAAATCAGAGTCAGAAAAGTAACAGTTCCATCATTTATTATTTATGAGATATTGAATAAATTATTATTGTATTTTCTAGGATCAGTCCTTAGATCTATACAACTGGAATAATAATGAACTGCTAATAAGGTCAAAGAAGGATTAATTGAGATAATGCACGTGAAAGCAATGAAAACATAGCAATTACAAATATGTTCTGTTTCTACATACTTAAACAACACTTATGAAACATAACTTTGACATGTCCCAAATTATTCTTTTAAAAATATAGCATCCTTTTGGCCGGGCGCGCTGGCTCAAGCCTGTAATCCCAGCACTTTGGGAGGCCGAGACGGGCGGATCACGAGGTCAGGAGATCGAGACCATCCTGGCTAACCCAGTGAAACCCCGTCTCTACTAAAATACAAAAAAAAAAAAACTAGCCGGGCGAGGTGGCGGGCGCCTGTAGTCCCAGCTACTCGGGAGGCTGAGGCAGGAGAATGGCGTAAACCCGTGGAGCTTGCAGTGAGCTGAGATCTGGCCACTGCGCTCCAGCCCGGGCGACAGAGCGAGACTCCGTCTCAAAAAAAAAAAATAAAAAATAAATAAATAAATATATATATATATATATAGCATCCTTTTAAATTTCAAGAATAATGCATCCCTGACACATTCAATGCACGTATTTTGGCTGCAGTTATTAAATACAATGTTACAAAGAAAGATACGGGAAATCGGCTGGGCATGGTGGCTCAAGCCTGTAATCCCAGCACTTTGCGAGGCGGAGGTAGGCTGATCACGAGGTCAGGATATTGAGACCATCCGGGACAACGCGGTGAAATCCCATCTCTACTAAAAATACAAAAAATTAGCCAGGCATGGTGGCAGGCGCCTGTAGTCCCAGCTACTTGGGAGGCTGAGGCAGGAGAATGGTGTGAACCTGGGAGGTGGAGTTTGCAGTGAGCCAACATGCACCACTGCACTCCAGCCTGGGTGACAGAGCAAGACTCCATCTCAAACCGAAAGAAAGAAAGGAAAGAGAGAAGGAAAGGAAGGAAAGGAAGGAAGGAAAGGAAGGAAAGGAAGGAAAGGAAGGAAAGGAAGGAAAGGAAGGAAGAGAGGAAGGAAGGAGGGAGGGAGGGAGGGAAAGAAAGAGAGAGAGAGAGAAAGAGAGAAAGAGAGAGAGAGAGAGAGAGAGAGAGAGAGAGAGAGAAAGAGAGAAAGAGGAAATCAAACATATGGGTGCAAAGGAGACATCCCAAGATCCAAAAATTTTGACTCAGTAGCAGTCTGTGCCCATACTACTATACTAAAGAAAACAACACGCCTGACAGAAAGGTCAACTTAAATTCCTATAAACAGAGAAAATACTGCTAAGAGCATTTTATATTTTTAAAAAGACTATTAAACATTTACAAATATGACTGAAAACCTCAGGCTTCAGAGTAACTGAAAAAATTGCACCACTATTGACCTCTGAAAACAGTATTAAAAAAACTAAAATTTCTGAGAGTATCTGTAGAATTTTGGATCCTACCTTGGAGAATCTGAGGGGGGCTGAAAATCTATCCTGACTTTAAGGAAACTGCCAGTGCTCACGCTAGTTTTGAGTGAGCTGCACATTTTGAAGATTTAAAATATCAGAAGTAGCCATGTTCACCTGGTAGCTGACACTGCTATATTTCAGTTCACCTAATATAATTAAGTCTATGTGATGAAGCTAATTATGATACAGTAGCAGGAAAAAAGAAAACCTGGCAGTTGATGACATAGTAATTGTAGTGTTATTTTTCATGACATGGCAACTATAGTATTATTTGGGGAATGACACAAGATGTATTTCTTTTTAATATCAGCAATCTTTAAGTCTACAGTAAGAATTCAAAACTGTTATTTTAAAACCTCAAAATAAGAATATATAATTAAACAAAGTTGAGTTTTACATATTTGTTTTAGCACACTCAAATGCATTTTCAGAAGGTAATTCCCTCTAATTTAATTACTCTAATATTTCAAGGTTGTTTCACAAATTCAAAGTCCTCCAAATGCTTTCAACTACTTCTGGACTCAAGTTTTAATTAAAATATGTTAAATTTTTGTGAAACGATGGCATAAAATATGATATTCGACAAAAGAGTACCACAAATAGAAACATGATGAACTGACGTGAAAAAAAATTCTAGAAGTCATGTCATTAAATAAAGCCTAAAATAAAAATCAAATTGTATTTTTAAATGAAAAAAAAAAACATGAAAATTACCTTTCTTTTGGGGTGCCAACTCCATGCTTGCCTAGTAAATGAGTATTTAAGTGCTTCTTCATCACAAAAGCAACCCTAAAAAATAAATAAAGGTAATTATAAAACTAAATCTTGACTCTCCGCAAGAAATCTGTACAAAAAGTACTTGAGAATAATATCTATATGCAAACATAGCATAAAAAGCATATTACAGTGGCACTCTTGCTACACCAAAGCTTGCATACAGATTAAATATATTGTAGGACTTTAAAAGAAGTCTACATCTAAATTGACTGGTTCATTTTCGTCTTGGATACCCTAACAGTGAGCAAAAGAGCACAATGATTGTAGTTCTTCAATCCCTGTCTTCACTTCCAGGTGGTAAGAAGGATGAAGCAATACCTCAGTATAACATGCACAGCCCCGAGGTCATCACACACTTCAATCAGGAAATGAGTTTGAGAAAATGTCATTTTATTAAATATTTAAAGGACCATAAACGAGAAAAAGAATGGCTTTCATGGAGCGTCCTTAAAAACATGGTAATAACTTGAAGGGAGGTTTTTAAAAATAATACAAATATTTACTGTATCTACAGCACAAAAAAATTGTATTGAAGTACCTAGATATCAATAACTAAAACAAACAAAAAGTATTACCTGACATACTATCTTATTTTATACACAAATCAGCTTACTTAATTCCATTTTGTTGACATAAATATGAACTGGACAGGAATCAGCAGTACATGAATGCCATTCTACCCCGAACACAGTGCAGTATCAATTTAATTACATCATGTGATTATTTAAAACAATTTAGATCAGAAACATTCAGAAGCATCAAAACTAAAATGGCTCTCTGGATAAGCAGAAAGAAAATGTACTGTTGCAACTTTCAGCGTAAAAGGGCTTGCAAACATTTTTGTTAATTATGTATTACAGCTGTCCTTCATAAAGTTAATTACTAATAGCTGAAAGGCAACAGAATCTATTTGCATATGTACATGAAAGACATGACATATGCAAAAATATGATTTTAATTAGCATTCTATGATATGAAGGGCTACAAATCAAATTGGCATGTTATAAGATTCTCAACATTAAACAGTGAATTCATCTGGACATGTTTGCACAAATGAGCAACATAAGACTGTAAAGTACTGTATCCTTGCAGAAAAGACTTGTGACAAAAGCCAAAAGCAAAATGACTTCTAAAAAAATGCTTCTTTTCTTTTGATGTCTAATTTATTTTGTTTAATTTCATATAATATTACAGAATCTCAGGTTTTAAGGCCAAATGACCATGACTTCTTTATCCAAAGAATGCACTTATATGCACTGAAAATAACAATCATTCTACTTAAATATGAGGTAATAACAACTATGGTCAATACACAGTTTACAACTATAAATAACTGGTACCAACATCAATCACGAAAATGAAATTATCACATATTAAAAAACTGTGATAATATTAAAAGCTGAGCAAAAAAAAAAAAAGTACAAAATTCTGTCTTTGTTTCTGCTTGATTTTGACAAAATAACATTTTTCATTCCTTAAAAAAGAACACAGTAATAATAAGTGAATTTAAGTCATAACTTCCCTACTGTCCTCCATTGTCCTATAATTAAAAAAACATAAAGCTAATAGCAAAGAGCAAAGGTTAAAAACCCAAAGCTGCAATGCACAGCTTATTTACATGACCAAGTATAACTGAAGAGGTCTGAACTTAGAATCCACAGTGCAGTTTTTAAAAGAAAACAAAATTATTAATTAAAATACTTAGGTTTTAAGAATTGAAGCAAAAATATTACATGGCACAGGGAAACAAACTAGAGTAAATGGGGAGAAAAAGCTTTTGCCTAATATAATGTCCTAATGTGTGCTGAATGTCTCCAGCGCTGAATATTTAGTGAAATGATAATTTTCATTATAATGGAGAAAAACGGAAGAAGTTTTAATACTGTAACACAGCTCAATTATGTTCAAATGCAAAATATTTATTCAACCAACACTGGACTTAAAAAGAAGTACTAATTCTTTAAATTTAGCTTAAAGTATAAATAATGTAAAAGCCTCAAAATCATCCTCAGTTAAAAAATATATATAAGCCAAGCATGACCAGCATTAAATTACTGACCCATATGCACATAATACTGACAGCCATACGTGGTTACTGAATGTAGGCTACTCCTACACTAACACTGTAACATTATTGTTTTAATATTTTTAACGTAACTTTCAAAAATATATATACACAACCTAGATATCACCAGAAATAAAACAGAAATGATGGCAAATCTGAAAGCTAGCCAATTGACATGGCTTGCTCCCCATAAACCCTCATTCTTTCATACCTTCATTCCCTGTTTCATCACGTTTACTGATCACTTACTATGTGCTAGCTGTGAAGGGGTCCTGCACCTAGGAGAAAAACCAGACCGTTCAAGTCATGCCTTCCCGGAGCATTCTCAACAACCTGTGGCTTATCAACAGGACGCACTGACACTAAGCTTGAGCCACTCCTCTGTGGACAGTGCTAGTCATTCACACATGCATTTAATTTACATATCTATTAATTAAAGATCTACCATTATGTAAGGTACAGTTCTTGGCAGCTGTGACGCATAGGTGACTAAAACAAATAAAAGTCCCTGCCCTCAAAAAATGTACAACCTAGTGAGACACAGACAACAACAACAACAACAGCAGAAACAGTAAAATATGTATCATATTAAGCAGTGTCAAGTGGTAGGAGAATAAATTAGAGAACAAGGATCTTAAAATGTCAGCAAGGGGTTGAAATTCTACATTTGGGTGGCTCAGGAATGAGACCCGTGAGTGAAGAGGATGACGGCACGTGGCCTGCCAAGGAATAAGGACCAGCAACCCCAGCAGGAGAGAGGACAATCACAGACCTCTGAAGGCAGAGTCTCAATTCATTCTCACAGCAGTGACGTGGGAGCATAAACCTGGGGGCTGGTAAGTGGGGAGGAGGACAGTCCCATCCAAGGAGGTTAGAAAAAAGAGGGCGGGTGAGAACGGCAACAATGAAGGCCACAATAGCCTCAGCTTTTATTCTGAGTGAGAAGAAAAGCCATCTCAGGCATCTGAACAGAGGAGTCACTTGTCCAACTTACTTTTGCTTTTGTTTTTATTTTTTTAAAATAGCTCACTGTAATCTCAAAATCCAGGGCTCCAGGGATCCTCACACCTTAGCTTTCCCAGTAGCTGGGACTAAAGCCATGTGCCACCAGGCCTGGCTAACTGAACTTTTTTTGTAGAGACAGGGGTCTCACTATGTTGCCCAAGCCCAAGTTGGACTCAAACTTCAGGTCTCAAGGAACCCTCCTGCCTGGAAGTCTCCAAGTCCTGGGATTACAGGTGTGAGCCAACACACTGCCTGGAAGTCTCTAAGTCCTGGGATTACAGGTGTGAGCCAACACACTGCCTGGAAGTCTCTAAGTCCTGGGATTACAGGTGTGAGCCAGCACACTGCCTGGAAGTCTCCAAGTCCTGGGATTACAGGTGTGAGCCAACACACTGCCTGGAAGTCTCAAAGTCCTGGGGTACAGGTGTGAGCCAGCACACCCGGCCTCAACTTCCATTTCAATAGCACTCCTGTCTGTTCTGTTTTGAGTGTGTGTGTGTGTGTGTGTGTGTGTGTGTGTGTGTGAGAGAGAGAGAGAGAGACAGAGAGATCAACAGTCTCTTGGAATAATCCAGGCAAAGATGACAGTGATAGTGACCTGGACAAAGGCTAGCAGTGAAGACGTGGTCAGATTTGGGACATATATTTGTAATCAGAGCTAACCAAATTTCTATATGGATTGGATATAGAGTCTGAAAGAGAAATCAAAGAAATTATCCATTTTTGGCTTAAGAGAAATCGAGCTGTTTTGAAGGAGATCAGTCTGGGACATGCTCATAAAGAAGCCTACTGAACATCCAAGAGGCCTGTGGAACAGGAGGTCAACTCTACTGCTCAAGGCCAAGACCCACGCTAGAACTGCTGTTTTCAAGTCATCCATTTGCAAGCATCTAATCATCTGAAGGAATACCTTTAAATAAAAAATAATGTTTTTAAAATATTGATTGACTTGCAATCAATGTTAATGCCTAATACAGTACAACTTATTTTGGTGTAAAAAGAGCAATGCAGTAGTAATGCCTACCTTCCAGTTTAAAAAAAAAAAAAAAACAACTCTTATTTTAACATTATTTCATAATAAACTCTTGTACACTATACACTATATAATAAAGACCTGTTTCTTCAGTCCGTTAGGTTTATCACTATAACATTATTTCAATTTGAGAGTTATGGGAGATGATGTAACTCATCTACTAAAGTACATACAGCTCAGCTGACCCTTGAACAACATGAGTCTGAATGGCCCGAGTCCACTTCTACTATGATCTTCTTCCACCTCTGCCACGCTTGACACAGTAAGGCCAACCTCTCCCTCCTACTCCTCAGCCCACTTAACGTGACGATCAAAAGGATGAAGTCCTTTATGATGAGCCACCGCCACTTAAAGAATACTCAATATACACATTTTCTTCCTTATGATTATCTTAACGTTTCCTCTAACTTGTTTCATTGTAAGAATACAGCATATAATACATATACAGAATGTGTTAATCTACGGTTCCTCTTATTGGTAAGGCTTCTGATTGACAGCAGGCTATTAGTAGTTATGTTTTCGAGGAGTCAAAACGTATACTTGGATTTTTTACTGCATGGGGGTTTGGCTGTGATTCTCTTGTGCCAAACAGGTTCCTATGGTTGACTGTTCTTCAGGATGACAACAGAAATGTTACCAAAGAGTAGGGGTAGGGGAAATTTTCAAATAAGTTTGGATTACACTAGGTTAAAAAAGTTAAGTTCTGGCCAGGCGCAGTGGCTCACACCTGTAATCCTATCACTTTGGGAGGCCAAGGCAGGAGGATACAAGGTCAGGAGATCAAGACCATCCTGACTAATACTGTGAAACCCTGTCTCTATTAAAAATGCAAAAACCTTTGGGTATCTACCCAGTATTCTCGGCAAACTATCGCAAGAACAGAAAACCAAACACCGCATGTTCTCACTCATAGGTGAGAACTGAACAATGAGATCACTTGGACTCGGGAAGGGGAACATCACACAACAGGGCCTACCATGGAGAGGGGGGAGGGGGGAGGGATTGCATTGGGAGTTATACCTGATGTAAATGACGAGTTGATGGGTGCTGATGAGTTGATGGGTGCAGCACACCAACATGGCACAAGTATACATATGTAACAAACCTGCACGTTATGCACATGTACCCTAGAACTTAAAGTATAATAAAAAAAAAAAAATTCTCTCTTAAAAAAAAAAAAAATACAAAACTTAGCCCGGCATGGTGGTGGGCAACTGTAGTCCCAGCCACTCGGAAGGCTCGACGATGGCCCTGAACCCGCGGAGGCCGGAGCCTTGCAGTTGACGTTCGAGATCTGCCACTGCACTCCAGCCTGCGGTGACAAGCACGCTGAGCACTCCGTCTCCCAAAAAAAAAAAAAAAAAAAAAAAAAAAAAAGTTAAGTTCTATAGACTTCTCAATCATGTATGTGCTGTTTAGCATGGTGAAATGGAACGAAATAGGAGATCTGCATCATATTTTCTAACCTTATTGAACCACTAAGTATTTCTGTCATAGAAAACATCTACTAGAACTGTGTCTTGAAGAAACAATTGAGAAAATGCTTACATTACTCAGTCGGGGCTTCTACAACAAAATACCTTAGACTGGGTCAGTTAGAAAAAACAGACATTTACTGCTTACAGTTCTGGAGGCTGGAAGGTCCAAGATCAAAGTACCAGGAGATTCAGTGTGTGATGAGGGCCTGTCCCCACAGGGCGTCTTCTATGTGTCCACACAAGGCAGAAGAGGCAAACAGGTTCCCTTAAGCCTTTCTTGTAAGGACACTAATCGCATTCATGAAGGCTCTGCTCTCCCAAAATCAGCTCCCAAAGGCCCCAACTCTTAATACTATTGCGCTGGGGATTAGGTATTGATATGGTTCGCATCTGCGTTCCCACCCGAAGCTCATGTTGAATTGCAATCCCCAATGTTAAAGGTGGGGCCTGGTGGTGATTGGTCATGGAGGCAGATTTCTAACGAGTGGTTTAGCATCAGCCTCTTGGTACCGTCCTCGCGATAGTGAGAGCTCGCAAGATCTGGTTGTTTAAAGGTGTGTAACACCTCCGTCCTCTCTCTCTTGCTCCTGCTCCAGCAATGTGAGACATGTCACCCTGCTGTCACTTTCTGCCATAACTGTAAGTTCCTGGAGGTCTCCCTGGAAGCCAAGCAGCTGCCAGGACGATGCTTCCTCTACAACCTGCAGAACCAGGAGTCAATTAAACCTCCTTTCTTTATAAATTACTCAGCGTCAGGTATTTCTTTATAGCAATGTAAGAACAGCCTAATACAGGTATCAACATGTGAATTTTGGAGAGACACAAGCATTCAGAGCATGGTAAAGTTGGTGTCGAGTATGAGGACTGGTTTCGAACTTCTGATTCAAATATAAGAAACTATAAGAAAATATATTTGTGGGAACTGACAAATATCTGAGAAACTATGTGATAATGTCTATTTAGATTACTACATACTTGCAGTTGACATCATCAGATATTTAGCTACAAAGTACTAATTCAGTCCAAGAACCAGTCACGAATAATTTAGGTAACCATTTTATGGCTAGCTATGTAACACAGTTAAACTATGAACTAAACATTGTAACCAACTTACAGTTGTGTCAGGATACTCTCACAAACACTGTTCTGACCTGAGCAGCAAAAGATGGGTGTGAAGGGTAGAGTGGAATAGATAATAATGACATGGGAAAAATAGGTAAAGAAAACTAATAATAATACAAGTAGAAACTTTCCAGCAACAATCCTAGCAGGCAGAAAGGATAAATAATTATTTTACAAAGTTTTGATAAACAACTTCATATCTAATTTTACGTTTACAGTTTATCCTTTTATCTATCACACTTTTATTTTTTAATTGTGAACTGTTCTTTTTCTTAGCTTCTTTCTTGAAAAAAAAGTTAAGATTTGGAAAAGTTGAAAAGGCAATAATATATGAAATACTTGTACCCTCTCCAAACCAGTTCATCATTAACGTTTTGGGATGCCTGCTTACTTGCTCTCTCTCTCTCACTAGGAATGTATTAATACGTACTTTTTCTTTAAGTCATCTTAAAGTAAGTTACTGAGATGATACTTTTCCCCTAAAACTTCAGCATACAACTCCAAAGAAAGACATTTTTCTACCCATTGTGGATCAAGATCACACTCAAGAAAATACTGATTCAGTAATATCTGCCACATAGTCTATAAGACACACTCACTGTGTTTCGTTACGTCTCCTTGGTCTCTTTTCATCTACAAGTACCCTCGTTTTCTTTATTTGTATAGTGACAAAAATTCTGAGCAACCTAACTTACAATAATCTCCCACATATGGCATGTCTGATTGTTTCCTCATGATTTGATTCAGTTTAAACATTTTTCGCAAGACCATCGCCTATGTATGTTGGGTACTTCCAACAACATAGCATCAGGATAAAAGTAATGTCAGGTTCACATCCCTTTAGTCATGCTAAACTTGATTATTTGTTTAAGGTAGTAATCTCAAAGTTTCTTCAATATAGATACTTACTTGCCCTTTGTAATTAAGTAATCTGTAGGTGATATTTTGATTTTGTGTGAGTATCCTGTTCACTAACAACCTTCTCCCAATGAGATAGGCGCCCATTAATGAATCTTGCCTAATTCAATTATTCTGAAAGCTACAAAACAGCAGTGTTCTATCATTCCTTCTATTTTAGTTAGCTAGCATTCTTTGATAGAGAAACTTAACCATTTTCCCCCATCTTTCTGTGATATACTCTCTCACCCTCACTTTCTTTCTAAAGCACTTTATCTGGACTCTTGGATTTTATATCATATTATATAAACTATTACCGTAATTATGTCGTGTAATTCTCAAGTTTTCCCAAAATTGGCCACTGGAAACTCTTTAAAGTTGGCTACTCTGTTTTTTGAAATCACTTCTCTTACTGTTGGTTTCTTCCTTATTTTCTAGCACAACCAGCCTTCCAGGCCCAACAATCACTGTCCATGCTCTGGACCTGCAATCAGTCCTGGTTTCTTACAGTAAGTAGTGGTGTTTATAAAGCAAGACCTGGATGCTAGCTCTGATCACTGCTACAGGAGTATCATGGAGTCTAAGCCCTTTCAATCCACAAAGCTAGGAAATAAATGGACACACAAACAAACACATACATGGGGGGTATGGAAGGAAATATACACAGAGGATTTCAACTGTAATGGCCACGTTTGATAAATGAGTATTCACTGCAACAATCGGTGTATCTTTTCGTTATTCTAAAATGTGTTATAATAAATTTTCAGGTGGTACAAATACATTACTGTAAATGAATCACATTTTAGCTTTTGCAGGACAGCATTCTATTCAAACAATTATTCTCATAAAACTTTAGTGTAAAGGTAATACTTACTACTTCTTTAAGCTCTCTAATAACTTGGCTTCTACTGATAGTTCTAAAACACTTCTGATCACTTCCTCTTTCATACTATTGTCAATTCTCGTTCCTCATCTTACCCTCTAAGGGTGATATATTTGTTCATACACATTCATATTTCAAAGGTATAATTCATTTCCTGGGCTTCAAGCATAACCTCCTTGTGGGTGACACTAAAATATATATTTCCACCCATGGCCTTTCCAGGACATTTTTTCTTGTCTCCATTGACAATACTGTAGAGCATGTCCAACACTCAGTCATGATTGTTCCACGCTAATGATCTCCTGCAGAATTTATGAATTATATCAATTGTACCACCTTCCCAATTTAGTAATCTTACACTCATGTTCATACATCATCAATTGTTTCTTCATAATTTTTTGGTACCAAGGCTTTTCTTTTTCTATTTTAAATAAACTAGTTCAAACCATTATGTCTGAGTACCACAGCTACAAGGCACTCTCCCATACAATTCACTCCATATACCCTAATGACGCGCCTTCATATAAATATGGTCACGTCACGTCTTAGCTCAAAAACGTGTCATAATTCCCTTCTGAACTGGATAAGCACCAAATCTTAAGCAAACAAACAATAGTCTTCAACAGTCATTCAGAATCAGATATTCTAACTGCTGAAATATGCACTCTAAAAATAATATGAAATAAAAGATAAAAAGCTACAATCCAACTGAAAAGTGAGAGCAACCTGAAAGTTCAATAGCAACGGCACAATCATGGTATAGTATTATGCATCAACTGAAAATACAGAAAGCTGCTCATGATAGCTTAGATTTTAAAAGGACAAAAACTACATACAACAAACCCTATGTATGTTTATTCTTGTATTCTGATATACAGATGAACAAACATACATGAAAAGAAGCAAACACCAACCAAGTTCACTCTGACACAGGATGTAGATTTAGATGATTTATAGGGTTGTTTTTCTATAAGTAAAATTTGTCATTTAAAAAAGCAACAAATAATATATTGCTTACAGTCAGATGTACAGTTTATACAAGAGTTTTATATGTCTCCTCAAAGGCTGCCCAAAAGTGTACGAGTATGCAGTCTGGGCATACTCAGATCGCCCTGAGAGAGGAGGAAATTGGGGCTCAGAGACGGTAAGTGACTTTGACTTTTTCAAGAAAATGGGGCAAAGAAGCTGAATATGCAAAAGTAGAATTCACGCCTGGTGACGTTTATACAGAAGTCTCTCCACCACTCCATGCTTCCTGCCTAATGAAAGATTATAGCCTCATAGAAAATAAGAAAAATGAAACTACTACTGAAATAGAACTGTTGAAAAATAAAACCACTATATTACTTTCCAAAATGAATATGAATTATCCAAGCTAATGAATGACAAATCTAGTAACTGATATAAGCATGGAGATTTTTTTTTTAAGATTTGCTGAGAATAAGTATACAAAATATTTTAAAAGAAAATATTTATCATATGATGAAGAGAAAACTAAAATTAATGACCTATAAAACAAGTCAGACAAAATACCACACAATCAGTTATCAAGAATAATTATGCTTAAAAATAAAGATGATCACTTCTAAAAGAACAGCCAATTGAGACGGACTGCATCAGTTTTATTGTAAACAAAATCAAAATAAATATATTTTACTTTTAAAGTGTCAGAAACCTGGGGCATACTATAATTTGTTGCTAACTTGTTAAATATGTTAGATAATATAAAATAAAACCAACATTCATTATTAAAGACCTCATCTTTATAACATATAACGTGAAATATATTATCTAACATCCTAAATACATTTGTAAGCAGGTTTGTATTATATTGTTTAATCAAGACTTCAGGGAAGAATTTTTCCCACCTACTTCTCTTACCTATTAATGAGCACGTTAAATAAACAATACAGAAAAACCTGCAGTTCAAAGGTATTCAAATCTGTCAGAAATTTATCTTACAAATAAAGGGGGAAAGCTATGATTATATGAGATTTGTTTACTCCAAAATTCAGAAGTTAACAGGTGTTAAATAACATTTAATAATTATATTTCTCAAACTCTTACCAAATCATTGATAGGCCAAAATAATCGTCTTTATTTCTCAAATATATTCTGACACAATTCCTTTTAATGTTGCACCCCTTTTGGTTTTAATTAGCATACGGAACCCACCATTTTCACATGTGAAATGTACCCTTGTAATTTTATATAAAGCAACTTGCTTCAAACACAAATTAGCAACGTTCTAAAATTTAAAATATCTGAAAATTTTTACAATTATTATTTTCCTGGATGACTCTGCCTGTCCTTGTTAATAAATGCTATTATATTTAATGAAAATCTCCATGAAGAGACAAAAGTCAGAATTTTTTGCTAATTCATAAGAAACAAACTTTTCTTAAGTTTCGCACCTCTCCTGAGAATAGGCATTCTGCATACAGAAAACTGTAGTAACTTTTAGATATTATAAAATGCTAGCTACAACACACATAAAGGTTCAAGAATCCGAACAGGTTATGTGATAAAACATATACACACCCCACACACACACACGCGTACAAATACACACGTACCCACAATTTCCCGGAGCAAGTAAAGATATTCAGCAAGGTCGTACTGCTTTATTTCAGGGGTCAATTCCATTGCCAAAAAATGAGGGTCCACATGAAGATTTAACTATTAACATTCTAAGAACTGTAAATAATATAATACTCCAAGACGTTAAGAGTACATTGTCGACTTCCAAATAGTCAACAGATTCTTAATAAAAAAAAGTATTTAAGGTTATTTTATTCTTGTTTTTTTTTGTTGGAAAGGAAGGAGACTGCCAAGCTCTGGGTTGATCTGTAGTTTTTGTTTGTTTTTTGAGGTTTTCTTGAGAGAAGGGTTGGTTATTTTTTTGAGACAGCGACTCCCTCTGTCACCAGCCTGACTACAGTGGCACAATCATGGCTCGCTGCAGCCTTCACCTTCCAGACTCAAGTGATTCTCCCACCTCAGCCTCCTAAGTAGCTAATACTACAGGTGAGCACCACCACACACAGTTAATTTTTATTTTTTGTAGAGGCAGGGTCTCGCTGTGTTGCCCAAGCTGGTCTCAAACTACTGGACTCAACTGATCCTCCCAATTCAAACTCCCAAAGTGCTGGGATTACAGGAATAAGCCACCATTCCCGGCTTCCAAGTTCTGTTGTATGCCTCATGTGAACCAACTGATCTGACCCTCACCACATCTCATTTTCCAGATGAAAAACCTGAGGTACATAGCCATTAAGCCCCCAAAGACTGCAAGCTCCTAACTGGTAGAGTCAGACTGGGCCCCAGGCTGTCTCCTCAAAGCCCACAGACCACACTCACCACTCAACTGTCCTGTGTCTCTCTCCCTCTTATAAACTTTCAATCATGTATAGGCCTGGTTTCAGATGTCAGCTGCACTATTTTTTAATTACAAAGTCATTTTCCAACAACTAAGTAAATCAATGATTACGGTGTATATTATTTTTGAGTTTCAGACACAGATAGTAGAAGTTCAGTGAAAAATGCTCCAGTCTAGAGTTGAAAACCTGCATCTAGTCTAGGCGCTTGCTTCCCACTTGCAAAAACCTGCATCTCGTCTAGGCCAACATGGCCTTGGTTAAGTTAATGCATGACATGTGAGACAAAATGAGATCATTAATGTCTGAATTCTTTTAAAAAATACAATGAATTTAGTAGACAACTATATTAGTGATAAACTATAAACTGGGAATTGCCATGACCAATTGAAATCCCCAGCAGGGGAATCAAAACCACACTCTATGAGACATGTTTATGAATGGTTATATTGTACAAAGACAGTATGCGATAAAGAGGTACTTATCATATTCTTCCACTCATTGGAAACTTTCAAAAAGAGCTCTGTGAAGAACTCTTTGCCTAGAGCTACCTCAACTCTTCTGAAGGAGGTAAAACAATGGTGGGGTCTTCTGTTCACGTAAGATAGTAACCTGAGAATGCAAAGTGCTAACACAGTCAACGGGAATTAAAACACATACCCAAATGTGCTTTGTATATGAAATCATTTGATGGTAGGCCATAAAAGAATATCGCTGACGGCCAGGGCAAAGCCTGATGTCAAAGAAACTTGGGCTGCATGTGGGCCTTACCTATGAATGGATAAGGACATTATCCCTCTTCCCTAGGGTTGCTATGAAGATTAAATGAGATGAGGTAAGGCGAGGACTTACTGTAGTGCCTAGCACAGTAAGTCCTCTGGAATTGTTAGCCAACTTCACAGTGATGATGATGATAATGATGACAATGATGACGATGACCATGACTAGGAAGAGGACCCCAGGGACAAGAGAAAGGATGGCATACAGAACACACACTGTAGTGCTGCACTGGCTGACAGGATTCTATAAATATCATTTTCATCCTTCCAGGATAAAAAAGGGCCGTACAAAGATTAAAAATAAATAGTGATGAAATTTAGCATATTAGTGACAGAGCACTATGGCCAAAGAGGGTAATAAATGTTTAATGTGGATTATTGAAGATAAAACCCCAACTGTAGTAGATACACATTACGGTATTACTAACCTCAATTTATAAATGAGAAAATTGAGTCCTACTGGAATATAGCAATGGTGTAAGAAAAATCTATCTATCTATATACAGTATATAGAAGACTAGAGTAAAATTCCTAGGTATTTCAAGAAATTCAGTAAGTCTCAAAAAATGATTGCTATTAATAAATTAAGACTTTTCCTATCCAAGCATATAATTCTGGTATTGTCTTTATTGATTAAATGCACAGGAGCAAAAACACATGAGGCTGTTCCTGTCAAGGAATAAAACACCAATCAATAAATCCACCAAAAAAGGGATTTCCACATTTACATGTAATTTGTCTTCAAATTTCTTCCCTGATACTTTATGTAAATTGACACTACAATCACATGTAATGCAGCAGACGTCAATGAGGAAATGATAACCAAGCCCTGTCTGCAATCTTATCTAAGAGGGATCTAGGAATAGCTGAGCCTAAAGTGACCAGCACTCCATACTTGACTGAACATCAGGGAGAAATGTTCTTGGGTAATGAAGGAGCTTGCAGGTGAGATGTGCCAACCTGTCCAACAGCTCTATTTCCAAGACTAGTGCAGGCACTCTGGCTTAAGAGTGATTTTAAAAAATAAGACTTCTTCATTTAATGCTTTAAAAATACTATTTGGCAAATAGGTATATTCAAGTTGTAATTTATGTGAAAATGAATTGAAGGTACCCAACATACACATTCAATATACATGCAGACAAAATATATTAAATTATTCTGAAACAAAAAATGAGAATTCAAGGGCCGGGCACGGTGTCTCACTCCTGTAATCCCAGCACTTTGGGAGGCCAAGGCGGGAGGATCATGAGGTCAGGAGATCGAGACCATCCTGGCTAACACGGTGAAGCCCCATCTCTATTAAAAACACAAAAAATTAGCAGGGCGTGGTGGCGGGCGCCTGTAATCCCAGCTACTCAGGAGGCTGAGGCATGAGAATGGCGTGAACCCGGGAGGCGGACCTTGCAGTGAGTGAGATCACGCCACTGCACTCCGGCCTGGGCGACAAAGCAAGATCCCCTCTCAAAAAAAAAAAAAAAAGAATTCAGAATTATACAATCTAATTCTGAACATATTTAGCAGGAAAACAATATTATGAGACATATGCAGATAAATAGGTCCTCTGTGTCTTGTATTGAGGTTTATATATATTAGAGTTAAGATAAATATTTTCCATGAAAAACAATTATACAATAATTAGAACACAATAGGATGCATTTAATAATAAAAGTTTATAAAACAGAATATAATCTGCATATAGA
The DNA here is from genome assembly GCF_001698545.2 of Rhinopithecus bieti. Classification (NCBI taxonomy): domain Eukaryota; kingdom Metazoa; phylum Chordata; class Mammalia; order Primates; family Cercopithecidae; genus Rhinopithecus; species Rhinopithecus bieti. Next base: position 838,703 of record NW_016841755.1, on the reverse strand, counting down.
ACAGAATATAATCTGTAATATCCAGCAGATATGTGAAAACATGCGGTGCTTCCAGAAGATCGTCACCATCATCAAGCACTGTGACGCTGGAGAGATGCAGAAGTTATCAGTTAAGAAGAATTACAGCTGGCGGGGCGCGGTGGCTCACACCTGTAATCCCAGCACTTTGGGAGGCCGAGACAGGCGGATCACAAGGTCAGGAGATCGAGACCATGGTGAAACCCCGTCTCTACTAAAATACAAAAAATTAGCCGGGCGCGGTGGCGGGCGCCTGTAGTCCCAGCTACTCAGGAGGCTGAGGCAGGAGAATGGCGTGAACCCGGGAGGCGGAGCTTGCAGTGAGCCGAGATCGTGCCACCGCACTCCAGCCTGGGCGACAGAGCGAGACTCCGTCTCAAAAAAAAAAAAGAAGAAGAAGAAGAATTACAGCTGAATTACTTTCCCGTAACAATTTATAATAAACTATATGACTCTACTAAAATAAGAAAGACTCAGGAATCTTTTTAATAATAACAAAGTCAGAACCAGGCGCAGCAGCCCACGCCTGAAATCGCAGCACTGTGGGAGGCCAAGGCGGGTGGATCACCTGAGGTCAGGAGATAGAGGCCAGCCTGATCAACATGGCAAAACCGTCTCTATTAAAAAAACAAAAATTAGCCAGGCGTGATGGTGCGCACCTGTGGTCCCAGCTACTCGGGAGGCTGAGACAGGAGAATCGCTTGAAGTTGGGGGGCGGAGGTTGCAGTGAGCTGAGATTGTGCCACTGCACTCCAGCCTGGGCGACAGAGTGAGATTCTGTCTTAAAAAAAAAAAAAAAAAAAAAA